>NC_051863.1:175761668-176109168 GCF_015732765.1 Culex quinquefasciatus
AAAAAACATGCTTGTGGGACTTGGAAATAATGTTCTACATTTTTAGAATAATTTTATCAACACCCCATAGCTGGCCCTACGAGGTTCTTTGAGAATTTCTTTGAATTTATTCCAAATTTTATTATAATATGTTCTGAAAACATTTTAAAATTACTTGGCAAGCATGCCGAATTGAAAAACATGCTTGTGGGACTTGGAAATAATGTTCTACATTTTTAGAATAATTTTATCAACTCCCCATAGCTGGCCCTACGAGGTTCTTTGAGAATTTCTTTGAATTTATTCCAAATTTTATTAAAATATGTTCAGGAAACATTTTAAAATTACTTAGCAAGCATGCCGAATTGAAAAACATGCTTGTAGGACTTGGAAATAATGTTCTACATTTTTAGAATAATTTTATCAACTCCCCATAGCTGGCCCTACGAGGTTCTTTGAGAATTTCTTTGAATTTATTCCAAATTTTATTATAATATGTTCTGAAAACATTTTTAAAATTACTTGGCAAGCATGCCGAATTGAAAAACATGCTTGTAGGACTTGGAAATAATGTTCTACATTTTTAGAATAATTTTATCAACTCCCCATAGCTGGCCCTACGAGGTTCTTTGAGAATTTCTTTGAATTTATTCCAAATTTTATTAAAATATGTTCAGGAAACATTTTTAAATTACTTGGCAAGCATGCCGAATTGAAAAACATGCTTGTAGGACTTGGAAATAATGTTCTACATTTTTAGAATAATTTTATCAACTCCCCATAGCTGGCCCTACGAGGTTCTTTGAGAATTTCTTTGAATTTATTCCAAATTTTATTATAATATGTTCTGAAAACATTTTTAAATTACTTGGCAAGCATGCCGAATTGAAAAACATGCTTGTGGGACTTGGAAATAATGTTCTACATTTTTAGAATAATTTTATCAACTCCCCATAGCTGGCCCTACGAGGTTCTTTGAGAATTTCTTTGAATTTATTCCAAATTTTATTAAAATATGTTCAGAAACATTTTTAAAATTACTTGGCAAGCATGCCGAATTGAAAAACATGCTTGTAGGACTTGGAAATAATGTTCTACATTTTTAGAATAATTTTATCAACTCCCCATAGCTGGCCCTACGAGGTTCTTTGAGAATTTCTTTGAATTTATTCCAAATTTTATTAAAATATGTTCAGGAAACATTTTTAAAATTACTTGGCAAGCATGCCGAATTGAAAAACATGCTTGTAGGACTTGGAAATAATGTTCTACATTTTTAGAATAATTTTATCAACTCCCATAGCTGGCCCTACGAGGTTCTTTGAGAATTTCTTTGAATTTATTCCAAATTTTATTATAATATGTTCTGAAAACATTTTTAAAATTACTTGGCAAGCATGCCGAATTGAAAAACATGCTTGTAGGACTTGGAAATAATGTTCTACATTTTTAGAATAATTTTATCAACTCCCATAGCTGGCCCTACGAGGTTCTTTGAGAATTTCTTTGAATTTATTCCAAATTTTATTATAATATGTTCTGAAAACATTTTTAAAATTACTTGGCAAGCATGCCGAATTGAAAAACATGCTTGGAGGACTTGGAAATAATGTTCTACATTTTTAGAATAATTTTATCAACTCCCATAGCTGGCCCTACGAGGTTCTTTGAGAATTTCTTTGAATTTATTCCAAATTTTATTATAATATGTTCATGCGAAAACATTTTTAAATAATTACTTAGCAAGCATGCCGAATTGAAAAACATGCTTGTGGGACTTGGAAATAATGTTCTACATTTTTAGAATAATTTTATCAACTCCCATAGCTGGCCCTACGAGGTTCTTTGAGAATTTCTTTGAATTTATTCCAAATTTTATTAAAATATGTTCAGGAAACATTTTAAAATTACTTGGCAAGCATGCCGAATTGAAAAACATGCTTGTAGGACTTGGAAATAATGTTCTACATTTTTAGAATAATTTTATCAACACCCCATAGCTGGCCCTACGAGGTTCTTTGAGAATTTCTTTGAATTTATTCCAAATTTTATTATAATATGTTCTGAAAACATTTTTAAAATTACTTGGCAAGCATGCCGAATTGAAAAACATGCTTGTAGGACTTGGAAATAATGTTCTACATTTTTAGAATAATTTTATCAACTCCCCATAGCTGGCCCTACGAGGTTCTTTGAGAATTTCTTTGAATTTATTCCAAATTTTATTAAAATATGTTCAGGAAACATTTTTAAAATTACTTGGCAAGCATGCCGAATTGAAAAACATGCTTGTAGGACTTGGAAATAATGTTCTACATTTTTAGAATAATTTTATCAACTCCCCATAGCTGGCCCTACGAGGTTCTTTGAGAATTTCTTTGAATTTATTCCAAATTTTATTAAAATATGTTCAGGAAACATTTTTAAAATTACTTGGCAAGCATGCCGAATTGAAAAACATGCTTGTAGGACTTGGAAATAATGTTCTACATTTTTAGAATAATTTTATCAACTCCGCATAGCTGGCCCTACGAGGTTCTTTGATAATTTCTTTGAATTTATTCCAAATTTTATTATAATATGTTCTGAAAACATTTTTAAAATTACTTGGCAAGCATGCCGAATTGAAAAACATGCTTGTAGGACTTGGAAATAATGTTCTACATTTTTAGAATAATTTTATCAACACCCCATAGCTGGCCCTACGAGGTTCTTTGAGAATTTCTTTGAATTTATTCCAAATTTTATTATAATATGTTCTGAAAACATTTTTAAAATTACTTGGCAAGCATGCCGAATTGAAAAACATGCTTGTAGGACTTGGAAATAATGTTCTACATTTTAGAATAATTTTATCAACTCCCCATAGCTGGCCCTGAGGTTCTTTGAGAATTTCTTTGAATTTATTCCAAATTTTATTAAAATATGTTCAGGAAACATTTTTAAAATTACTTGGCAAGCATGCCGAATTGAAAAACATGCTTGTAGGACTTGGAAATAATGTTCTACATTTTTAGAATAATTTTATCAACACCCCATAGCTGGCCCTACGAGGTTCTTTGAGAATTTCTTTGAATTTATTCCAAATTTTATTATAATATGTTCTGAAAACATTTTTAAAATTACTTGCAAGCATGCCGAATTGAAAAACATGCTTGTGGGACTTGGAAATAATGTTCTACATTTTTAGAATAATTTTATCAACTCCCCATAGCTGGCCCTACGAGGTTCTTTGAGAATTTCTTTGAATTTATTCCAAATTTTATTAAAATATGTTCAGGAAACATTTTTAAAATTACTTGGCAAGCATGCCGAATTGAAAAACATGCTTGTAGGACTTGGAAATAATGTTCTACATTTTTAGAATAATTTTATCAACTCCGCATAGCTGGCCCTACGAGGTTCTTTGAGAATTTCTTTGAATTTATTCCAAATTTTATTATAATATGTTCTGAAAACATTTTTAAATTACTTGGCAAGCATGCCGAATTGAAAAACATGCTTGTAGGACTTGGAAATAATGTTCTACATTTTTAGAATAATTTTATCAACTCCCCATAGCTGGCCCTACGAGGTTCTTTGAGAATTTCTTTGAATTTATTCCAAATTTTATTAAAATATGTTCAGGAAACATTTTTAAAATTACTTGGCAAGCATGCCGAATTGAAAAACATGCTTGTAGGACTTGGAAATAATGTTCTACATTTTTAGAATAATTTTATCAACACCCATAGCTGGCCCTACGAGGTTCTTTGAGAATTTCTTTGAATTTATTCCAAATTTTATTATAATATGTTCTGAAAACATTTTTAAAATTACTTGGCAAGCATGCCGAATTGAAAAACATGCTTGTGGGACTTGGAAATAATGTTCTACATTTTTAGAATAATTTTATCAACTCCCCATAGCTGGCCCTACGAGGTTCTTTGAGAATTTCTTTGAATTTATTCCAAATTTTATTAAAATATGTTCAGGAAACATTTTTAAAATTACTTGGCAAGCATGCCGAATTGAAAAACATGCTTGTAGGACTTGGAAATAATGTTCTACATTTTTAGAATAATTTTATCAACTCCCCATAGCTGGCCCTACGAGGTTCTTTGAGAATTTCTTTGAATTTATTCCAAATTTTATTAAAATATGTTCAGGAAACATTTTTAAAATTACTTGGCAAGCATGCCGAATTGAAAAACATGCTTGTAGGACTTGGAAATAATGTTCTACATTTTTAGAATAATTTTATCAACTCCTCATAGCTGGCCCTAGGAGGTTTTGACTGTTTAGTTAAATCCTTTCATTTATTTCTGAGGAGCCTTGGGATTTTTCAGAATGTTTGAATTTATTTAATTTTGAATCCGTTACCCAAATTATTCACCTTTTTTAAGATTTTGGAAAACCAAACTTAGTTATTGTTTAAACAGTGTTTAATTTCTTGAATCATATTTATTTTTCATAATCTGCCGTAGGATAACCTATAGTTATCCTGGATGCCATAAAGATGGCCGCCGTTTTTAGCCGTAGGATAACCTCCCAGGATAACTTCCCATCTAAGAGGAAGATTGGAAGTTATCCTTTGACGTTATCCTACGCCTGCGGCCATCTTTATGGCGTCCAATAACTTCCCGGATAACTTCCACGATCTATTTTTTCGGTGATTTTTAATTTCACTTTTCTCACTAAAACTTGATTTGCAAAAAAAAAACCTATTTTTCTGATATGTTTTAGGGGAAATAAAATACCAATTTTAAGAAATTTCTAGAATGTGCAAAAAATCTTTGGCCGAGTTATGGTTTTTGGAATTAATACTAGTTAAAAGATTGAAATATTGGTCGCAAAATTTTTTCAACTTTATTTTTCGATGTAAAATCGAATTTGCAATTAAAAGTTCTTCAAATTTTGATAAAGTGCAACGTTTTCTAATTATAGCCATTTTAAGGTAAATTTTATGAAAATAGTCCCAGCTGACCGTAGTAGAGATGTGTTCAAAGTACTTTTAGAAAAAGTTTTCAGATGATTTTGAAAAGTTAGTTTCATGATTTTCTCAATGAATTTTGAATCAGAAAACAGAATGCATTTTCGAATTCTCTGGAAAATTTTCTACTAGGAGAAGGTAAAACAAGTTTGTAAATAATAAATTTTCCGTGTTTTTAACTTAATTAAAAAAATCTCCAAATTTATAGGCGTTTTCAGACGAACAAATTTCATATAAAACATGAAATTTTTTGGTTCGTACTTCGATTTTAAAATACTGATTTTTTAACAAAATCGCCTAAAATTTATACGTAATTTAATATAAACTTTGATCTGCATCCTGAACAATTTGAACAACTCAAATCTGATTTTTAAAAGAAAAACTATTCAAGTCATGCCCGGTTTTGCACGCCTCGGTTTTGCAGTGCCCCGGTTTTGATTCGTTCAGCTGCCTCGGTTAAGCACGGCCCAATGCTTAACTGAAGCACAGAGCGTACGGAATTTTGGCTATATGGGAAACATACTAACATCCAAAACTTATAAAACATTTATAATTAAATGAAAATTTTCACAATAATACGCATTCTTCCTGTATATTGAAAATTCAATGTTTTCGAAAAAGTACTCTAGTTTTTACAACATGGGTATCAAACGATCGGGATTTTTCATACATTTCGAAAGGTATAACACATTTTTTAATACTCTTATTTTTCACAAAGCCACATATTTTTGAAAACAATACTCAAAATTTATTTTTTTCACATAAATGGTATTAAATGATCGGAATTTTTCATACATTTCGAATGTAATAACATTTTTTTGGAAATACTAAAAATCACAAAACTACGTATTTTCGAAAAATATGCTTAAATTTTCAGTGTTTTCAATATTAATTTATTGAGATTTTTCATACATTTGTAATAAAGTATCATTATTTTAATATTCAAAATTTTTAAGAAACTACATATTAAAAAAATACACTCAAAATTTCAGTTTTTGCTATGTGGATATCAAACGAGCGGGATTTTTTCATACATTTCGAAAGTTGTAACAAAATTTTTGAAAATATTTTTCACAAAACTACGTATTTTGAAAAAATGCTCCAAATTTCAGTTTTTCCAATATGGGCACAATATGATCGAGATATTTCAATTAATTTCGAAAGCTACAACAATTTTTTGCAAATTCCCAAAATTTTCACAAAACTACATATTTTCTTGAAAAAATGCTCAAAATTTGAAAGTTTCAAAATTTATTGCATTCGAAATGTTTGAAACAATTCCGATCATTGGTTACGTAGTACGTAGTTTTGTGAAAATTTTGAGTATTTTCAAAAAAGGTTGTTATTACATTCGAAATGTATGCATAAATCTCAATCATTCGATACCCATTTTGTGAAAAAATGAAATTTTGAGTAATTTTCCCATAGTACGTTGTTTTGTGAATTTTTTTGAGTATCTCTTAAAAATGTTGTTACACGGAGAGACCGGCCAGGGCAAATCTAAGAAAATCTTGGTTAATTTAACTAAAAGTATGGGTTAATTTTTACACAGCTTTTTTCAACAATCGATTGTTGATTTTGTTAACCCGAAATTGCTGACCACCTGTAACTAAATGTAGCTAAAAATAGTTGGAATTGCCATTTTTGTTGGTTAAATGGCCGAAAAAATTCTAGCAGTCGACTGCTAGAATATTTTTTCAGAAAATCAACTATTTTTTTGGTTTTCAGCTGAAATATTGTGGAATATTCCGTAAAAAACAGGCTGGACCATACTTTTCAACTATTTTTTAACAATTTTTTTTCGTTGTAACAACCGAAATATTTTTACATGCAGCAAATTATTAGTGGTTTATAACATAACATTTCTTAATTAAACATAATTTATGTTAGTTTTTATATATATTTTCTTTGATTATTTAACGATACAGGCTGGGCCGAATTTCTAGCTATATTTTTAACTAATGTCTTACTTAAATACAGAAAAATATTCGTACATGTAGTCAGGAATTAGCTGTTGTTAGCAATATTTTTATTGAATTTACAGTAAATTTTATAATAATGCCTCACAAATAAATGCTGGGTGTTTTTATATTCGCATTTATTCTGCCTAAAATTTTAACTTTTTGTACTAATTTGTTTTTTTTTGCATGAAGTTATTAAATTATTGTTAAAAAGCATAAAAACTAATTTGTTTTAACTGTTATTATAAAACATGTTATTATAAAACATGTAAAGTTTAATTAATGTTTTAAAAATTATAATGATGAAAGGATTTTACAAATTTTGTTAAACATATTTAAAAAGATGTTTAATTTCTTGTGAATTCCTTGAAAATAGAAACCGAGCAAAATTTTCACCAAGTTAAAGTTTTAAGTTTTAAGTGTTGTATTCACTTACAATCACTGTGAAATTATCCGATAAGTCATCATCATCTACAACGGTCTCATGTTTAGTTATTTTTCTTGTGGTTGGACACAGAATTCACACCAAAGCGAACCTTTTGCTGCAAATAGACATATGAAATTTATTAGTAATTTTATACAAAATTCTTAATTTCGGCTATAAACTGAAAAAGGAACGAAAATAAATGTAATTATAATGAGGAAAGAATAAATACCAATAATGCTACTTACCAAGCTTGCATTAATTTAACAATTACTTTTGGCAACAAACTTTCGCTGCATTTGATTCAATTTATTCAACGTACTCCGATTCCTGAAAAAAATATTATGAGTTTAACTTACCAGTTTATTGAGCAGTCTTCTTTAAACAGCATTTTTAAAATATTAGTATCTTCTTTTGTATATCTTTTATAAATTTTAGTTTTTAGACATTTCCCATAATCGAATTTTTATTTTTATATTATGTGTACGCATTTCTATGTATTTTATGGTTGATGATTCTGAAAAATAATGGTTCATTAAAATTGTATCCATCGTAAGCACGAAGGAAAAAATAAATTGTTGTGTAAAATTAAACCCAAACTTACTTAGGTTAACCAACATTTTGTTAAATTTGCCCGTGCAAGTGTTGTCGTGCAAGAGCTGGCCCGCCTCTTCCTTCCACTGCCCCTCTCTATCCTCCAAACATTATCATAAAGTCCCCTCGCATCAGAGGTCCCCATTGCGAATGTCTTCGTCTTGCTCTTCATAGTTTATCACCTGCAAAGTAATCATCAACAAACTTACTCACCAATTGCACCTCCTCAGTTGCAGCAGTGTGCACTTCGATTTACCACTTCAACTTAGCCAAATAGTGTGATTTTTACCTTTCACATCCTCTCACTTCACAATTAACAACACAAACTCAACAAATCGACCGCTCTCGTTCGAATCCTGACTTCAAAAGACAGACGTAAACAAACCCAAGTTCATCTTTTAAATATTCAACCAATTGTTAATTATATTCAACCAACAAAATTTTTGATTTTCCTAAAACCAAAGCTAACAGTCGAGCACGTTCATTCGAGTTCGGGAAATCTGTTAGCTTTTTGCCTCTAGCATTTTCAACAAACAGGTTACTAAATTATTACTGAATTTTAGTTATTGTAACGGAATATTGGCAGTGACAAGTGCGTTTTTGTTAAAATTTACGAAAGTAAAATCAACAATTTTAATTGTTAAAATTTCTGGGCACAGTCTCTCCGTGTATTACATTCTAAATGTATGAAAAAGTCCCAACCGTATGATATCCATATTGCCAAAGTATGAAATTTTGAGTTTCTTTCAAAAATACGTGGTTTTGTGAAATTTTAATTTTTTTTTTCAAAAAATGAAGTTATTACATTCGAAATTCATGAAAAAATCTCAATCATTTGATAGAAATATTGCAATAAACATAAATTTGAGTATTTAAAAAAACTGAAACGTATTTTTCTGAACATTTTCAGTATTTTCAAAAAAAAAATATCATTCGAAATGTATGACAAAAACACGATCATTTGATACCAATATTGCAATAACAAATATTTTGAGTTTGTTTAGGGTAAAACTTGCATTTTAAAATACATGATAAATACGTGTTTTTGAGAATTTTTCATGTAACTAGAATCACATTGGATAGCTGCTATCATCCTAATTCCAAAACACTATAATTAATTGATGTTTGCATGATTTTCTTTCGATTATTGCCAATGTCTCCCATATAACCAAAATCCTATAAGCTCTGTGCTTCAGTTATGCACGCCTCGGTTTTACCCCCATATGCGGTGCTAAACCGAGGCATAACTGTACTAACAAAGTCAGCCTGGAATTCAAACTAAGATAAAAAATCATAGCAATTTTTTCAAGAACCTTATGTAGCCTGTTCCAGTACAAGTTTTAAAACTAATAATCTTGAGAAAAACTTTACCAGCTGGAAAAATTCCAAAATAAATTAAAACTAAATCCCGGTTTTTGTACAAAAATATCTAGTTCGAAGTAATTTGTTAATGGTCTTCATTCTAAATTGGATGTTTCCAATCAACTTTGTTTATATCTTATGTTTCTAAGCGATGAAAACCAGTGGATCTTTTTTTTATTAAATTTAGCTTTGTTATTAATTTTAATTCGATTTCCAACCCTCCGTGCGCAACAAAATTTACTTGGCACAGAAACACAGCTTCCAAATTTTGCTATTCAATCCTGGCCATCGAAGTGTAGAAAATAGCTCCTGATTTTCCTGCTGCTAAAACGTTACACCGTTCGCTCCCAGTTTTGGTGGGAAGTTAATTTCCCTCCACTGTTACAGCATTCGCACTCTCGAGGGGGACCAGATTAGGCGTAACGAGCCCGGCGTAACCTGGTAAAATATGGTTTGTTGCTGTGATTTGCCTTAGCTTCGACGGTACGGAGCAAATATTGATTTTCGCAGACAGCTGCCATTTGGGTGCGCCAGTCGAAGACGTAATCCCACTTCTGGCGGCGTGAAAAGCGATAATACCGCTTTCGGAGATGGCGTGGCTGTTGGCTGTAAAATTGGCATCTTTATGGAGTTGGACTGCTGCTGAGTGGTTCGGGGATTTACGTCAAAGAGGAGAAATCGTGCAGTCAGGTTGAAGTCATGGTTGATTTTTCTTTTTCCATGTCGCAGTTGGGAAAACATAGAAAGCATTAGTATATCAAAACTCGCTGCGTCTGTGACATTAATTTTGAGGGGTGGGGTGGGAGGATACTACTCAAAAGTGGCGCCCTTTCGCGTGTTTTTGGCATTGATAAGGTGCTCGCAAGACTGTAAGTTGAGGGGCTGAGAGCAATCTTTAAATTTGCTTCAAATCTTCTATGCAGTCGTATACAGTTGGTCCAAATTGAACACAATAGGGTGATGTAGGGTACTTTGTCAATTTGTCAATTTGTGAATTTGTGAATTTGTGAATTTGTGAATTTGTGAATTTGTGAATTTGTGAATTTGTGAATTTGTGAATTTGTGAATTTGTGAATTTGTGAATTTGTGAATTTGTGAATTTGTGAATTAGTGAATTTGTGAATTTGTGAATTTGTGAATTTGTGAATTTGTGAATTTGTGAATTTGTGAATTTGTGAATTTGTGAATTTGTCAATTTCTCAATTTCTCAATTTCTCAATTTGTCAATTTGTCAATTTGTCAATTTGTCAATTTGTCAATTTGTCAATTTTTCAATTTGTCAATTTGGCAATTTGTCAATTTGTCAATTTGTCAATTTGTCAATTTGTCAATTTGTCAATTTGTCAATTTGTCAATTTGTCAATTTGTCAATTTGTCAATTTGTCAATTTGTCAATTTGTCAATTTGTCAATTTGTCAATTTGTCAATTTGTCAATTTGTCAATTTGTCAATTTGTCAATTTTTCAATTTGTCAATTTGTCAATTTGTCAATTTGTCAATTTGTCAATTTGTCAATTTGTCAATTTGTCAATTTTCAATTTTTGTTTCCATGTTCCCCTAGAAAATTTGTATTTGACATAAACATTCATACAGTTCAAAAAGAGAAGGTACCGAAAACTGGAGTGTGTCGCGGGAGAAGGGGAGACATCGCGCCATTTTGGTTCCAATGCTTCTCAGAATATTTTTATTTTCAATTTAGCCGAAAATCCTACCGAGTGATACGTGAACAGAAATATTCATGTTTTGTCAATGCTTTTTCCAAGAGTACCTCACGCTGGATATCTGGAACGAGCAAGATAGTATGCAAATGACACGAAACTAGGTATCGCTTGGGAAATGCTTTTGAGCTAAGCTCCCCTCTAGTTTTTCGCTCGCACACATGACAAGATTTGGGTGGCACGTGTTCCCCCACGGGGTGGGTAAATATTTCCGTTTTCAATAATCCACGAGACACATTCCAAGAAGAAAGGGGTTAGTTGAAGGCAGTATGATGTGCTGCTGAAGCCGGCGATCAAAAGACTTTGAAATAATTCAAGTGTTAGAAACCCCACGACATCTGCCTGTGAATCCAAAAAATAGATTTGAAAAAGACAATTTATCTCTTCAATTCTTCAATTCTTCAATTCTTCAATTCATCAATTCTTCAATTCTTCAATTCTTCAATTCTTCAATGCTTCAATTCTTCAATTCTTCAGCTTGAAAAATCCTGAGAAAATCCTGCAAAAACACCTCAATTAGCTCTAATTGCTGCGGCCGAGAGTGCCAAAGAAGTCAATTTGTCCAAATCCCTTCAAACCTCCAGAGTAGTCCCTGCGCGATTAAATTCCAACTCTAGCACTTTTCGCCTGCCCAGTAAATGCCCTTATAATGGCCACCACCATTGGAGGCCGAACTCAAATTGTATTTTTTTGTTACGCTCGAAAACCACAGCCCCCAAATCATTTTAGCCGTTTTGCGCCCCTTGGGTGAGCACGGTTTTTGATCTGGAGTGAACCCTGTGGCGGAATTCGGATTTCGGATAATTAATTTGTTTGAGGCTTCATTTTTAATATGATGTGTTTATTGCGCTGGTCTTTTTTGCAATTAAACTTTAGAATCCAAAATCATCAAAGTGAATTAAACCTAAATAAAACCAAAACATCCAGTGAGGGTTAAGGGCAGCCAAAGAAAATAACGCCAGAGTGGAAGTTCCCCAGTGTAAACTTGAAAAGAATCGTCATTTTTCAATACGATAAATAGCATCCAGCGGAGCGTGCCCACAAACAACCGGACCGGGGTCCGGAAAGAGCAACCCAGACCCGGCCCTAGGGCAACTTTGGCTCGTCTCGTGCTGCATCTGCCGACGAAGGCCAAGCACGGCCGCTCTGTAATCTTGTTTCGGTTGTTCTGTTGGAGTCCATGACGTGCCCCAGGGCTGCTGAAAAAGGAGAAAAGTCTGTTTCTTTCTTGGGGTTTTCTGATGCCAGATGGATCGAAGATATCAGATATGGATTATGTTTTATGCTTTGGGAATTATTGGTTTAAACAATTGAAGATGGTGGTTTAAACTGATGTTTGGCATGTTTTCTCTGCTGTCGATAAATCAATTTATTTTTTTCGTTTAAATTTTTTAATATTCTAGGAAATTTACCTGAAATTTTAATGTTGAAAATATGTTCCCTTTCCTTTATTTCAATATTAGCACAATTATTTTAACTTCAAAATTATAACGAAAAAAGAAATGATTTTCGGATCAACTTGAAATATTTTTTTAATTTTTGATTTTTTGGAGGATTAACAGAGGCAAGTTTTTAGCTATAGTACAAGCAAGCAACTTTCTTATACTATCGAATATGGATTTTATTTATATTTTATTAATTGGCTAAAACTTTTTGGAGGCCTTCTCTATGATCAAAGAAGCCATTTTGTCTCATTGGTTCATCCATACAAGGCTCCTTACAATTTTGGCTGCTGTCCATACAAAAATGGTTCGAATTTTGGTATCTTTTGAAGGAATTTTCTGATCGTTGATTGACATTAAAAAAATGTACACGGAAAAATGCCGTTTTTCCATTTTTTTAATTTTTTGAAATTGTTTTTCAAAAAAGCTTTTTTTAATATTAATTTTACTCATTTTTTTTTGCTTCAGTCTTTAATGTATATTCAGAACTGCAATCGAAAGTATTGCGGTTTATTGATGGCCCTTTACCGTTTTTTGATAAAGTGCACCGTTTCAAGATATATCCACTTAAAGGTTAATTTGAAATGATAAATTCGAGTTTTTCCATTTTACCATGTTTGCTCATCCCTGAAATTATCTTATTAAAATGTCCAAATAAAATATCCAATAAAATTGCTGCAATTCAGCAAATAAAAGAAAAAGAAACACGAAAATTGAAGTGTTGAAATCCTCTTCCAAACTGCCATATATTTTCTAGTAACAATACCTCAGAAAATAATGGTCCTTTTTTCAATATAAAATGTTAAATGTTTAAAATCATGTTAGTGGCGACCAGTGCTGCAAATGAGTGATAAAAAAAGCTATCATTTGATTATCTCTGCATCAACAATATGAGAGAGTATAGTGATCGTCGCTATTGCTTGTGAGATCTCTTCTTGTGTTCTCTCTCCATCATTCCTCCCCTTTTTCTCGACTATGCGCTCTCACCGCTGAGTCTCTCAATCTCTCCGAAAACTACACTGAAAGAACGCGAGATGGCGATTAGGAGTCGACAACGCATGACGTCCCGTTGAACTGCGTTTGCGAAGTTGGTTGTGTGGCGGCTTTTGTGGTTAAACACTGTTGTGGTTGGATGAGCGTGAAAGCGGAAAAGAGAAAAAGGAGAATGTCAAACGCGAGTGTGTAAACTGAAAATCGTGTTTGGCTATGTTTGGCGCTGAGAGTATCAATACGCAGAGAAGAGCAGCTGTATTTGGGGTATGAATATTCAGGTGGGATGATTGTAGTTGCTGAGAGCGTATAGTTTGATATTTGAGCAACACTGGTGACGACTAACATGTTAAAAAAAATCAAAATATTTTGATCGAAAGGATCATGATTCTAGCCTACAAAATGTGTTCATATTTTGTAGTTTGTTTTTATTTTATTAATTAATGTTTCTTTACCGTTATCAGGGATGACTAGGCGTAGTGATTTTTCAAGCACAAAAATTGCAAATTTCACGAGGACCTTCATTTCAAACCATCAAATTTCACGGAAATTTCGCGAAATTTGAAAATCGTTAAAATAAATCTGAAAATCATGTATTAAAATTACAGACACCACTTTTTGTGCATCATTTTACATTATTTTTCAATAAGCTTAAAAACATCTTCATTTCCAAAATAGTTGCCACGTGGTTTATGAATTTGATTTATATATATTTTGAAACAAAATGTAGGGCATGTGTATTCTCAATTATTGAACTGATTTTTTGTAAATATTCGACAAATATAGTTTAAAAGTTATCGCCGTTTTTTTATTATTTAATTTAACTGCATTTTACAGCAACATTTAACATTTTGTCTAGCCAAAATGTTTCAAATAATTTGAATTTTCTTCGACATTTTGCCAAGTGATTTTTTAGTTTTTATATCACTTTTCAAAGGTATATTATAAATCAAAATCAGAGCATAAAACAAAAAGTTGTACTTGTAAAATTTCCACGGAACTAACCAATCAAATAATCAACTTTTCTGCCATCTTTTAAAAGCAATTTGAAGGATTTGTTCAGATCTACAAAACGCTTTTGATGCTTGCAAAAATGTTATATTAATTAAAGCAATTTTAAGGATTTGTTTAGATCTACAAAACGCTTTTTGATGCTTGCAAAATGTTATATTAATTCAGAGAATTCGACAAATTAAAAGGTTTCTCTGTTTCATGAAAATTAAACAAGACTCAGAAAAAACTGTAATGTTCTTAAATTTAATTTTTAGAATCAATTATACCATTCATTTTATCTTGAATAAACCAAGCTTAAATCATAATTTTCTTTGAATTATATACATTTTAATTTAAAAAAAGTAGTTCTTACCCCAAATGGAAAATTTACTAATTAATACTTATTTATGCATACTAATACATAGTTATTTTCTGATTATTTTCTCTCGGATTGATAATTCAATTTTTCATTCTATATTCTGATTGTTTGCTCATCCAGTGAATGAAATTTTAACTCAAGGAAGAGAATGTTTCTACTTTTTTTAAAAATATTTATTTGTCTTTGTTTGTATAAAACTAGTTATATTTCATTAACCTGATTGCATATTTAGATGCTTTGCAAACAACACTTCAGTGCCTCTATATCTACCTGATTGTTGGTTTTATCCACAAAAATAATATAATTTATAAAGAGTTTTAGTATTTTAAATTTTACAATATTAGGTAATTTTAAATCTGAGAAACGTAAACTTTCAAAAGAGAAAGTGGTACTGTGCAGTCTGGCTACTTCTGTTTGCAAGACTGTCCAAGCAGCAGTTACTCGTGAACAACTAACAAACCGGTGTGCTAAGTCTTCATCTTCTAAGCTACAATGTATACAAATAGGTGAGTTAGTCATCTGCATTCTGTGCAGTAGTGTCTGATGTACTAGCTTCTGATTTACTAACAAATAATAGTAACTTCTTTCGAACGATGAGAGCTGTCGTGAGTATATGTTCCGCCAAATCCCGGGCAGACGGTAATAACAAAATTCATGCCATTTCAATAACAAATACTGTTAAAATAACAGAAAATGTTATGGAATTTTCTTGAAAAATCCATTTTTTCATATGGATTTAATAACAGTTTATGTTATCATAACAAAATTTGTTATTGGTCTGATATTGGTTGAAAGCCAAAACAACTGGGGAATAACATTTTTTGTTATGGAAGAATAACTCCAACTGTTATTGGGATGATCGGATTAGTTGTTAAAATAACAAAAAAGAATAACAAAGATTTGTTCGAAGAATAACTAAAAATGTTATTAGTCTGTTATTACAATAACAATCCAATAACAACAAAATCATAACGAGGAATAACAAATCTTGTTATAAATAACAGAAAATGTTATTGGCCTAGTATTTTCAAATATCAAAAAATGTTATTCCAAAGTTATTACCGTCTGCTCGGGATACGCTTCCAACCATCGCACACGTTTTCACGCATCACTTTAGGTCTACTGATTGTTACTTTTACATGAATGTTCGTATTTAATTGATTGCTTAAAAAACGATTCAATTTAAAAAAAACTGTGTACTAGGTCAGTCAACTGTAAACAAGTGTTGGTTGAAAAAGTTAAAATTTGTAAAAAATAATATTTTTTTGGTAAGAGAATAACTGAGCAGTTCTCTCAGATTTCGGTCATAAGATTTTTTTTTTGTATTTTTTAATCCGGCCTAATCTTTTTTGATGCCTTCGGTATGCCCAAAGAAGCCTTTTGCATCATTAGTTTGTCCAAATAAATTTCCATACAAATTTGGGAGTTGTCCATACAAAAATGATACATGAAAATTCAAAAATCTGTATCTTTTGTAGGAATTTTTTGATCGATTTGGTGTCTTCGGCAAAGTTGTAGGTTAACGGTAAAAAAATTGGTGATTTTTTATTTAACATTTTGTCACAAAAGCTTGATTCACGGAAATCTTAAAATTTTCACGAATTTCACGCTGTCCGCGAAATCGTGAAAAATTCTCTAACCCTAGGGATGACGTTTGGTCTGAAGTGTGAGGATGGGTTATACAAAAATGCTGAAATATGTTCGACCTAATTTCACCCCTCAGACCGAATATCAACCCTGGTGAATGTAGGGTAGAGTAGTCATCAATGAGACACGGGGAACAATGATAAAATGGCTCTCACAAGTCGTAGTTTCAACCAATCAGGCTCATATTTTGGGGAAAGGTGTGCCTACTGGATACAAATCTGCCATTATAGTGGCTTTGGTTATGGACGCTCCCTTGCAATGTTATTCATAAATGTTTGATTTTGGGGTGTAAAAGTAAATTATGCCCGAAAATTACATTTTCGCTCATAGGCTACCATTAATACAAAAAACTAATATTTTTCCAAATTTCTTTCTTCATTTCATAGGGCAAGAGTTGGGCAACAATTGCCTTTCATTAGTTTTTACCAACATTAGGAATATACCCAGAATCCAGGGCTGTCTTATTGTTCCCCACTCTTTTCAGCCCACGGGTAACAATGATACACTTTGGTTTTTCTTCATGAAACTTTTTAAAATCTAGGAAAATCCTTCAAAACATGAATTGGAAGTGATTTTTGGCATATTTATTGAGTTCTAACTTCATTTAACTAAAAATATAAAGTTATTTGGTATAAATAAATGGATTCTACAAAATTTAAATACTTTTTAGTATAACTTTTGTTAATAAAAGTTTCAAGTTGGCAAAATTGCTTAAAAATATTCAAGGCAAGTCACCTGCAATGGAATAATACAAAAATATGATGTTTTACTAGAAAAGTATTGATTTTCGTAGAGTGTCTCATTGTTCCCCAGCTGTCTCATTGTTCCTGCCAAGTGCGTCTACAATGAGACAGTTGAATAGCTCTGGCTGTAGAGGTCGGATCGATCTCATATTTTGGTCAATGTTCGAACACATTAAAAGAAAGAAAATGCAACAAAAAAGCTCATTAAAACATGCTGATGAAAAAAAATGCTCAAATCGTTGAAAGTTAAAAACCAAAAGTGTCTCTTTGATGACTACCCTACCCTACCTGAATTTTTGAATTTAATTTGAAAAATATGAGGATTTTTCTTTTTCTTTTTAATATAATTATCATTTAAAAAAAATAGCTCAGCTATCAAATTGATTCAACCGAAATTGTTATTGTAAGTACAATGAGACGAGTTGTTCCTTTTAATTCCGCTATATTTTCAATATCTTGACAGATACGTATTTAGTCTCGACTAGTCGAGAACAAACCACTGATGAAGTCTGCAAGTAGTTGACGAAATACGTATCAGTCGAAATATTGAAATATTTAGCGGAATTAAAAGGGACAACTCGTCTCTTTGACTCACAGTAATGCATTCTGCTAAAACGCCGAATCAAACCACAACTAAATTGTTATATTCAACAAATTGCTCTAACAAATTTAATTATGTTGGAAAAATTATCAATCATTTCGTAAATTGAAATAGTCAACTTTTTTCTTTGTCCTGTCCCATTTTTTGTGTCCCGTACCAAACTCGAATCAAGTTAACAGAATTTTTTCATAGGAAAAAACTTGTTTATAATGTTGATTCCTAGAATTTCAAGAAAGACCTGTTTTTTTTAAATACATTTATCCATCATGAAAACATAATGAAGATTCATGCATATTAGTATTCAGAAACATGCTGTTTAAAAAAATGACAATTAGAAAACGTATTAAAGAAACAAGGCTATGATTACAATTGTTTATTTTTCATGTTTGCGGTTTTGACATCAGGATTATCATATTGTATTAATCCGCTTATTTTGCAAACTAAAATTTTGGAACCACAAATTGTAACACTTTAGGGCAACAAATGTTTCCATAACTCTATTGATATTTTGCATACTTTGACTTTAGCTTAGTCAGAAAAAAAATTTGTACTTTTACCTCTGGAAATGTGTAATTTTACCACTTTTCAGTTGTGATGCAACTTTTCAGTCTAAATTGAAGTGAAATTACAACATTAGAGAGGTGATATTCAACCTTCCAAAATTACACCTTCTAAAATAACACTATTTTTACCTGTGTGTATTAATTTGCAAACGCATTTTGTGATATTTTTTATTTGAAATGATGGAAATCAAGCTATAAGTATAGTATTACTTTTAATTTCCTCTTCACTTGACCTTGACCATAACCGAGAGACAAACACATTGATGAAAAAATTGTACTTGCCTAATTACAAATGTGAACTCAACATATAATTTTAAGAATAGGACTTTAGGGTGGTTCAAATCCAAGTTCCTTCGGCGGGCAACATTGAAGGTCATTTTATCCTCACATTTTCACGATTTTTTCTCAAAATAAGATGTTTAAATAGTGAAAATCAGCATTTTGGATGGAGTTAGGAGCGAGTGCTGAACCTGCCAAACTTACAAGATTGTCTCCAATATGATTACCTAAATTAAAATTTAAATTAAATTATTGAGATCTACGCACAATACTTTGGCAAAAGTTGCCGACTTCAACATACTCAGCAGCTAAGATCCCTATTACGGCTCACTGAACCGTTCCGATAAACCTTCTCGAACTAAGAACCACCTCCAAGCTCGACTCATCAAACAGAAAACGAGGCACTGAATCTCAGCTCACTACTCTTTACCATTTGGAGCCACCGAGTCTGCTCCCATACAGTCAACCGTACTAACCATCACCGCTACCACCACCATCAGGACCATGGAAAAATAAATTACGCTCCCCGGACCAAAGTTCACGCCGGGTCCATCCTTCAACCAAAACCCCGGGGGAAAATCCGCGTGCAAGTTCTAAGACAAGGACGCGTCCACCATGATAAAAGCATTCTAGCTCTCTATCCCGACCTGTCACGGAGCGGCCAGTCAAACAGTCAGCCAACTAACTATATAGAAGCAACAACAACGGCTGAAACTGGACAGACAGCCCAGCTTAACTGGATGTTGGAACTCCGACGCGGATCAAGCCAGAAGTCAGCGCCAAAAGATATAAAAAGAGCTCTGTTTCCGGATGTTGGCCAAACCAAACCCAACCCGACCCTCCACTTTTTCTCCAGAAAAACTAATAAACGAGAGGGAAATAAAACAAATGGTAAAAGTTACGATCAGTTTTGTTTGCCTGGAACTGCGTGATTTTTGTGTGTGTGTGTGTGCTCCCTCTCTCGCTGGTTAGTCAACAACAGGGTTGAACGGGTAGTTCTGCGAAAACAGGACGCCCCGGAATCGGATCCGACAAGTCCCGGAAGCTGATTTGCATAGTTGGGATGCAGTTTTTTCTTTCTCCCCGGTTCTACGAAATTTCAACAGATGGTTTGCGTGGAATTCGTTTACATCCGCAAATTATGCAAAATTATGGATTTCAAATCAAGCGAGAATAAATGACGTTGCTAGCTGAAGGTGTGTTTTGATTAGATTTTTTCAATTTTTAATGCATTTTAGTGAAAAATCAATTCAAAACAGCTTTTCAAATCAATCGAAGCTTGAAGAGATGTGTGAAAGCGGATCATTGGAATGATTTAGTTGTGTACAAGTAGCTTTTTGATTTAATGTATGGGTCATTCTCCACAGCAGATGCCCCGACCCATCTTCGGATTGCGTGAAACTTTGTCCTAAGGAGTAACTTTTGTCCTGTTTTTGTCACGAATCCGTTTTTTTATTTCTCGTGGTTTAGGATCGGTACAACCCCTTCCATTTTTGAACATGCGAAAAGTACATTTTTTCAATAATTTGCAGCTTGAAAAGGTGACGAAATTGAAATTTGATGTCAAAGGGACTTTTATGTCACATTAGACGTCCGATTTGATGGCATACTCAAAATTTCGAAAAAGTATTTTCTTCATAAAAAAATTCCAAAAATTTTAAACCCTTTTAAACCCAGCTGTAAAGTGATTTTATTTTTTTCTTCCAAATTTATGTATTGTTTTGTGTGAACCTTTCAATTTTTGTTTTTATAAAATAAATAGTTTACCCATGTTTAAATGTGATTTAAAATGGGAATTTCGCAAAACTTCCATCAAACATTTTTGGAAATGAGTTATAAAACATTCAAATTTGACTAAAGTATACAACTGTAAAAATAGAAAAAGTATAGGTTTTCCTTACTTTTTAAAATTTATAACCCCGATTTTTATCCGGCTGGACCTCAAACTTATATTGCACTTAGAAACCTTCCACCTCGCAATTCGAACTTATGATATTTGGATTATGAATCTTATTTCCTATCATCTTATTCAGGCAGACCAAAACCAAATTGTATTCCATTTTTATAGTTGCACTCAAATTTAATATAAAACTATACATGTTATCAAAGTATCATTCACCGCTTTTAAATTATGTTTAAAAATAATAATTGCAAATTTACGAAAATTCAAGTTTATTCACCAAACCATTTGAATTTTTCATTATTTTGTAGAAAAAAACAATTGTCTTCAGCCTAAAATGTTCAAGCACTCCTCGACCTTGACCAGTGCATGGTATATAACTTCTTACAACAAAATATAAAACAATATAGAGACGTTAAAAAAATACACGAAATTAAATAACAACAAGAGCTGATGAATACATTAATCACATTTGGCCCGCAAGCTCATGAAAGCTTCAACTTTGGCCCACCTTTCTAAAACTAACTGACCCTGAATTACACACATTCACATATCTTTTAGTATTTTTTTAGGATTATTCAAAATAATTGATAAATTTTTTAAATTAATTTAACACAAAAATTATCAAATAAGTTAGTTAAAAATTATTTTATAAAGTAAAATGAAATTTGAAAAAAATTGAGAAAAATCCTCTATTATTTAAATCAATATTGTGAAATTTCACAAAATTTTCAACATCTGAAGTTGCGATCCTGCTATCTTAAGTATGTTGCGATTTTAGATATTTCAATTTAAGAGTTATTTGCTCAAAGGAGACCGTTTTAAATTCCCCTAAAGTTGTTGTTAATTTATTTTTTTCTGGCAGCTTTAACCTTCTTGGTCATCCCCTGCCCTGGCCCTAAAGTAAAATGAGTAAAATAAGTGAAATGGCATGGTATCTGTGTTCGTGCTGTTCAGCAAATGAGATATTTGATTATTTGAAAAAAAATTAGGAAAAGTTCCATTCATAATTTTTTTTTTACATTTGGTATAAATAATACTTAAAACATATAAAAACATTGAAAAATACTCAACCAAAATTTCAAGAACAATTATTTTTTCAAACAAATTAAATAGAAAAGCTAAATTTCTTCCCAAATAAAATAATTTGTTTTCCTCACGTCATATATGCATATATGCCACATAATCATCGTTATTTTGACGAAATTTAAAAATAATTTATAACTGTTTTGCGTTTTCTTTCATTTAATTTCAGATTGTAGTTTTTATGGCATGTTAAAATCAAACCTCATTTCACTTTTAATATAAAATTTAATAAATTTTAAAAAAATTCAACTTCATTTTTCGATGTAAAACTGAACTTGCAATCAAAAAGTACTTGAGTAAAAATTTGATAAAGTGCACCGTTATCAAGTTATAACCATTTTTAGGTAACTTTTTTGAACATAGTCGCAGTTTTTCATTTTTTTAAATATGTGCACATATTTGACCACTTTTGAAAAAAATATTTTTGAAAAGCTGAGGAAATTCTCTATATTTTGCTTGTTTGAATCGATAGACCTTTAGTTGCTTAGATATTGCCATGCAAAGATTTAAAAACAGGAAAATAGATGTTTTCTAAGTCTCACCCAAACAATTCACAACTCTGGAGCAACATTTGAAAGGGGCGATACGACATTGCTAAGAAAGGCCTTACACGCGCGGCGAAAGGCCGTAAGAGCAATGTCGTTTCGCCCCTTTCAAATGTTACTCCAGAACTAATGGTCCGATTTACAAAAATAAAATATGAAACATTCGTAAAATTTTTCGATCTTTTCAAAAACAATATTTAAAAAAAATACTCAAGACTAACATTTCAAAAGGGCCAAAAATTCAGTATTAAACCCGTCGATGCATACACAAAAATTATTTTTTTTCAGAATTTTTGAAATAAACGATTTCATAACTGGCAAATTTTGACTTGATTTTTTTCCTGGAAAAATTAATTTTAATTCAAATGGCTTCATATCTACAGTATTTTTCGGTCTATTTGTACAGTTATCATCCGTCAGCCTCAAGGGTACGCATTTATAGGATCCGTCCAGAACAGCGGTCATGGTTGTGTTTATTTTGGATCGTGCTATGAATAATTTGTTACCACTCACACTTACCAACTCACGAATATGCCAAAGTTGTCTTAGCTAAGAATGCTTCCAGCTATGCTGAAGGCACAGGCCACGACCTTACGACATACGCGACCCTGACTTGGGTTGAATCCTGTAGCAGGGACTTCCCCTAACTGTCACACTTTTGTAGTGATGATGAAAAAAACGGAGCTTGACGAAGGTCACGCGACAATGATAGCCTCGGTTTGGTTCTTTGCCGTTCCCGGACTCGCTGCGGAGTTTGTCATTTTGGGAGGTCTTCAGAGATAAAATGAATTTTAAATGGTTTGTAGAGAATCTTAAAGGTGAAAACAATTATTTGAGTTCTTTTTATTTTGTTATAATTTTTTAATTTTTTAACAAAGCATTTCACATCACTGCATCACCCAAACATATGGTAGCACGAGTCCCTGTTGGCGATAAAGAGGCGTGAAATAGATTTAGTCACAGTTTGAAAGACAAATAGATTGATTTTGTTGGGCAGATAAGTCCTGTTGGTTTTGTTCGCAGGATTTGCGTCGTGTTCCTTTTTTTCCTCGTCGTTTGTCACCATCAGCTTTTCCTTCATGTCTGTACGTCGCCGGCCCTGAATATGGGTCTCGCGGGACTTTTGGGAAGGTTGTCTTGTAATAACATGGAATAAACACATCTCCCAGTTGGGTGATGTCATGATAGATTTTGCTCTTTCATTTCGTGTGTGTGTGTCTGTTTATTTGTGGCAGTCGGTCCCATGAATGAATGGTGTCTCCGGATGTGGCTGGGAATAATTTCTGGATTTCCGGGATGGAGTGGAGAAAGGTGCCGGAAGTGGTCTGGCACAAAAGACGTCCGGAGGGCTGATGTGGGGTGCAGCGGTGGTAGAGCTCTGATTAATGTGTCTTCTTTAATTTAAATAAGAAGCATTCGAGTAGTTTGAATGATTACTGTAGTAAGTTTACCCTTTTAGAACCTCAGATTCGTGATCAGGGACAGAACTACCCCTTAGGTTTCACGCAAATCATAAAGGGGTCGGGGCTTTTCGTTGTTTTCGATTTCGTATGAGTTGGCAGAGAATGAATTTGTTTATTTTTCATTCGAAGGAAACAAATCAGGATATAATATTAAAATAAAAAATTTAAACAAATTGATACCTTTTCATTCTCTTTACAATGGATCAATTCTTTACGAAACTGTTATATTTTTTTTAGTTCTAATTTTTGTTTTTTTAAACAGGCTGAAACTTTTATGGTACTTTCGGTATGCCATTTTGCATCATTAGTTTGTCCATATAATTTTCCTTACAAATTTGGTAGCTGTCCATACAAAAATGATGTATGAAAATTCAAAAATCTGTATTTTGTAATGGAATTTTTGATCGAATTGGTGTCTTCGGCAAAAATGTAGGTATGGATAAAAATTACACTGAAAATAAAGATACACGGTAAAAAAAATGATGATTTTTAATTAAACTTTTATTCACTAAAACAGCAGAAAAACACTATCTTTAATTTTTTTATGTTTTAGGGGACATCAAATGCCAACTTTTCAAAAAAAATTCAGGTTGTGCAAAAAATCTTTGACCAAGTTATGGTTTTTTAATCAATTCTGATTTAAAAAAAATCCAAATATTGTTCGCAAAAAAATTTCAACCTAATTTTCGATGTAAAATCAAGTTTGCAATCAAAAAGTAATGCAGTGAAATTTGGATAAAGTAAACCGTTTTCAAGTTAAATCCATTTTTAGGTGACTTTTTTGAAAATAGTCGCGTTTTTAAGCTAGTGTCCACTTTTGAAAAAATATTTTGAAAGCTGAGAAAATTCTCTATATTTTGCTTTTTTCTGAAATTTGTTGATACGACTTTTAGTTGCTGAGATTTTGCCATGCAAGTGTTTGAAAACAGGAAAATTTATGTTTTTAAAGTCTTTTCCAAACAACCTACCATTTTCTAACGTCAATATCTCAGAAACTAATGGTCCGATTTACAATGTTAAAATATGAAACATTCGTGGAAATTTTCCTATCGTTTCGAAAACAATATTCTATTTTTTTTAATTCGAGACTTACATTTCAAAAGGGCGTTTTATTGAATGTTTGGCCATGTTAAAATTTTGTCTTGATTAAAAAAATGCAATGAGTAATTCTTAAAAAATATACAAAATCAAGCTTCCTTTTAACTCTTTCAGGCCTAGATTAAATTATATATTTTAATTTCATGATGGGAAAATGATTCTTATGACCATACGAAAATTATAGGCTAGTTTTGGAAATTATGTTTTTAGTCATATCTGGCCCATCAGGCCAGAAAGGCTTTGGAAATCACAATAAAAATTGATTAAAAAAACATTAAAGCTGCTGTACATCTGCAAAGTATTGGTCATATCTTTATTTTGTTTGCTTGTTTTGTAATGCGTCGATCCGGGAATTCCCGGGACAAAATTCCCGGGATCATTCCAAAACCTAAAATTCCCGAATCTGGATGATATATTTAAGTATATTTATGATTAAAATTTTTAAAAAATATTTTAAATTATTCGTCATCAAACACCGGAATCTGAGGCAGATCAGAACAAGTGTAACGAATTAAGGGGTTACATCCCAAGTCACATTTTAAATTATAAGCAGGCCATAAAAAACTATTTAGGCCATATTAAGGTTTTCAGAATTACGATAAAACCTGTAGGTTTAAAAAATGTTACACATAAATGGGATACATTTACACGGTTAAAAATCCTGTTAGCAAATCCGGTAACAATGTGTTGTTTCATTCGATAACATGGAAATGTTTTCAAAATCGTCAACTTTTTTTTTCGATTTTGTACAACAATGTTATTGATTATGAAAACATTTGCAACGACGTTGAGAACAATGTTGACGATTTTAAAACATTTCCATGTTTTCGAATTCAACAACACAGTGTTACCGGATTTTACCTTTTAATTTACCAGGATTTCTATCCGTGTAGAAAATCACAAAACTTCAAAATTTAGCAAACGTATTGAATCTACTAAAAAAATGATTTTCAATCACTTCTGAAAGTTTCATGAAAATATTTCATGATTAAACTGAGTACGAGACGCCCGAAATTTTGCCTTGCGCAAAGCGAACTGTCAAACTTTTTACGCGTTTTTCTCTAAACACGGTGCCACGGTATCTCAAGATGGGATGAAGCAAATTGGCTAAAATTTTACGTGAGGACTCTCAAGTCTTATCTCGTGTGCATGACGAAGCCCGATTTATAAATTTTGCTTTTTAATAAATACAAAAATGAAAAACTGACAATTTTTTTTATGAAAAACATAATTAAATATTTTTTTAAATAAACCTTTTTTAAATCGGCCTTCACGAGACCGGTTTGACGAGTTCTCATCAAAATTTTGAGCCAATTTGAGATATCGTGGCACCCGTTTTTTAGTGCTAACTTCAAATAACTACACCCACTGTAGAAAACAGAGAGAATAGCTGTACCATAATAAAATGAAAGAATAAACCTCTCGCGGGTGAACGACCACGAAATTGTGTTCATTTGTTCATTGAAACAGTTCATCTCTTTGAGTGGATTATATTGGCAAATGACTATCTCATTTGCCTCTGTGTCCGTTCACAGAACCTTTATACTACCAGATCTTTTTCTTTGTTCTCTCGAATGGCGCTGCCCATCTGTGGGTGTAAAACATGAAATTAAATAATTGTAAAAAAACTTCCACATTGATGGCTATCAGAAATTTATTTATAAGATTTGATAAAGAATGTGGTTCATTCAAAAGCCAAAGCGCAAAAAAACAAAACTTAAAAAGTATTTTTCATTTCGTTTCAGCGTGTAGATTTTCACCAATAAATATTATTTAGCTAATTCTATGATTCAAGCTTGAGAAACTTAACAAATATCTGTCCAATTAATATAGTACCTACCTCTTCTTAAGTTTTAACAACGATGATGCTACTGTTATGGCAAGGTTGCCAATATTCCACAAATTTAGTAAACGAAAAATTCTGCGCGATCTGCCACGGAAAAATTGTAATGAAATTTTATCATGAAAAAAAGGGTTTGATATTTCAAAATTTTCAAAATTTAATTTATTTAGAAATTGGATAGATTTTGTGAATGTTTCTAAAACATCTCGGTTTTGCAAAACCGCTGTGAAACGACTTCACTGTCTCGCAAATTTGGTGCCCTCAACTTGCAAATTCAATTTTCCAAACCAGGGAACGAGCAAGAATGGTGTCTGCGTGGGCACTGTGGCAAGCAACGTCAGGAAGAATTTCGCCAAACTGGTTCCGATGCTGATGCTATACCAAACTTTGCTCTGTTCTGTTGCCACCGGCATTTTCGCTCCAAGTTTCAGCGATCTCTGGATTGCATTGCTCGTCATAACGTTGATCTCTGGCCCTGAAAAAGAAGGAAATTTGAACTGGAACCGTGCAATTGAGTGACTTTGAATCGTGTGAATAAAATTCGAAAAATGCTGTCCAGCACAAGATTTCAAAATACATGAATATTTAAATTTCCTGCTGAAAATTTTCAAAAGCTCGCCATGTAAAAAAATCGAAGAAAAAAAAACTGAATGAAATTGTCTTACTTTCCCCCAGCAAGTCATTCCAGACGTCCATTCAGCAGAGTTCGCTGCACAGGCCGGAAGCGAGCCAGAAGAAGAAAATGGCAAACTTTACGCGTTATTTACGAATAATCGAGGCAATGAAGCGAAGGGGAATCCTAGAACAGGGTCGATAGACGGAGGGAAGGGAAAACTTTCGTAATCGGGTTGGTTTTT
The DNA here is from genome assembly GCF_015732765.1 of Culex quinquefasciatus. Taxonomy (NCBI): domain Eukaryota; kingdom Metazoa; phylum Arthropoda; class Insecta; order Diptera; family Culicidae; genus Culex; species Culex quinquefasciatus. Next base: position 175,789,108 of record NC_051863.1, read on the forward strand.
GCTATTTCGAGGAAAATTTACATAAATATCCGGCGATTGGTTCGACTCGATAGTGCGAGCACTGAAGTCAGACGAATATTGGTCTGTTTGGTAGATCAACACTCGTACTGATGGTGACAATTGTTACAATTTTAATCAAATTCGTAAAAAACATTAGGATTAACTGAGATAAAAATATGGAAGAATTACAAAAGCTTAAAAAATTGAACATCGAAAAAAAGGTCAAAAATTGTCAAATAACCCCAAATGTCAAAGTGAAAGTTTCAAGAATCGATGACATGATTCTACTGGGTAGTGGAAACTTTCATACCTAGAAGAAGTAGGATAATTGGATTCTGGAATGCTCTCAATAACGAACTTTTCGTACTTTACTGACAAAGATCAAACTTGCTCGAGGACAGAAATAGTAACCGTTTGACTGAATGAAGGCGAAATTGGGAAAAACCGTCCTTCAAATCAAGTTGGCTGTTTTATATTTTGAATAAAATAAGCTATGAAAATTTGTATTTCTGTGCTATATTGTTCATTTAAGCAATTTTAATGACTGATTAACTATTTGTATTTTAATAAATTAATACAAGATTAAATTGATTTTCTATCGGGAAATCGAAGATTTTACACCTGAATCGAAATTGGACACCTGAAATTTCATTCTTAGGAAATTATTGAATTTCAAAAATAAGTTTCCACTTGGTTTATTGATGACTTCCGAACAGCATTCTGTGTATGATTTTTGAAGTATTTTTTTAAAATTTGGTTGTACTGTGCCATTCCGTTTTTGGCAACTATTTCTTACCGATTTTGGAAACAGCCACTTTTTTAAAAGATAACGGCGTATCATTTTGAAAAAATAATATTTTTATTGGTGAAATAATAAATTTAAAGAATTTCAATAATTGATCACATAATTTAATCATAACGATGAATCACAATGAGACTTTTCACGTTAGATATTAAAAAAAGCAATATTTTATTGGTTTTGGAAAAATGTACTATTTCGTTCATAACGTGATTAATGAATGTTCCCTTATACTGTATCCATCATTCGGTTCAAGTTTATGGATTGTGTCCACACAAATATAAAGTTACAGGATGGCGCTGTATTAATCGAACTGGAAGTACCGTGCTTCTCCATAATTCTCCAAAATTCTCAGTTAATTTTGCTGGAGACGCATGGTGCTTTTGTTTTGATCAAGGTGCTGAAATATTACTGTTTCAAAAACCATAGGGAAAAAAACTCATTTAAACATTTTAAATTTAAGGGCTTGATTTTTAAATTTTGAAACGTAAAAAGTCTAAAGAATAAAAAAGAAACAAAATAGTTTATTTTTTGAACATTAAAATCTAATCCATTGTTTCCGATATATCTTGAGCTGAAAAATTAAGGCAAATTAGGTGCCGCTAAAAATACTAATTTACCATAAAGTTTAAATTTTAAAATGCAACCAACAATCCGATTGACGAAGGCAATTTTTTTTTTTAATTTTTTACTTAAAATTTGAGAAGTGCGTTGCATAAACAATATGTCATCCAAAACCTCTTTTACGCTAATGGACCGACGTTTTACTTCCCCATCCGATAGAAGGCCAGAAGGATAAGACGGGAATCGAACCCGCGCCCCATAGCAACTTAGGGATCGGCAGCCGGAGCCGCTAACCACCGCGCCACGATGCCCTCCAAAAAAAAGGGAGAGAAAAATAACATTTGGCCAAAATATGAGCACTCTAGGTCAACGGGAAGTGGGGCAAACCGGGAACAAAAATTTTATGGTTCAAAAACGTCAAAAATATTAAATTTGCTGTAACTTGGGCAAACCTTAACTTAATCTCAAAGTTAAAAATGCTGAAAGTGCTTAAAAATCCAACAAAAACGGGGCATCTGGGACTACTATTTGAGACTGATAACGCTATGGGTAAGGCAGTTTAACCTTCCCTTGGTATTAAAAAAAAATCACACATAAGGTCGACCCCAAACTTTAAAAAATCGACAAAAATCCAGTTTTTGACCGATTCCGGTTTTTTTGGTCACAAATGAAAGCTTAGAACGTCCCCTTTCCGATACCGACCTGGAAAACCGGATTTGGTCACTGTGGCCACTGGGAATCGGCTACAACCGGAAAAAGGCCTTTTGAGACCCCAACTTTGACGACCTGTATCTCCGGTAAATTTCAACCAATCAGGATGCTCCGGGTTGCATTCGACAGGTGTATACGTGTACTTTGACCACAAATATTAATATCAGGGCCAGGTGACCTACCGGTTCCGGAAATCCGGAACATCCGAAAAGTTCATAATTTACTGTTTTTCACGTATATGTGATACCAATACTCTCATGATAGTTGAAATTGATCCATAAAACTTACTAAAAACACAATACACGATTGCCAGAACCACTCTGGAGTGTTAGTGGCCACTTCCGGGTAACCTGGAACCGGTTCCCGGGTACCCGATGAACGGCCAATTTGATTTTTTTGTTGAAAACCCATCATGTTGCATATCAAACTTCATGAAATTGAAAGATATGTCCATCTTTGATAATGCCGTTAATCGCTGAGCCATCCTGGCCAATCTGGAACCGGTTACCGGTGGCCCCTTGGGGACACTCCCGGAATATGAGAGAAACCCTATCATCCGACATATCAAACATCATGAAATTGAAAGATATGTCAATCTACGGTCATGCCGTTGTTCGTTGACCCATTGTGACTAATCTGGAACCGGTTACCGGTGGCCCCTTGGGGACACTTCCGCAATATGAGAGAATCCCTATCATCCGACATATCAAACTTCATGAAATTGAAAGATATGTCAATCTACGGTCATGCCGTTGTTCGTTGACCCATTGTGACCAATCTGGAACCGGATACCGGTGGCCCCTTGGGGACACTTCCACAATATGAGAGAATCCCTATCATTCGACATATCAAACTTCATGAAATTGAAAGATATGTCAATATACGGTCATGCCGTTGTTCGTTGACCCATTGTGACTAATCTGGAACCGGTTACCGGTGGCCCCTTGGGGACACTCCCGGAATATGAGAGAAACCCTATCATCCGACGTATCAAACATCATGAAATTGAAAGATATGTCAATCTACGGTCATGCCGTTGTTTGTTGACCCATTCAGGCCAATTAAGAACCGGTTACCGGTGGCCCCTTGGGAACACTCTCGGAATATGAGATAAACCCTACACCCAAGGGGTTTCCAGCATCGTGTCAGACTGGTCACTAATCCGGAATTACTTGGAATTTGAGCAAGCAATTCTGTAATTCCGGATTTACTGAGTAATTCCGCAGTAATCCTGGTAATTCCTTATAATCCCAGTAATCCTGTTAATTCCATGATTCTTTTTTGTGAAAACATACTTCGGAAAATAATAAAATAATAGAAAATAAATGTTAAAGAGATAATTTCGATAAACCTTTGGTGATTATATTTAATGAATATTAATTTTCATGTAAGAAACCATAGTTATAGCTAGTACAGTATCATTCGAATTTTGAGTAAGTAATTCAGTAATTCCAGAATTACTTCGCAATTCTGCAGTAATTCCTGTAATTCTGGAATTACCTAGTAATTCCGTAGTAATTCGTGTAATTCCATAGTTACTCAGTAATTCGTGTATTTCCCATCAATACAAGTACACTCAACCTCCGGTGGTTGGTCACTTTTTCGTTTGACACTTTTAGTTTGTACCCCGTTGGTTGGTCAAATCAAACTAAAAAGTGACGAACTGTCACTTTACACGGCGCTCACGCACACTATCAAAACAAACGTCGGTAGTGTGTGAACTCCGGTAATAGGTGTCAAACTAAAAAGTGACCCCGTTCGTTTGACAACAGTTGGTGTCAAACCAACGGGGATTGAGTGTAACTACTAGTAATTCTTTAAAGGTAAATCGGCAGAATGCATTTTGCATTTCCTTGATGCCTTTTATGGTTGTAAGAAGTACAGAGCGGATTCGGAATGTTCGCAAATTTTAATGTTATCTAATTCAAATGTATTCGGATGAAAAAGCACTCAAACATCAAAATCAGTTGTCAAACTGATGTTGATATTTACCCCATTATTCGATGATTTCCAAGTAAGGTGTCCAATTTCCCGGGTTTTGAGTTTCCCGGAAAACGAAAAAAAATATTCCCGGGAATTTTTTGAAAACGTCATAAAATCTTATTTTTATATTTGTTATGTTTTTCATGCTTTAAAATCATACTATTAGCTTACTACTATTAATATCAATCTTAACAAGGATAGCACTTTTAGATAGTTTCAAAGACTTCGTTTTACCCGATTTTTCGATGATTTCCAAGCAGGACGTCAAATTTTCTCAGGTTTTGAGTTTCCGGGAAAACGGAAAAATATTTATATATTCTCGGGAAGTTTTTGAAAGAGTCATCAAATCTATGTTTTCTTTATATTTGCTATGTTTTTCAAGCTTTAAATTTATAGAACTAGCTCAATACTAATAATATCAATCTAAACAAGGATAGCAGTTTTGGGTAGCTTAAACAAATTTTTGTTGTTCTCTGTTGTGCTTTGAATTTTATTTGCACCGCATTTCTAATTCAAATTAAATAAGTACATATCTTATAAATATTTTTTTTATTTATACTCTATGATAGACCAAAACAGCTTAAAAAATTGGTTTAAGATGTCTAAAAAATAAAAATGACAAAAAATAAAAAAGTAATTTTTGTAAAATTTTAGAAAAGTTCAAACTTATAAATTGTAGTACAATTTATATGCTGGAAGCTAGGCAGTAATTCCAAGTTATTTTTATAAATTTGGGCAATTCTGCGTGGTTTCTGGAAATCCCAAGTAATTCTGGGAAATCATAGTAATTCGTGACATATTGCCAGTAATCCTGGTAATTCCATTTAGACTGGTCAGTAATCCTTGATGCTGGAAACCCCTTGCCTACACCCAACTGGCAGTCGCATGATTGTGATGCATGGCGGCGTGAAAGTATATCAGAATCTGCATGAAATCTGTCCCCATGCATTTTTAGCGATATAAGAGTATGACATTTTTGCCCGTTACCGACAATAACGACATTACCGACGGCTTTTTTGGTTATATTTTACAAAAAAAAACCTTAACAGAACGAGGATTGAACCACCAACTTTTTGGTTATTGATCCGACACGCTACCACCGCGCCATGGTCGCTTGATGAAAAGTGAGTGAAAGAGCACCAACATATGCTTCTCTTTGGAGTGTTGCTCGGGGACGGGCCAGCATTATATGTGTTGGTGAGAACTGCAGATCGCTGAAATTTTTACACGCGGGCAAAAATGATCTAGGGCCTTGCTGCAAAAAAATGTTATAAAATGTGACATTTTCTGCAGCAAATTCAATGTTGCAGATTTTGAAATATATTTTTCCTTTGGGTGTATCATCCGACATATGAAAATTCATTAAATTGAAAGATATGTCAATCTACGGTTATGTCAATGTTCGCTGACCTATCCTGGCCAATTTGGAACCGGTTACTGGTGGCCTCTTGGGGACACTTCTGGAATATGAGAGAAACCCTATCTTCCGACATATCAAACTTTATGAAATTGAAAAATATGTCAATCTACGGTCATGCCGTTATTCGCAGATCCATTCTGGGAATTTTGGAACTGGTTCCCGGTGGACCCTTGGGGACATTCCAGGAATATGAGAGAAACCCTATCATCCGACGCATCAAACTTCATGAAATTGAATGATATGTCAACCAACGGTAACCGGAAACCGTGGTGTAGGGATAAGCGTGATTGCCTCTCACCCAGTCGCCCTGGGTTCGATCCCAGACGGTCCCGGTGGCGTTTTTCGAGACGAGATTTGTCTGATCATGCCTTCCGTCGGAAGGGAAGTAAATGTTGGCCCCGGACTAACCTAAAGGTTAGGTCGTTTGCTCAGTCCGATATGTCGGATGATAGGGTTTCTCTCATATTCCGGGAGTGTCCCCAAGGGGCCACCGGTATCCGGTTCCAGATTGGTCACAATGGATCAACGAACAACGGCATGACATATCTTTCAATTTCATGCAGTTTTATACGTCGGATGATAGGGTTTCTCTCATATTACGGGAGTGTCCCCAAGGGGCCACCGGTAACCGGTTCCAGATTGGTCACAATGGGTCAACGAAGAACGGCATGACCGTAGATTGACATATCTTTCAATTTCATGATGTTTGATATGTCGGATGATAGGGTTTCTCTCATATTCCGGGAGTGTCCCTAAGGGGCCACCGATATCCGGTTCCAGATTGGTCACAATGGGTCAACGAACAACGGCATGACCGTATATTGACATATCTTTCAATTACATGAAGTTTGATACGTCGGATGATAGGGTTTCTCTCATATTCCGGGAGTGTCCCCAAGGGGCCACCGGTAACCGGTTCCAGATTGGTCACAATGGGTCAACGAACAACGGCATAACCGTAGATTGACATATCTTTCAATTTCATGAAGTTTGATACGTCGGATGATAGGGTTTCTCTCATATTCCGGGAGTGTCCCCAAGGGGCCACCGGTATCCGGTTCCAGATTGGTCACAATGGGTCAACGAACAACGGCATGACCGTTGATTGACATATCTTTCAATTTCATGAAGTTTGATATGTCAGTTGATAGGGTTTCTCTCATATTCCGGGAGTGTCCCCAAGGGACCACCGGTAACCGGTTCCAGATTGGTCACAATGGGTCAACGAACAACGGCATGACCGTAGATTGACATATCTTTCAATTTCATGATGTTTGATATGTCGGATGATAGGGTTTCTCTCATATTCCGGGAGTGTCCCCAAGGGGCCACCGGTAACCGGTTCCAGATTGGTCACAATGGGTCAACGAACAACGGCATGACCGTAGATTGACATATCTTTCAATTTCATGATGTTTGATATGTCAGTTGATAGGGTTTCTCTCATATTCCGGGAGTGTCCCCAAGGGGCCACCGGTAACCGGTTCCAGATTGGCCAGGATGGCTCAGCGATTAACGGCATTATCAAATATGGACATATCTTTCAATTTCATGAAGTTTGATATGCAACATGATGGGTTTTCAACAAAAAATCAAATTGGCCGTTCATCGGGTACCCGGGAACCGGTTCCAGGTTACCCGGAAGTGGCCACTAACACTTCAGAGTGGTTCTGGCAATCGTGTATTGTGTTTTTAGTAAGTTTTATGGATCAATTTCAACTATCATGAGAGTATTTGTATCACATATAAGTTAAAAACAGTAAATTATGAACTTTTCGGATGTTCCAGATTTCCGGAACCGGTAGGTCACCTGGCCCTGATATTAATATTTGTGGTCAAAGTACAGGTATATACCTGTCGAATGCAACCCGGAGCATCCTGATTGGTTCAAATTTACCGGAGATACAGGTCGTCAAAGTTGGGGTCTCAAAAAGGCCTTTTTTCGGTTGTAGCCGATTCCCGGTGACCACAGTGACCAAATCCGGTTTTCCAGGTCGGTATCGGAAAGGGGACGTTCTAAGCTTTCATTTGTGACCAAAAAAACCGGAATCGGTCAAAAAATGGATTTTTGCCGATTTTTTAAAGTTTGGGGTCGAAAAGGACCCCAATACCTTTAAAGTAACTTTTTTTATGGACGCTCCCCTAGGGGTCGTCCGAGGTTTATTTGTTTTGTGAAATGTGTATTTATACTATAAATTTAATGTCAGAAAATTTCAAGGCTCTAGCATGTATATAGCAAAAGTTATGGCAAATTTAATTTTCAAAAAGGCCGAAAAGGACCCCAATACCGTAGGAAGGTTAACACATATAATTGACACTTTTACTTTTAGCGAATTTTTTTGGTTATAAATTTTTGCTCGGAGGACCCCTTAGATCCCATTTTCTGTTGATTACTTTTTCATATTCTTGTTCCTGAGACAACTTTGCAAATGAAACATGCATAAAAATGTATATTTTTATCCATTTTAACCCTTTAAAAATTAATAAATTAAGAATCTGCTTTTTTTGGTGTCATTTAGTATCCTTGGAAACAAACTTGATTTTCAATAAATGTGAATATGTAGAAGATTTTTATGAACTTTAATTTTTTAAAGTGTTCAAATGGAGGAAAGCAATCATTTTTATGCATTTTTCTATTGTGAAATTGTTTCAGAATGTTTATCACCAAAAAATTGGGTTCTAAGGGGTCCCCCTAGCAAAAATTTTCTCCCAAAAATTTCGCTAAAAGTAAAAGTGTCAATTTTATGTGTTAAACTGCCTCACCCAAAACGTTATCAGTCTCAGATGGTAGTCCCAGATGTCCCCTACAAGCTCCTGGTCCAATCAAGTTGATATCTGGATGGAGCACTTTTTTATTTGAGTTTGAAAATTGTGCTATTTTTACACTGAAATGCCAATAACTCGCTTTAGATTTAACCAATTGGGATGTTTCGCCCTGCATTTTGTTGCATTTTCAAGCCCTTTCAGATGCATTTTGAATTTTGAAATTAAGTTAAGGTTTGTTAATGTTACAGATTTTAATATTTTTGACGTTTTTGAACCATAAAAATTTCTGTCTGAAAATTTCAGGCAGATTCGTGAGGTCGATGCAAGATGGGTATACTTTGCTCGTGGTCTCGCTCTTAAATTGATTCAGCATTTCCAGAGATATTATTTTTTGAGTTGTGAACATCATCCAAAAATATAATCTTTTTAATGTATTTGAGTCGAATCGGAGCTTTTTTTTATTTGTTACCAGCTGGTTTGACGTGGGAGTGCTGCATACTAAATTGAAATTTGTTCTGAAAAACAACACCGTGTAAAACTATTCGGAACCAAAAAGTTAATTACCATTACAAAAAATACCACTCCGATTATATGAAATCAGAGCATCCAACTGTGAATGATAACACTTCTGAGACATATCGTTTATCTAGAATTAGCCATTAGCTTGAAACCAGACACGTGCAAGGTGTAAGGTGTCCGTTTGATGTTCAGCCAACCGTTTACATTTTCACACCAATAATCACAGCGGACAACACTGTCAACAATAGTCAATCACCGGTGTCAACAGCAGTCATCTAGCACAGAAACTGTCAACGTGAATCACTCATTGCCATCAATTCAGCCATCCATCCATTTATTCATCGCGTCAAGTATGACGTCGTGGGCGTTGACACAGAACATAAAAGGTTATGACACTCCTCCCTCCCCCCTCCCCCCTCAAATGGCTTTGAACCTGACTGGCAATATCGTGTGGACACACAGAACCGTCTGTTGTTCTGTTCTGCTGTTCAAAAAGCCATATTGGCACTAACAAAAAAAAATCATGAAAGAAGCCGGAGAGCTCACGAACAGAATAATACCAATAAAATCGAATCAAATGCCAGCAACCGAAGCTCGGAGGAGCGTGTCCTGTGACTTGGACGGACGAGCCTGTCTGCCTCAAGCAATAAAAGCATTTATCACTTTTGATTGTATGCCGGAGTGGCGAGAGGACTTCTGAAAAACTCACGAAAAGCCACTTGAAGATGTGCCACTGGCTGACTAACTGTAGCTACGAGTGACCGCATTGGTTGAATGAGATTGGTTTCCAGTCATGAATTAAAATATATTTTATGTTATTCAAAGTTATAGACGGACAAATTCACCAATTAGTATCAATTATATTAGGATTTTAATTTTTTATTGAAGTAAATGCAATTTTGAATTTTTTTTTCTCAATTTTCAACACTGAAAGGGACACCAGCTATCCCAGAAATTTGGAAGGAGTCAAAAATGGATTCAAAGTCCACAATCAACCCGTAAAACAAAGAACACATTTTTATTTTTCAATTATTTTTTTAGAAACTTGAGCCAAAAAAAATCCTGAAGATGTTACAATTGTAATTAAAACACAAAAAATGCATTCTCTTTCGAAACAAACAGCAAATGTCCACTATATTTCTACAGCTTTTTGAAACCCCTTCAACGCAAATCACCAAATGCTTCATCACATTGCTGACCTACCTCATTTAAGGACAGAGAGAGGGGCGACTAGTATTAAGGCCACTCATCGTCGTGGAATTGTGTACCTACCCAAGAAGCACACTGAAGCGAATTTACGAGCCCCTATAAAAACTGGATGCTGCATTGTGTGATTAGAACATTTGTCTTGTCTTGACCGGTCATAACGTTTCATTTATTATTGCTGCAGAAGCGACAGTGTCGAGTTGAGTCAAGTCGTCGAGTGGCCTCTTCTTGTATTGGTTTCCTCCCAAACGATTGTGTTGTTCCTTTATGATTCCCCCCCTCTATGTGTGTGTGTGTTATATGTGGCTTTCCTGGTTTTGGTTTTATGAACTCGATATGCTCTTGAACTCGAAGAACCTTGGAGTTGCTGGCCAACTTCCGAGCTGGCTCCTGTTTTGGATCACTGAACACGACTGTTTATTATTTATTGATCTCCCGGGAGCTTTGAGATATTGGCAGAATGATAACAAGCAAAATCAAGTTCGATGTAGAAAACGCTGGACGGGAAACGTGCCACTATACTGAGACCCGAGCAGACGGAAATAACAAGGGAATAACATTTTTGTTATTTAAAAATACTAGGCCAATAACATTTTATGTTATTTATAACAAGATTTGTTATTCGCCGTTATGATTATTTTGTTATTGGATTCCCGGGCGGAAAGTGAGTTGGTGGCGATAACTTGGAACTATCTTGGCTTGTTTATTTGCATCTTGTTGTAAACTACTCGAGTTATGACGACTTTTGAAACCGACTGCGTATCATGGAAAGTATATTCCATGATCATACTGCATTATCTACAGTTGATATTGAGCTGTTAGTGGTAGTTTTTTAGACTTAGCAAAAATTTCGAAAATTAAATTTTTTCAGAAATTTGACCCGAACATCATGAAATGATTATTTTGATTTTGTTTCAAATTTATGCTGGACTTAGAAAAATTTGCAGTCACTGACCGAATTTTCAATTTCCGATACTTAAAATAATTTTCATGAAGGTTTTTAATAATTATTGATATACCATACCCCTACAAAAATCGTTCCGGCACTTAGAAAATTTACGGGATCCGTATCACGACAAGATTTTCGGTAGAATTTATTTGATTTTTGGACTTAGCAAAATTTTGGCTTTTAGCCAGTAAAATTTCGGAAAAATCGTCGAAATTACAGGAAATTTTCGTCCAATTTTTACAAAAACATCAGTTTGTTCCTAAAATAATGTCCCTAACAAAACGTCTTCATTGAAATTTTGAAATTCGAAAGTTGGTTTTTCATAATTATTGATATACCCCCTACAAAAATCGTTCCGGCACTTAGAAAATTTACGGGATCCGTATCACGACAAGATTTTTGGTAGAATTTATTAGATTTTCAGGACTTTGCGAAATTTTTGCTCTCAGCCAGTTGAATATTTTTCAACATTTTGAAAAATTATTTTGATAAGAAACATTACCAGGCTTTTTGAAATTTTACTGTGGATTTTTGGACTTATGCAATTTTAGGAATATTTTCATAGACTTTTATTTTTAATTTAAAAAAAAAAATGGAATATAGAGACTATGAATTTTTCGTGATTTGGAAAATTATTGGTGACATTTTGGCAATTCAACGCTATCTCCACAATTTTTAATGAGTTTTTAAAGTAAAATAATTTTTCTACTTTGAAAAATCTTGTTTTGATGTTAGTTCGTATATTCCTGCAATATTACTCATATTTGTGAAGAGGAAGAAAGGGGAGGGGGCCTGAATTGTGGCGGTGCATTAAAAACCAATAAAATTATTTTTGGGATCAAAATCTACTTTATGAACTTGATATGATTTTTGGAAGATTTCAGTTGTTTGCTACTATAAACTCAACTTGATGTGGCATTGTTGATCAAATAAACTCAACAAGATTTTTCGCAGATACGCCTCGAACAATTTATGTTCGTGGCCATGTTCGGTTATCTCTTAACCATCTTCTCACAATATCAAAAACTGACCTTCCCAAGTTATTTCCGTCTGCTCGGGTTGGCGTTCTCGATTACGAGATTCCTACTCGAAACTAGGTGTCCGTAGGCTTGATTGTTGAGGCATTTGCAAAACTCTTTTTTACACCGTAGCTTCCATCCACCCCGAGACTCGAACTGACGACCTTTGGATTGTGAGTCCAACTGCTTACCAGCGACTCCACCTAGACAGGACTCAGGGATACGACTCCTGCACCTGGACTGAGTTAACGACCTAATCTCTAGGTTAGACCGGAGCCCGTCTTCCCCGTCCGACGGAAGGCGTGATCAGACAAATCTCGTCTCGAAAAATGCCGGCTGGGTGAGAGGCAACCACGCTTATAAAGATGACAAAAAAATCTGGATTACAGATTTCAAAACCAATAAATCTTCCCAAAAAATAACATGACCCACGATAAAAAGAAAACATCGGAAGTATGGAGTATTCCACAAAATGAAATATTAATAAAACACATAAAAAAAGTTTAATTTTGGAAGGTTGAAAATTTTGCAAGTTAACCATTACCTCTTTTTGAGTTATATTACAATAAAAAATGTGTAAAAATGGGAACCTGATGAAAATTCATCAAAGAAAAGAATAATATTCAAAAATTCCTGATGTAATATTACACATTTTTTTCGACACAAAATCTGTCACCATTTTCTGATGAATATTACTATCATTTTTTTCTGTGTACCTAAAACCAAGAAATTTTGAATGGGTCAAGCAATGTAACCAAAATAAGAGATAAGGGTCCAACATTTTTTTTTTAAATCATATAGGGTTTTGGACAACTTTCCATGCGATTTTGTTTAAATTGACAAGCGATGACTCAAAGATAACTAAAATCTTGACAAATCTTGTGTGATTATTTTATCCGAAGAAGAAGGTAACAAGCAGGAATTTTTTAGCAAATTTATGCTTGAAATAAATTGATTAGATTCAATGATATTTTTATAAACTTTGAAAAATTCCAAATAAAATAGAAAAATATAAAAAATAGTATTTAAATTCATTTTTTAAATAAATTGTAAAATTCAAATTATTTAGATTCTATTAGATTGTAAGTTAGATTGGAAATTGCAAATTATTTAGATTATATTGTAGAATATTTTGATATTAAGTTTAAAGAATAAGAAGTTTAAAGAATAAGATTGGGGTCATAGATGAAAAAGTCGTAAAACTTTATGAACAAAATATATTCATTAATTCATTGATACTGTGAAAATTTGTGACAATACAAAATTTTCTCAAAAATAAGCAATAGTTTTGAATTTTTTTGTATTTTTTTTATTGCCCTTTAAAACTTTTTAAGGCCCTATAAACTCATTTAGAATCTTATAAATTTAAGGCGAATGAAAATTTGGAAAATATGTTAATTCGAAAGAAATTTCACAGTCATTTCATTAGAAGACATAAAAATTGAACACGTGAGTTTAAGAAAAAACGTGAGTTATTTCAATTTGACTCTTTGTGGTGCTGTAGAGAAATTTTTCCTGTATGCTTTTAATTCAAAGGCTTTATTTCAGCATCCATTTATTGGTCTAATCTTCAATGTATTTGAATCACATTTAATTCCCAAAAAATAGATTTTTAAAGAACGGAAATTTTGCGCAATCAATGTTCTCAATGAATTACACAGAAAAAAAGTTGAATTCTGGAATGTTGAAAATTTGGTAGGTTAAATATTACCCCCTTTTTAAGTAATATTACATAAAAAATGTGTAAAAATGTGAATTTGATGAATATTTATCAAAAACTGATGAAAATTCATCATTTTCTGGGGTAAAATAAAAAAAAAAACAATTTTGCCACAAAATCTGTCACCATTTCCTGATGAATATTACCATCTTTTTTTCTGCAATACCTACAACTTTACCCAAGACATCAAAACCATGAGAAAATTAGTTCTTAAGATATAAATGTTTCAATATATCAATCAATAGACTTATTGTAACTTGTAAGGACAAACTAATGATGTATAATGACTTCTTTGGTACAAAAAAAAAAAAACAAAAATAAAAATTATTATTGTCCGAAGTAACAACATACCGTCATCAGGGGAGACATTTGGTCTGAGGGTGAGATTGGGTCATACATGCCCGTGGGTGTCGCTCAACCTGCATTCCTGTCACACATGAGGTCTGCACAGCTGATTCCACGAAGATTTTTCCCGCCAGTAATGACAGGAAACGCTGACAAACGGAATATGTGCCAAAATCATACAGTATGTAAAAAAAGTATTTACACCCCTTGGGCACTATGCAAATTTTGTGATGAAACATGTAAAAATTAAAGTTTGACAGGAACCTAGTACTACGTTTTGTTCAGAAACTCATGCCAAACATTTTGCTACAAAAGCTCTTGAAAAGATAATTTTTATAAAGAGTTATATAACAAATACTATTACGAAAATAAAAAGGTGCAAAAAAGTTTGTACACCTTTCGAAAAATTTACATAAATAATGTTATTTGTTGACAAATCACCATAAATCCAGTCTCCCAACTCCAAATAGGCATCCTTGACTGATTAAAATAATTTGGATTGAATATAAAGTTTACTAACTACTTAGTATAAAAGTTTATATAACTCTGGAAATTCTATATAAAACTTATCTAAACTTAATTTTGCAAACTTTTAATTCAACTAAATGTATATATTGACATAGAATGCCATAGAATTGCTAAATAAACATTTTGGAGTGGGTATAACACCGTTTTGGGGTATTTGTATCGATAGAAAATATTTTCGGTTGGAATTTCGTACCAACCCGGAATTACGTCGTCGGAAAATCCGCCGGCGTCTGAACCGGTCCACAATTCACAAGTCAACCTATGTGGCATCAGAAAGGGCATAAAATTTCCGATCTTTTGATACCCATACTTCCAGGTTTTCTATAAAACCCACGTTTTTAAATACCTAAGCAAAAACGTTGTTATGGTTTCGTTTGAGCAACCTGCCAAAAATGTATGGAATTTCGTGATTTTTGTTCTCGTGTATCAAACTTACTTTTTGCCCAGGTATTTAAAAACGTAGGTTTTAAAGAAAACCTAGATGTATGGGTATCAAAAGATTGGAAATTTTATGCCCTATCCGATTCCACATAGGTTGACTTGTGTATCGTGGACCGGTTCGGATGCCGGCGGATTTTCCTACGACGTAATTCCGGGTTGGTACGAAATTCCAACGAAAAATCTATTCTATCGATACAAATACCCCCAAAACGTTGTTATACCCACTCAAAAATGTTTATTTAGCAATTCTATGGTAATATATTGACATTTATTTGAATTAAAAGTTTGCAAAATTAAGATTAGATAAGTTTTATATAGAATTTCCAGAGTTATATAAATTTTTATACTAAGTAGTTAGTAAACTTTATATTCAATCCAAATTATTTTTTTAATCAGTCAAGGATGCCTATTTGGAGTTGGGAGACTGGATTTATGGTGATTTGTCAACAAATAACATTATTTATGTTAATTTTTCGAAAGGTGTACAAACTTTTTTTGCACCTTTTTTAGTTTCGTAATAGTATTTGTTATATAACTTTTTATAGAAATCATCTTTTCATGAGTTTTTTGTAGCAAAATGTCTGGCATGAGTTTCTGAACAAAACGTAGTACTAGGTTTCTGTCAAACTTTAAATTTTTTACATGTTTCATCACAAAATTTGCATAGTGTCCAAGGGGTGTAAATACTTTTTTTACATACTGTAAGTGGTTTTTAACGTATGAAGGGAAATCATCGTGAACTGGAACTGCCGGTCGTTAGCCCGGGTAAAGTGGAAACGTTGAGATGATTGTTGTCCTCTGCTCTCATCTCGCAAAAAGCCATACAGAGAACCACGTCCCAATCAACCGGCTCTGTGGCTTAATGGTTACGGCTTCTGTCTCCCAAGCAGAAGGTTCAGGGATCAAATCCCGGTCGGTACCTTAGAAATTTGGAATCAGGAATTTGAATATGAATAAAAACTAAAGTGAATCAGGTGGGATTCGAACTCACACCTTTGGATTGGTGGTATGGGACGCTAAGCAGTCGGCTATCAGAAGGTTTGCACTCTAGCAGTGAATTGATCCGTAGTGTTGAAACATGTTATCTCTTCTTCTCATATTATTAAATACGCGCTGATCCCTGATTTGCCTGAGGGGATTGGAAGTCTAAATATAGATCGAGTTTCCTTCAGATGCTTGCTTCTATGTTTAGGCGGGGCCGAACAATGCCCAGCGACCTCGGAATTGGACCGCAAGGAGCTCTGTCATTCTGAAACGGGTCGTTGGAAGCAGCGCGAGGGCTATCACCACCTAATACCCGGGACTGAGATAAGCTGTATCAGCATTCGGCATGTCACAGTCTGATACAAATTATACTTTCCCATAATTTCGCTACCGGTTAGCGGGTATTGGATTGGACCACACACACACACACAGGGTGAGATTGGGTCATACATAAGCGGAAATTCTACGACTCAATCTCAACCCCCAACCCAAGGTCACCCCTGAAGACGGCAACATAATTTTTATTATGTGTAAGTATTTTGTGAAACTTTTTGTAAGTATTTTGATGTTCATCGATACACTTTTCTTAAAATTATGTTTTTAAATGAACAACCCGTTTCGTTATGTGTGTGTTTTATGAAATCATTCCACGAAGGCGACGAAGACCATCAGAAGTCCAAAAATGGTATGTCGCTATGACCAAAGTATGTATTTCTTCTGAATTTGCCCCCCCAATAAGCATTCCAGATTCGTTCCAATTAGTCTCAATTTTGTGTTATCATGCTCGTTTATTATCATCTTTGGAATACTGAGAATTAATAATTATAAAAATATTGCTAAGCAGTTGAAAAATTCATTGTAAAATTACATCTAGCAAGTGGTACATCTTTTATGTCTGAAAAACGGTGTAAATTTACCTCTGAAAATGAGTAATTTTACCACTTTACTAGTGTATTGTCACTTTTGGTCTAAATTGAGGTAAAATTTTATCTTAAAAGAGATAATATTCAACTTTCCAAAATTACACCTTCCAATCAACTTTTTTTTAAGCTGTGTACCTAAAAATATCTGCCTATATTTCGTGATATAATTATTTGTTCTAAAAGTTTGCTATGATATTGTTGTAAATTATATTTTAACCCTCTACAACCCAACCCCGCCTTTAGGCGGTCTTCGGTTTAAAAAATCGCCAAAATCTCAATTTTTCAACCAATTTTTGATTTCAATGCTTTTTGAAAAGAAGAACTCCTAAAATTTTGGATAATTTTTGGGTTGGAAGTTTAACTTGTTTCATGTGACTTTTCCAATGTTTTCAAAAATGATTTTTTAGGGGTCAATTTTGGCAGTTTTTTGGACAAAATTTTCCTATATTTTAAGTAAAAAGAAGTATGCAGTAATTTTTCTAGTGTCCCAGAGACTATTCCCTCACTCATTTTTTTTACAATTTAACAATTTACAATTTAAAACAAGCAAAAAATTGAAAAAGTGATTTAAAAATCACGAAAAAAAAATATTATTGATAGGAAGTGGTAGAATAGGCCAAATACTGCAAATAAAACTAACATAAACTATACAAGATAAATACAAATGAAAATACTAAAAATGAAACAAGAAAAACATAAAACAAGACAAGTAAAGTTTTTCGTTAAACAAAAGTTGCTCAAAATGACCTCCTAAACACGGGAAAAATGAAAATTCTCGAATAAAAAATTTGGGCTGACAACATTAGAGTGACAGGTTTTTTTGGAAAGTGGGTTTCCTGTTTATCGCTTAGCCATACAAACAACTCTAATTTTATCTGCCAACGCCGTTAACAGCATTACGTTGGATTTTCATCAGGATAATTTTACAAAAAGTATGCCATATCTTGTTTGTTGTTTTGCTGAATTTTCCAATTTTTTGAAATAAAATTCTAATTTTCAACATAATGTTTTTAAATTTCATTATTTCCTGATTTCAGGGAATATTTGGGAAATTCATAAATGAAACTCCTAATTTCTGGGATTTAAAATCCTGAGAAAAAGTTTTCAAATTTTCAATAATTTTTTGGACGTGTAATTGTGACAATAAAATTCGAATTAAACTCGAAAAAAATGCAATTATCATTTTATTCTTACAATAAATGATTAACCTTTTTTCCATTTTCTGCTCCGATAGTTGAAGTCCTTCAAGGGCGTGAGGAATCAACAGAACAATATACCGAAGAGCTACATGCACCAACACATTTGCTACCTTTGTCCAAAGTAACAAGCACCTCCTACACCACACGTTTTACAATCACATCATCCACGTGTCTGTCCTTGTTTTTACCTCGTTGTGTTTTCCCTACGGCCTTGCAAATGTGTTTTGTTTTCAATTTTCCCGCAACATTTTCGTCCGTTTTCGCTTTTTCCCCATGTTACATCATTACGCAAAATGTGCGTACCACCGTCCAAACGATCACAAGCGATCTCGTCGGTGCCTTTGGAGTCTCATTTTACAAATGTTGTGTTTTTTTGGGCCCTTCTACTCAAACACAATTTTTCTTCCCCCGTCCCACAGCGGAAAATTATTCGGTGGCGTTGGGGTGTGTGTGTTTCCAGCTCGCGGTTTTTCCGTTGCTCTACATTTGCGTCAACATTTTTTTCCTCGGCGTTCTACTTTTTCACGTTTTTTTTTCAGTTTGAATGTTGCCCCTACAAAACGTTACACAGCCACAGAAAAGCTGCGGATGGGTTTACTCTCGGTGTACTTTTCTGGTTCCGGCTGAAATTTACCTCGTTAGTGCGTTCGGGAGAGTTATACTCTGGGAGGGAAAATATGAACTCTGACGTTGTCGTTGTTGTGTCGGGCGGAAATGTGAGCCTTGTACATGAGCATAATTTATTCAAGTTCGTCAAAAACTTTGCAGCAAGTTTTCAGCTTGACAAAGTCAAGATCATTTTTCCTGGAATTTCAATTTTATTTATTTTTTTTTTTGCTGAAGTTCACATCCAACAGAATTTTTTACCAAAATCCATTGGCAACTTTAAGAACCCATCCCCAAGAAGACGGCAAAAGTTTCCGCAAATTTCGCTTCCCAAATCGATCGCATTTCCGAGATTTTTGTGGTGGCGCGCAGATTCCGCAGAATCTCTGCCTCGGCGGCGATACGTGCGTTGTGGGTTCTTGGGGCCGGTCGTTGGAATAGACAGAGTAATCGGCAATAACGTGAAATGGCACATCGAAGGTGGACGGGGATGGGCGGTCTGCGTTTTCCGTACCTGATCCGATAACGTGACAAGAACTGTTAGTGGGGGAGAATTTGTTTTATTTTATCAATTTTATTTTTTCGAATAATACGGGCATTTATAGACATTTGCTTCGAACTACAAATGTTTCTGAAACTTTTTCAAATAATATTTAATTTATTTTCGGTTGGAATAAAGTGGAGAGAATGTGTTTATATATTCCACCTCGTTGAAAATATAACCATTTTGATCATAAATCGTATATTGAACCTCAAGTTTGTTTCACTCAGATTTCGGTCATTCGATTTTTTTTGTATTTTTTAATCCGACTGAAACTTTTTTTTGGTGCCTTTCGTATGCCCAAAGAAGCCATTTTGCATCATAAGTTTGTCCATATAATTTTCCATAAAAATTTGGCAAATTTGGCAAAAGTTGTAGGTATAAGGACTACACTGAAAAACATGATACAGGGTAAAAATTTTTTTGGTGGTTTTTTATTTTTCTTTAATTTTTTGGTATGTTTTAGCGGACATTAAATGTCAACTTTTCAGAAATTTCCAGGTTTTGTAAAAAAATCTTTAACCGAGTATTGAATTTTTTAATCAATACTGATTTTTTCAAAAAATCGAAATATTGGTCGCAAACATTTTTCAACTTCATTTTTCGATGTAAAATTAAATTTGCAATCAAAAAGTACCTCAGTGAAATTTTTATAAGAGGCACTGTTTTCAAGTAAATGCCATTTTTAGGTAACTTTTTTGAAAATAACCGCAGTTTTTCGGTTTTTTAAATTAGTGCATTTTGAAGGCATTTTTTAAATATTTCTTTCTCTTGCCAATTCATTGATAGAATATCCAATTACATTTAAATGAATTATAAACCATAGTTGAAAGGAACTACAAAACTCTATTAGGTTATAAGAAACACGAAATTGTAAATTGATTATTTACTAACAAACAATAATTGATTTGAATTTAAAAAAAATAGTGTACATGTTTGAACATTGTTGATACGACCCTTAGTTGCTAAAATATTCCCATGCAAAGGTTTAAAACTTGAAAATTGATGTTTCCCAAGTCTCACCCAAACATTCCATTATTTTCTAACGTCGATATCTCAGCAACCAATGGTCCAATTTTCAATGTTGAAATAAGAAACATTCGTGAAATTTTCCGATCTTTTCGAAAACAATGTTTTCAAAATTTTCAAACTGAGACTAATATTTTAAAAGGGCGCAATATTGAATATTTGGCTCTTTTGAAATGTTAGTCTTGATTTAAAAAAATTGAAAACATTTTTTTCGGATAGATCGGATAATTTCATGAATGTTTCATAATTTAACATTGTAAATCGGACCATCAGTTGCTAAGATATCGTCATTAGAAAACGGTGGGTTGTTTGGGTGAGGCTTAGAAAACATCAATTTTCCTGTTTTTAAACGCTTGCATGGCAAGGCAGCAACTAAGGCGCCATCCATAAAGAATGTCACGCAAAAATCGGCCAAAATTAACCCCCCCCCCCTCCCCCCTATGTCACACAAGGTTGAACTCCCCTCAAAAAGTACGTTACATTTTGCTGGATGTTTTCAAACTCTCATAATTTTGTTATTTTTAGCAATTTTAATATGAAAAAAAAAATTAAATTATTCTAAATATTCATTTTTTAGAATAAACATTGCAATATAAAAAAACAGTTTTGTATCTTTTAAAAATAAGAAGACTTGGTATAACATTCAAGTTTAAAAAAATCTTGAAAACTCTTTTTAACAGCTTTGTATTTAATAAGTTCAAACCATTTATAGCAGGTTTCTTATGAACACCCTGCTTTCAAAGCATTTATCTTATCAAGCAAGAATTTGCAAAATATTGAAGTTCCAGCTGAAAAAATTGTGACTAAATAATAAATTATAATGTGATACCGTCATCAGGGGTGACATTGGGTCTGGGGGTGAGTTTAGGTCATACAAAAATGTAGAAATTTGTATGACCCAATCTCACCCCCCAGACCGAATGTCACCCCTGATGACGGTGCTTCTGAATAATAGTAAGCAAACAATTTTAGAAAAGAGGATTTAATTTAATTATGTGCATTTCAAATTAATATAATGCAATCATAAAAAAAAAACCTAGCGTGACGTCACAATCTCGCAAACCCCCCCTCCCCTCCGTCACATCTTGTCAAACCTTCGGTAACCCCCCCCCCCTCCCCCCTAAGAGCATACGTACTTTATGGATGACGCCTAAAGGTTGTATCAACAAAGTTTGAAAAAGCAAAATATAGAGAATTTTCTCAGCTTTTTAAAAATATTTTTTTTCAAAAGCGGGCAAACATGTGCACTGATTTAATGAAAAACTGTGACTATTTTCAAAAAAGTTACCTAAAAATGGCCATAACTTGAAAACGGTGCCTCTTACAAAATTTCACTAAGGTACTTTTCGATTGCAAATTTGATTTTACATCGAAAAATGGAGTTGAAAAATGTTTACGAAAAATATTTCGTTTTTTTGAAAAAATCCGTAATGATCAAAAAATTCAATACTCGGTCAAAGATTGATGTCTTCTAAAACATATCGAAAAAAATAGTATTTTTTAGCAAATCAAATTTTGATGATAAAAAGTAAAATAAAAAGCTCACACATGGACAGCTGCCAAATTTGTATGGAAAATTATATGGACAAACTAATGATGTAAAATGGCTTCTTTGAGCATACCGAAGCCCGAGCAGACGGAAATAACTTGCGAATAACATTTTTTGATATTTGAAAATACTAGACCAATAACATTTTATGTTATTTATAACAAGATTTGTTATTCGTCGTTATGATTTTTTTGTTATTGGATTGTTATTGTAATAACAAACCAATAACATTTTAAGTTATTCTTCGAACAAATCTTTGTTATTATTTTTTGTTATTTTAACAACTAATCCGATCATCCCAATAACAATTGGCGGTATTCTTCCATAACAAAAAATGTTATTCCAAAGTTGTTTTGTCTCTCAACCAATATCAGATTAATAACAAATTTTATTATGATAACATAAAGTGTTATTAAACTCTTATGCAAAAATGGATTTTTCAAGAAGATTCCATAACACTTTCTGTTATTTTAACACTATTTGTTATTGAAATGACATGAATTTTGTTATTACCGTCTGCCCGGGAGGCACCAAAATAGCTGAGAGAACTGCTCAGGTCATGAGCTGCAATTTTAAATGAGAAATCAAATTTTCAATTAAAAACTACTCAGTGAAATTTTGCTTAAGTTCACCGTTCTCAAGTTAAATCAATTTTTAGGTAATTTTTTTTATTTAAAAAGTCGCATTTTTATTTTTTTAGGTGTTCATATTAGCCAAATTTATAAAAAAAAATCAATGGGATGAAAAAATCCCTACATTTGCTTCCATCAAACTTTGTTGACAAGATAGCTAGAAAAGCTGGAAAATGAAACTTTCTCTGTGTTGCAAAACCGATATCTCTGGAACCAATTTTCAACATAAAAAAATCATTTGTGAAATATTCCTAACTTGCAAACAAAATCAAAATCAACCCTAACATTTCAAGAGGGAAAAACGAATGGATCATGGTGATAAAAATGAAGGCTAAGTGGGCATCAAAGAGAAATTCTAACTATTTTTGACTTTTATTTTTCAAAGCAAAATGTAGACAAAATTCAGCTTTAACAAAAGAGTTTGTTAAAAAATTTGCAAACCTGGGCATTATTTTCAAACATTGTAAAACTACCACATTTTCGAAAAGTTACATCAAAATTACTTTTTTGAATGATTTTTGCCCATTCTGGGATTTACTGAAAAGTTGATAATTTATTTCCCATAAGACTGGTACAAGTTTATTAAAAGTTTTTGTCACCCCCCATTTAAAGTCGGTCTAGAAGATTGGGAGCATTTTTTTTTCAAAAAACTTTAAAATGTCAATATAAATTTAAGTGCAATTAGCTGAAATTGATTGAAAATGCAATACAAATGAAATGCAATGCATAGTTGTTTTTTGATTTATTTGAAATTTTTTCGAATTTTTGATAACTTTCGATGTACAGTACCGCAAAACTAGTTTTTTCGCTAAAATTTTTATTTTCGCAAATCTTACATTTTTTCAAAACAGCTGGACTAGTTTAAAATGCGTTTAAAAACACTTCTTTTTTTATTCCAATTGTGAGATTTTTTTTTTGCCTCCTCTCGACCAGAGCCGAAGGACCAAAACTTTGAAAAATATCTTCATCAGCTTAAAACGTGTAAAAAAAGTGTTATTTGGAAATCAACACAAAAAGTCGTTGGAAAAATAAGGATTTTTTTCGTGTATCATTTTTCCGGTGTAGTCCTGATCCATACCTACAACTGTGCCGATTACACCAAATTGATTATTTTTTATTTTTCAAAAGATACTGTCTGTATGGACAGCTGCTAAATTTGTATGGAAAATGATATGGACAAACTGATGATGCAAAATGACCTTTTTGGACGTACGGATGGTACCCAAAATGTTTCAACCAGAATAAAAAATAAAATGCCAAAATGCGGATTTCTGAAATTTTACAGAATTGCTTACATGCAGAAAATTTAAAATTTTCGTATTTTAGAAAATTCATAAAATCAGATTTAAAATCATTTTCAAAGTTCCATGAAGTTATTTCATGATAAAAATGAGTAACAGAAGATTAAAGCTTGAAATTTTGCCATGCTCGTAATGCTATGCCGATAAAGTTTAATATTCTTCCATGCTTAAAGTTATCTGTCAAATTGTTAGAGCGTTTTTCGCTCGATACACCGAGTTGATTTACGGGTTCCACGCTTTCTCGAGATGGAATGGACCAAATTGGCTGAAATGATTTAGGAATGTTAAAAAAAATCTTAAATCATGAACTGGCGATTTTTGTATGAAAAATGTTAAAATATGTTTATCTTTTTTAAATATAATTTTTTTTAAGTTGGCCTTTGTCACGCACACGGGACCGGCTCAACAAGGAGTCTTCACAAAAAATTTAAGCCGATTTGGTCAAAGCAGTGTTGAGATATCGTGGCAATCGTTTTTTTAAACTGCTTATTTCAAACAGCTGTATGTCTGCAATGATATATTAAAATGTTTTCAAATTTATTTCGTGAACAATAAAAAATTATAACTATTAAAATAGACAGAAGACCAAACTGTTTTAACACTAAATACAAGATTTAAGATTCTTAGTTGAAGCTAGTTTTCAGCTAGTTTCAAAGACCTCCAAATGTCGGTAATTGGTGCCCAAAGTACGCCACGAGCGATTTTCTTTCCATTCCCAAACGTATTGCCAAGCCTCCCATTCGATTCCAAGAAACACCTTCACATGACCGTCATTTCATCCCTCTGGGATGGGTGGCCGGAGGGTGGAACCAAGAGGTACGTGAGCGCATCGTTTTTCAGTACAATTTCGTTGCCTTTTTTCCTCTCCACTCTGCTCTTGGCCAAAGCTTCTGCTGCTGCTGCCACAACAAATTCTTCTCACGCTTATCCCACAACTTACCGACCCGTTATTATGTCTCACGTACTCGACGAGGATTTTAATTTTGCATTAACATTCTCACATATAAAGCAGGTTCATCCTCCCCCTTCAATGTCAAGCCTCGAGAGCCCGTGAATGCCTTTGGAAGCATCATCACCACCACCACCACCGCTGGAATTCGAGTCTACTTTGCTTCTGGTGTGGAGCAGATCTCCTGGAGGCCGCTTAGCTAGGGAGTGACTCTGGCGTGACTGCTTTGACTTTGGTGCTTAAGATATCTTCTTTTTTAAGGCATGGCTAATCCAACGTGAAGAGCAGAACATGGTCATGATTTTTTGTTGGGTTTTAGCACAATTCAAAATGATAGCAATAGCTATTGTGTTTTGTATAAAAATTTGTTGACATTGGAAAATTAATAAAACAAAAAAATAAAAATGTATTTTCTCTTCACCGTGGAAGTCATGTTCACTCACCTGGCACGCTGGATATGATAATTTTCCCCCACCCTCACTTTTCTTTCTCTCGCGGCGTTTCGCACCAAAAATAGCAAAACTCGTCGGCAGGTGAAACGCTATTTAATTGGGGGGCAATCAGTGCGATTGGGGGATTAAATATTCAATTCCACCTTTTGCACCACTTCAACCCCCCGTGACTCAATCTCACCCATGCCGATGAATCTCACATTTTGGGCTCGTATGAGGCGAGAAGGTGTCTGTTGCAGCATTCGCACCACCGTCTTGAAATATGAATTATGATTACACTGACTTTGCTGGGAGGCAATCATCAGATGTGTGCCCTTGCGGTAGCATACATTCAGGAGCAGCAGCAGCAGCTGTTCATTTATAATAATCGAACGCGGGCGCGAAATCATCAATCAATCATTAAGCGGAGGAAAACCGAGGAAAACGAGGGCGGAAAATCCGTTGGAAACTGTCCTGAACAGGCTCGGAGTTCGTGAGAATCCATAATGGAGCGGGATTTGCTTCGTTCTTCTTTTTCTCATTTTATTCATTCAAATATCAATCAGGGGCATAATTTTCGCGAGATGTGGTGATTAAGAGTGATCCGTTTATAGTTGGGCATAATTGGAGAAACCTTAATAGTGATTTCTTGGATGCTGAAGCTAATCAAACATAAATTTGTTATGTTTTGATGCAGTTAATCATGACTTTCAAAAAAAAAAATAAATAGATTTCATCTCAGAGATGATGGATGCATTAATAGCTTGTTTAAATTAATAATTGGAATTTCCATGAATTAAGTGATTAAGAGGAACTGTGTTATACACGTAATACCTTACTTATTCTTTATAATTGAATTTGCGACTATACTAATTTGAATAATTGGCTAACGTTAGTTCGAATCAACAAAGGTTTTATTTGATTTTTACCATCCACTACAAGACTGAATTGTATTGGTGTACTAAGCCTAAATCTCAAAAAAGAAGTCGAGTATCCCAAGCCAAAAACATTTCCCAATTTTTGCTAGTTATTCGCCCGAACAGACGGTAATAACTAAATTCATGCCATTTCAATAACAAATACTGTTAAAATGACAGAAAGTGTTATGAAATCTTCTTGAAAAATCAATTTTTGCATAAGGAATTAATAACAGTTTATGTTATCATAACAAAGTTAGTTATTGGCCTGACATTGGTTGTAAGCCAAAACAACTTTTGAATAACATTTTTTGTAATGAAAGAATACCTCCAACTGTTATTGGGATGATCGGATTGGTTGTTAAAATTACAAAAAAATCATAACGACGAATAACAAAATGTTATTGGCCTGTCAATAACATCAAATCAAATATCAAAAAATGTTATTCCCAAGTTATTACCGTCTGCTCGGGCATTATTATTCAGCTGTCAGTTTGATTTTCAAAGTATATTCTAGAAAATTTTCCGGATTTGCCTTGTTAAGATCCTATAAAACTCGACCATCGCCGATTCGGACCAAACTTGGAGGGGACCTTCATCTATAAATCCCAAGTTTGGTGCCGATTGGACCATCCCTGTTTCTTTATTACCGCCGCTTTTTTACGATTTTCTCAAAAACTATTTATTTGTAATTTTCCTACTTTTAAACCAAAAGACTTTCTTCTAGTAGCATTTTTAAGAAAATTGTTAAAGGAATTAATTAAAAACAAATATTTACCCTCAAATACTTTCCAATATTGTTTCTTTGCAGTGTATGGTTCAAAACGTTATTTTCATCCATAGAGCAGTTACATATGAAAGCTAAAGAAATTTGGGGGTTTCCTGCCCGAAATAATAAGAATAAGTTTGATTTTCAAGAAAAAATAGCTTGGAGTTTCAGAAATCTAGCCTCAAAATTTAAAAAGTCCAAGGAAAACTTCAAATGTCGTTTTGACGGTGTCTGGACCAAAGAGCCTGGAAGTATTTTTTATCAGATTCCTCGGACAATTTAACATAGTTGCGTCTTTTAACTATAAACCTTTGGAAATTTTCGAAATATCGCAGTCTTAGTGAAAAAAGTTATTTTTTTCCCAATTTCATTATTTTCCAGTTCTTGCATGCCTGAATTATGCCAACGACGCGTGTCGAAAAAACCCAGATTTTATATTCCAAAAATCATATCTAGGAGTCCTGTTAATGAACCTGGCCCATTTTTTGATATGTTATGTTAAATTGTCCGAGGAATCCGCTTAAAATATTTCAAGGCATAGGCTCTTTGGTTCAGACGCCGTTAAAACGGCATTTGAGGATAAGACTTTTTCAAATTTTTGAAATTCCAAACAATTTTTTCTTGAAAGTGAAGCTTATAACATTCTAATTGAGCCCAAGACTGCTAAAAACAGTTAAAATTGCGAGATTTTTTGAAAAAGATTGGCTTTTGTAAAAATTGACAAAAATTATAGTTTTTTTTAACTACCCTAACACGGCGTAGGTCACCCTAATGACCGAACAAAAAAAAAAAATACGGATGCCATTATTTTTAATCAATGCACATCTTAACCCGGGCAGACAGTAATAACAAAATTCATGTCATTTCAATAACAAATACTGTTAATATAACAGAAAAATCCATTTTTGCATAAGGGTTTAATAACAGTTAATCTGCCCATGTTCGCATAAATGTCCCATATGCAAAAACAGCAAGCTGAGAAAAACGCATTTAATGTTTGTCCCATACATAAGGCTACGTGTTAAGTTTTCGTGAAAAAACTCGATTTCCTCCTGATTTCTTGAACAAACCCGCGCAGACGGTAATAACAAAATTCATGCCATTTCAATAACAAATTCTGTTAAAGTAACAAACAGTGTTATGGATTCTTCTTGAAAAATTCATTTTTGCATAAGAGTTGAATAACAGTTTATGTTATCATAACAAAATTTGTTATTGGTCTAAAACAAAAATTTAATTTAAAATAAGTTCAGAATTTGGTTTTTATTTAAAAAAAATCAGATTATCTTCAAGTCACTACCGTCAACTGGTAAAACAAATCACGGCTACGGTGAGAACTGGGGCAGGAAATTACAGACCAATACATTTGAAAATCAACTAATTGTTTTGTTTTATTCCTCTTTTACCCGAAATCGATTAAGAAATCAGAACATCAATCAATTTGGCATCAAAAGCTGCCTTCATTTGTTTTTAATTGTAAGATATTTTTTCAAATTTCTAGATGTATCGAATAACAAAGAAAATATTTAAAACGCTAGGTATTTTGCAGATTTGAAAAGTATTTTCCTTAGAAAGCCAAGCTGATATTTTCTGAGAATTCAACTGTGTGTCTTTTTTTCTCTACCAAATCTGCGTTTCAAGACCAAAACTTGAAAAATGTTTGGAATTGCTCATCAGCACGTCCTTCAAAAGCTCATCACTGAAAAACAATAAAAATTGGATTTGCTTTAGAGAAAAAATCGTAATAGTGACGACGTATAAACCAAAAATAATCCGATCATCCCAATAACAGTTGGCGGTATTATTCCATAACAATAATTGTTATTCTAAAGTTGTTTTGGCTTTCACCCAATATCAGACCAATAACAAATGTTGTTATAATAACAAAAACTGTCATTAAACCCTTATGCAAAAATGGATTTTTCAAGAAGATTCCATAACAGTTTCTGTTATTTTAACAGTATTTGTCATTGAAATGACATGAATTTTGTTATTACCGTCTGCCCGGGGTATGAGGTTTGATGTGGTTTTCAAAGTGTTTAAAAATTCATTTTTGGGAGCAATTTTTGTGGAGGTTGACTTAAACTTTAAAATAATGCAACGGCCTAATGCAGTTTCACCTAAATTCATGTGCAAAAGAGTGAAATTCCAATACATTTAAAAAAAAAAGTGATAAAAAAATCATATCTAATCTACTTGAAATATTTATACCTTTAAATTTATAGCATTTCCATGAATAGAGCACAGATCATTCAGAGTGCTTAACTCTTTTAAATCTTTCCAGGGCTCCTTTACCACCCACAAAAACAGCGCCAAATCCTACTCCTTCTGTTGCCCTCAATCACAGCATCCCCCTTACCTCTCAGCCAATTTTCTCGTCCCGTCATTTTGCTTCATGATTTTCACACCACATTCAACGCGTTTCCCCCACCATTCCTACCCCACTGACAGACAGTATTTTTCCCGATGACAGCAGCCATCGTCCTTGCCAAAGTGGCTCCCATCACCTGTCACAATCAGTCACTTGCTAGCTGCTGCTGCTTCTGCTTCTGCCTTTCAGGAATGTATCAATGATGAAGCCCTGCTAAGAAAGTCTGAATCACCTGTTTTTTTTCGTTTCTCTCCTCCAGAATTGCGTGACACATCGCAAAAAAGAAGAAAACAAGGAGCAATCCTTTTTGCACTCACTAACACACCCTTACACTTTTCGATTTCTTCTTCCTGGAAGTGCGTCCTTTTTGGACAACAATCGCAAAAGGAAAAGCAACAGGCTCCGACCGACGGCCAATATGGTCGCCGCGCCGTTCGACACAACACTGAACACGCCGACGTCCGCCGACGCCCGAAACTTTGGCCCGAGACTTGTCTGCTGCCGGGGCGAAAAAAAAGGGAGGAAGGACGAAGTTAAGTTCGGCCGTGCATCCCGAACTTGCGGAAGGTCGCACGGGATGCTGTCAGTTTGGGAGAGGCAGATCATGCTGAGAGGAAAATTCTCTCATTCTCCTAGAGATTTCGGTGGAAAATTGGGAAATTAACGGTGAGTTACCGTTGTTGGGAAGCAACTTTTCGTCGCTTGAAACAGCTGATTTTCGACTGGAAGAGCCAAGAGTGGGTGACGATGGCCCCTGGTAACTCACTTGAGATGCCGTGCAGAATATGGGTGAAGGCGAGCTGTCAAAATTGGCTGCATGTGAGATGGTGTGGGAAATGTAGACAACTGGGTCATCGAATGCAGTAATAGAAAATGAAGTAATTTTAAATGGTAACCATTCTAGAAACAAATATTCAAAGTCATCACAAAAATTTAACTACGTTTCTTTGGATAACCGAATTAAAACTGTTATTCTCTTTAATAATGGGTTGAACATTTCTCAAATTGTAATTAACATTGAAAATTGGACCAATATTGGACACAATATTTTCTTTTGGTTGTAAATTTTTGCTCGGAGGACCCCTCACTGGTGATAATTTTATCATGCAACATGTATTAAATGTTTATTTTACTCAATTAACCCTTTAAAATTCTCGAAATCGTGAATTAAATTCACGAATGCAAGAACCACGAAGGAATATATTCACGTTTATAGTGCAATTGCACCATACTCATGGATAAATTCCTTCGTGGTTCTCACATTCGTGAGCTTAATTCACAATTACGAGAATAGATTTTTTTCAGTGAAAATAAACATTTTAATATGATAGAATTATCATCAGAAACTGTGATCTAAGGCAGGGGTGCTCAAAGTTTTTGGATGCCGGGCCAAATTTGAAACTCAAATTAGCTTGCGGGCCAAATGTATAATATAATTAATTAAAAAATAAATAAATTTCGTTTTTTAATTTAAATGACTAAAAATTACATCAATAAGTTGAAGATTATTAAAATCTCAGTTATATTTTGAAAATTTTTGCTTTTTGAAAATAATACAAAACCAAAAATTACAGTTTTAATTAGTTTTATTGTTTTAATAGTTCTGTTAAAAAATGGGAAAAAGTTGAATGTGCTTGTGTATTTATGGAAATTGCATGTATTCTATTGAAAATAGTGACATAAAATCTGATAAAAATGTCTTTATGTGTTTATTACACTTAACAAATTAAAAATCGTTGCAAAATTATTGTCCAACTATTAGTCCTCTGCAAATATTTATAAAAGTTTTTGTGAGCGCAAAATAAAAGCAAAAAAATATGTAAAAATTGAAATTATATGCCAAAATTTCAACAATTCACATTCAATATAAGCGAAAAAAATGTGTGGTGCATTTCCGAACATTTTAAAAGACAGCAGTCTCATTCCTTCGATTTCAACAATAATTTGTCTGCCTGAATCAGATTGTAGCCAAGCATTCGTTTCGTTATTCGTTATCCAACTTTTATGAGTTTGAATCCTAAGGTGGAAAAAAGGATTCTAAGTACAAAGTAAGTCATATTTGAACGTTTCATAAATCATTTCCGGAAATGTTTGATGAATGTTTTCTTGAATTTCACTAAATATTTTCGCTCACATTGTAATTATATTATAATATTTGCATCGTATAAAAAAGATCACAATATGGATAAACCATTAGTTTTGGATCAACAAAAATAAAAAAAAAATTGCATAAAAAGGTTTTTATTCAACATTCCACATGCCACAGGCGGTCTCGTGGCGCAGGGGTAGCGGCTTCGGCTGCCGATCCCGATGATGCTATGAGACGCGGGTTCGATTCCCGCCTTATCCACTGAGCTTCTATCGGATGGTGAAGTAAAACGTCGGTCCCGGTTTCTCCTGTCTCGTCAGAGGCGCTGGAGCAGAAATCCCACGTTAGAGGAAGGCCATACCCCGGGGGGCGTAGTGCCAATAGTTTCGTTTTTTTTTTAAAAATATAAATAAATCATTATACAAATGATCAAAGGGCCAATTTACATGATCATTCAAAATGAGTCCGCGGGCCACAAAAAATCACCTCGCGGGCCACGTTTGGCCCGCGGGCCATACTTTGGTCACCCCTGATCTAAGGGGTCAAAATCAATTTTGAAATTTTGTTTAAAAATATTTCCTAATATTTTCAAAGGAACCATTTTTTTTCAAATCATTTATCCGGTTCCAGATTTCACAGCATATACCATTTTAAGTTACCTAAAACTTAAAAAAATGGAAAATGAAAAAAATAATATTTTGGGATTTCAACTTATAGTGACAAAAAAATGAAAAGAAATAGGCTATATTTTAGAAAATCAAAACAATTTTTGGCTGAAATTGAATGACGTACAGTTGAGTTTAAAAATTGTGTTTTTTTTAATTAAAAAAAATACAATTTTTCAGACTATCCTAGCTGGTTGTAGGTCATCATAATGTAAAATGAAAACAAGAAAATACGAATCGAGAAATGAGAAAAAACAGCATGCACAAGAGAGTACAGGGGCATGAAAATATCTCTAAAAGACATTGTCTTACATTGATTTTTTTAATGTTAAAAATATTTTTTCCAACGAATTTTTCGATGGTTTGGTGTTTTTTTTTCAATAATTATTTAAATGATTATATTAAAATAAATT
This sequence comes from Culex quinquefasciatus, assembly GCF_015732765.1. Classification (NCBI taxonomy): domain Eukaryota; kingdom Metazoa; phylum Arthropoda; class Insecta; order Diptera; family Culicidae; genus Culex; species Culex quinquefasciatus. Next base: position 175,821,446 of record NC_051863.1, read on the forward strand.
TTCACAGCATTTATACTGTTTTATGTCAGCAAATAATTTTATTTTCACGTTTTGATGTTTGAATTAAGATTTTTTGACCAAACAAAACATCAAAAACAAACGGAACATTTTAAACAAATTTTTCATGAATTTATTGATATTTAGTGTTTTTTACAGTAGATGACTGTTGGGTAATTCTCCGCCAACTCACACAGCAGTTGCCCCGACCCCTCTTCGATTTACGTGAAACTTTGTCCTAAGGGGTAACTTTTGTCCCTGATCACGAATTCGAGGTCCGTTTTTTGATATCTCGTGACGGAGGGGCGGTACGACCCCTTCCATTTTTGAACATGTGAAAAAAGAGGTGTTTTTCAATAATTTGCAGCCTGAAACGGTGATGAGATAGAAATTTGGTGTCAAAGGGACTTTTGTGTAAAATTAGACGCCCGATTTGATGGCGTACTCAGAATTCCGAATAAACGTATTTTCATCGAAAAAAACTAAAAAGTTTTAAAATTCTCCCATTTTCGTTACTCGACTGTAAAAATTTTGGAACATGTCATTTTATGGGAAATTTAATGTACTTTTCGAATCTACATTGTCCCAGAAGGGTCATTTTTCATTTAGAACAAAACTTTTCATTTTAAAATTTCGTGTTTTTCTAACTTTGCAGGGTTATTTTTTAGAGTGTAACAATGTTCTACAAAGTTGTAGAGCAGACAATTACAAAAATTTTGATATATAGACATAAGGGGTTTGCTTATAAACATCACGAGTTATCGTGATTTTACGAAAAAAAGTTTTGAAAAAGTTGGTCGTCATCGATCATGACCATTCATGGTCACCCGCGACAGACACGGACGACGAAACAAAGAGAAACGCAAAAAGTAACTTTTTCAAAACTTTTTTTCGTAAAATCACGATAACTCGTGATGTTTATAAGCAAACCCCTTATGTCTATATATCACATTTGTTGTAATTGTCTGCTCTACAACTTTGTAGAACATTGTTATACTCTAAAAAATAACCCTGCAAAGTTAGAAAAAACACGAAATTTTAAAATGAAAAATTTTGTTCTAAATGAAAAAATGACCCTTCTGGGACAATGTTGATTCGAAAAGTACATTAAATTTCCCATAAAATGACATGTTTTAAAATTTGTTACAGTCGAGTTTCGGAAAATGGGAAAATTTTTAAAACTTTTTTGGTGTTTTTTTCGATGAAAAATACGTTTATTCGGAATTCTGAGTACGCCATCAAATCGGGCGTCTAATTTTACATAAAAGTCCCTTTGACACCAAATTTCTATCTCATCACCGTTTCAGGCTGCAAATTGCTGAAAAACACCTCTTTTTTCGCATGTTCAAAAATGGAAGGGGTCGTACCGCCCCTCCGTCACGAGATATCAAAAAACGGACCACGGTTTCGTGATCAGGGACAAAAGTTACCCCTTAGGACAAAGTTTCACGCAAATCGAAGAGGGGTCGGGGCAACTTTTCCCGATTTCGTGTGAGTTGGTAGAATTACCCGGTTACAATTTATAAAACATTTTGTGATACTTTTTGTGAAATGCAAGCTTGAAATTCAAAATTTTTACTAAACTTAAACATAATTTAAATAGAAAAAAAAAAACATAATTTTTTTTTGATGGCTGGTCAATCTTTTATTTTCTTCTACATATCACGATATCTCAACAATTTTATTCTGATATCAGATCATAAATATTGAGAGTTGTTTGTTCGGGTTTATTAAATATGATTAAAATCCTTCTGTTTAAAAAAAAATTAAAAATAAATTTTCTGTAAGCAAATCAAAATCGTAAATTTCATTTTTTTTAAATTAATGAACACTCGTTTTGATTTTTTGTGCACTGTGCACAAAGATAGGTGAAGTATACAATACTATATTTGTTTATCAGTGATTTGTTCGTGAGAGTTTCCATAATAGTGGTTTATGCAACAAGTTGTTAAAAGAGGATTTTTTCAGCACGAGTCGTACATTTATCCAACGAGGTTCACCGAGTTGGATAAATACGACTAGTGCTGAAAAAATCAAGTTTTGCAACGAGTTCCATAAAATATTTTTTGCAATTCCAAAAACACCCTTTGATTGAAATTATAAGTGAAATTTTTTTATCAATAAATCGTCCAAATGAAAAAAAAAAATGTGAAAAAGTTTAATTTTTCGAAACAAATGCTGAAAAAAAAGTAGAACTTTTCAGCTATAATTTGGAAAAGTGTTGCTACTCGATTCTGTGATTTTTGGTACAGAAAAGTAGGCCATTTCGTCGTTCAAGAATGACAGGAAAAGTAAATAGTTTTACGACGGAATTGCAAAAAAAATTATTTTAAAACCTTCACAGCTATAATAAAATAATAATTAAACTTCAAGTTAAACTTTACAAATTCACAAAATGATGCATACTTAATAACAGTTATGTTCATCAAAAACTTGCATCATATCTATTGGATCATTTTTTATGTTTGATAATCAAGTTTGTTTTTTTCTTTTCATTAATTGATGAGCTCAATGATCTTAATTACAGAAAAATTATAAGCCATAAACCGTCTCCTCAATCGGATTGCACTTCTGCAAATAAGGCAAATTCATCTCATTATCGATATTGCTATTTTTCAAATTCCATCCAAGATGCTTTTTTCAAGTCGACTCCTTCCCGCTTGCTTCATGTCTGCCGTGGCGATTGATGTTCAAACGAAATTTAATCATAAGAAAAAACTTCCCAGTACACTTGAGAGAGCAGCAGCACAAAAGATAACTTGAGACTGTTGCTGATTTCTGCGAAAATTTAATAAGTCACGACGGCATCACTCAAGTCGCATAAATTTGCAGTCGAGTATGCTGAAGAAAGTATTTAGAGAAAATTTGCAGTATTTTTTTGTTTTTACAGATTTTTTTCTGATTTATTTAAAATACTTAATTACAGAGAATTATTTTCAGTAAAAATTGTAAAATTTTCCACAGTGCATAATTTAACTTTTTTCTTTTCTGCAATAATCTTATCAAGCAAAGTAAAGGGAAAAACTTTCCACCAAAGTGAAACATATGCATAAGAACTTCTTACCGGTACCGGCTTTATGTTGGCAAAGAAAAGATATTTCACTCTTTTTGCCCAGAGCATGCGAAAGGAAGTGTCCCTGCCAATAACGCCGAGCACCATGTTTCGTACCATTGAAGGTAATTTTATTAAAAATTTATTCCGAAACATGACACAATGCACGAGATGTTGCTGGAAGGATTATTCGTGTTGCACTTTTGTTCGGAATATGCATATGAGTTTGTTGCAAACATGACGAACATTCCGTATCCTGCATAACTAATTGAAACTTGGGGGTAACAATGGGAGTTTCCTTCATGCAAAATCAAACGAATATGTTAGAATATGTTATGAAATGTTTGGTTTTCTTCTGTTTCAAAAGCTATAATTTTTTTTTTTCATTTTGAAAGAAATATCTTTAAATGTTATGGGATTCTGAAATCAATCTTGTTTCATGTAACTATTTAACATTTTTCAAACCGTAAGCCTCAATTGACCGACATTTCTTAACAAGACAGAAAAAATAGGCCATAAATAAATAAACACTTCCCTGCAGCAAATTGGACTTGACATATATTCGAGCATCGGATATGAAAAAACGCCCCCACGAAATAATTTAATCAATTTCATTCAGTCTGGGAGCTTCTCTTCTGTTCCAGACATCTCTCAGTCAGCGGGGGGGAGGAGATGCTGTTGATTGCTGGTGCTGCCCTCGGGCGGCAACCATTTTTACAACTGGTTTGACGTTGATTTTAAATTTCCAGCTGCTGGGGCGAGAACAAACCATTTAAATTCTGCTCGTCGAGTGAAAAGTAGGTGGACGGACGGTGATGGAATTTGAAATTCAAATTAATTGAAGCGACACCTTCTCTGGAAAAAGGACCACCCCAACGGCCGCTAAAAGCTGCTGGACCGACTCCGTTGGCAAATGACACCTTCAGAATTTTGGAACACAGAAAAAAATATTTTGGAAAATTTGGTCAACTTGAAAATTACAAACAATTTGACTGAAAATCTTCTCAAGTCCCACTCTTCAATATTTATTTTCTTACGGTGACCTCCGAAATGAAAAATACACACAACCCCACTTTTCATTCTGTTTTCCCAGGATTTTTTGCTGCGTTCTTCCAGGCCAGAGGACCAACGCAATTTAACGCACTCGGACGATGAGCTGACGACGGGTTTTCATTCCGAATGCAAAAGAAAGCCATTAGATATTAATTGAAAAGACAAACCGTCGTCGTTTCCACTGTTTGCACTGATAGCAGCCGGGATTGAGCTTTAAATTAACACGCTTAATTGGATTGGATGGACTTTGAGCTCGCGGTGGGAGGATTTATTGTTCCATGGGGTGGGTAAATTGTATTTGATGTTTGTTATTCCCTAATTAATAATGATATAAATGATTGTTTTTCACTTTTGATTATTCAATGCAATTTTTAAATGATTTTATAAAACAAGGTAAGTATTTTATGCCTCATTTTTGCATATTGTGCTTTTTGGGAGCAAAAATTGAAAATAAAATCATAACTAAATTCTTTAAAAAACGTTCGAACTTACTCTATATAGTCTACATCATTTAGAAGACAAGATGATGCGTAGAATTGCAAAAGTGCCAGCGTTGATTTTTCATTAGTTGAAGTGGAGTGGAGTGAATCAGAGCAACTGCTCTTGCTAAACTTTTGGTTTATTTAGAACAGTGACAGTGAAAAAAACTTTTAAAAATATTTGTACCAGCCAAATCAATTTTTAGTTTTTTAACAATATGGGTATCAAACGATTTGGATTTTTTTCACACATTTCGAGAGTTATTACACAAAATTTTGAAAATACTATTTTTTTCACAGAACTAACAATTTTTGAAAAAATACTCAAAATTTTTTTTTTTTTAATATGCGTATTGAATGATCGGATTCTTATACATTTCGAATGAAATAACAACATTTTTTGAAAATGCAAAAAAAAATCACAAAGCTACGTATTTTCGAAAAAAAAAATACTCTAAGATTCATTTTTTTCCAACATGGGTATCAATTGATCGGGATTTTTTCATACATTTCGAAAGTTGTTACAAAATTTTTTGAAAATAATTAAATTTTTCATCTAGCTACGTATTCTCGAAAAAAATACTAGAATTTTTAGTTTTTCACAACATGGGTATCAAATGATGGAATTCTTTTAATAAATTTCAAAAGCAATAATGATGTTTTTTGAAAATACTTTAAATGTTCACAAAACTACGTATTTTATTGAAAATGCTCAAAATTTCAATGCTTAAATTTTTTTACAATTCGAAATGTTTGAATCAATTTCGATTATTTGTTACCCAAATGAAATTTTGAATGTTTTTTTTTTCAAAAATAAGAAAACCGAATTTTTTAGTATTTTTTGAAAAAACGTAGTTTGGTGAAAATTTTGAGTATTCTCAAAAAATCTTGATTTTTCATTCCAAATGTGAACTCAGAATTTCCAAAAAAACGTATTTTTCATCGAAAAAATTTTTTATTTATTTTTAAATTCTCTCATTTTTCGTTACTCGGCTGTAAAAATTTTGTAAAATATGTCATTTTATGGGTCATATATGACCCAAAAATCAAAATTTTCTAATGTAGCCTATAATTTTCGTATGGTCCTCAGGATCATTTTGCCATCATTAATATTTTTATGAAATTTCAGGCCTGATAGGGTTAAGGAAATTTCAATGTATTTTTCGAATCTACATTGAAAAAGAAGGGTAATTTTTTCATTGAGAACAAAATTTTTCATTTTAAAATTTCGTGTTTTTCTAACTTTGCAGGGTTATATTTGAAAGTGTAATAATGTTCTTCAAAGTTGTAGAGTAGACAATAACAAAATTTTTGATGTATCTACATAAGGGGTTTGCTTATAAACATCACGAGTTATCGCGATTTTACGAAAAAAAGTTTTGAAAAAGTTGGTCGTCATCGATCATGGACCTTGATCGTCACATGCGACAGACACGGACGACGAAACAAAGAGAAACACAAAAAGTATTTTTTTCAAAACTTTTTTTTTGTAAAATCGCGATAACTCGTTATGTTTATAAGCAAATCCCTTATGTTAACGCTTCCCGAGCAGGGGTAAATAACACGGGAATACCAAATTTTGGTATTACTTGGGCAAATAACAGCGACCAAAATGTGCCCTTAGTTGCCCAGTAATAGATGGTAAAATACCATGAAATCATACCAAAATCTTGTATGTGTAAGGGCACAACAATGCCAAACCATGTTATTCCAAGGGTAAAATAATACCTCAAAATAAAACCATTTCAATACCAAGTTGAGGTCTTCTGGATTTTTGAACATTGCTTGAATACCAAAACTTGGTATTGCCATGGTTTTATTTTTAGGAATTCCCGCGCCCTTGGAAAATCATATTTTGGTATTTCTGTGGTCTTTCACATACATGATTTTGGTATGATTTGATGGTATTTTACCATCTATTACTGGGCAACCAAGAGCACATTATGGTCGCTGGTATTTGAACAAGTATACCAAAATTCAAATCATTTCTGTAGGCGGTATATCAAAAATGTTTAAAATCAAGTTTGAAATTTCCGGTTTTGAATTAAAGCATTCGCTTTGAGACATCATTTCAGCGCAAAATTAATTATTTTGTCAAAATTGGTCAAAATTTTCCCATAGTTGCAGAGGAATTTGATAAAATACTGTAATACCAAAAGAATACCAAAATGTGGTGTTCGATCATTGACAAATTCTGCAATTTTGCAATATCAAAACAATACCTTAAATTGGTATGATACCACATTTTGCTCTTGCATAATCCTTAAGACAAATTTTAAAGGGTCCAGGAATACCAAAATTTGGTATTGATACCAGAGAAAGGTATTATTACGCATTTCCCTTGTTATTTACCCATGCTCGGGTTAATTGTCTGCTTTACAACTTTGTGGAACAATGTTACTCTCTTAAAATTTCCCTGCTAAGTTAGAAAAAACAAGAAATTTAAAAAAAAATGTTCGAAATGAAAAATAATAACCCTTCTGGGCCAATGTAGATTCAAAAATTACATTAAATTTTCCATAAAATACATGTTCCAAAAATTTTAACAGTCGAGTAACAGAAAATGGGAGAATCCTTAAACCTTTTTCAGTGTTTTTTCGATAAAAAATACGTTTTTTTCGGAATTCTGAGTACACCATCAAATCGGGCGTCTAATTTTACATAAAAGTCCCTTTGACACCAAATTTCTATCTCATCATCGTTTCAGGCTGCAAATTTATGAAAAACACCTCTTTTTTCGCATGTTCAAAAATGGAAGGGGTCGTGTCGCCCCTCCGTCACGAGATATCAAAAAACGGACCTCGGATTCGTGATCAGGGACAAAAGTTACTCTGTAGGACAAAGTTTCACGCAAATCGAAGAAGGGTCGGGGCAACTTTTCCCGATTTCGTATGAGTTGGTAGAGAATTAATCAAATGTTGAACTCGATTTTAAAAAGTTATCATCGATTTAAAATTAAAAAAAATCTAATTATTCGCTCCCCGAGCAGACGGAAATAACTTGGGATTTTTTTTTTTGTTATTTGAAAATAGTAGGTTGATAACAATTTATGTTATTTATAACAAGATTTGTTATTCGTCGTATACTCAAAACATTAGTTTTTTTTGAATATGTGTATCAAACGATCGGGATTTGTTTACACATTTCGAAAGTTATAATACACTTTTTTTTAAATACTAAAATTAAAACTATTTTTGAAAAAATACTCAAAAATTAATTTTTCACAATATGCGTATTGAAGGATCGGATTTTTTTTATACATTTCGAATGTAATAACAACATTTTTTGAAAATGCAAAAAATCACAAAACTACGTTTTTTGAAAAAAATACTCATAGATTCATTTTTTTCCAAATTGAGTATCAAATGATTGGGATTTTGTCATACATTCGAATATAGCATTTTTTTTTTAAATTATTCAAAATTTCCACAAAACTACATATTTTTGAAAAAACACTCAACATTTTAGTTTTTTACAATATGGATATCAATTGATCGGGATTTTCTCATACATTTCGATAGATGTAACACAAAATTTTGAAAATACTCAACATTTTCACAAAGCTACGTAATTTCGAAAAAATACTAAAAATATTAGTTTTTTGCTTTATGGGTATCAAATTATTGAGATATTTTTGTAAATTTCAAAAGCTATAGCAACTTTTTTTTTTAAACTCAAAATTTTCACAAAAACACGTATCTTCCGGATAATAATCAAAATTTCAAAGTTTCAAAATTAATTTTATTCGAAATGTTTGAAGAAATTCGGATAATTTGTTGCCCAAACAAAATTTTGAGAGATTATTTTTTTTTTTCAAAAATTCTTTGCCTGTGAAAATTTTGAGTATTTTCAAAAACAGTTGATATAACATTCCAACTGTATGAAAAATTAACGATCATTTGTTACCCATATTGCAAAAAAAATAATGCTAAGTTTTTTTTCAAAAATTGGTAGTTATGTGAAAATGTTGAGCATTAAAAAAAAATTTTTTTACAATCGAAATGCATGAAAAAATCCCAATTATTTGAAACCAATATCGCATGAACTGAAAATTTGAGTATCTTTTTTTCGAAAAAAAGGTTGTTTTGGGAAAATTTTCAGTACTATCAAAAAAAAAATTGTTTGTCATTCGAAATGAATGACAAAACTACTTTCAATTGATACCCATACTGCAATAACACATATTTTGAGTTTTTTAAAGTAAAATTGCATTTCCAAAATACAGGAAAAATTACATATTTTTGTGAAAATATTTATGTAACTTTAATTACAAGGGATAGCTGCCATTATTCCGATTCCAAATAATGTTTTCATGATTTTTCATTCGATTATATCCAATAGTATAGCCAAAATACCATCCCGGGCAGACGGTAATAACATAATTCATGCCATTTCAATAACAAATACTGTTAAAATAACAGAAAGTGTTATGGAATCTTCTTAAAAAATCTAGTTTTGCATATGAGTTTAATAACAAATTATGTTATTATAACGAAATTTGTTATTGGTCTGAAATTGGTTGAAAGCCAAAACAACTCGGGAATAACATTTTTTGTTATGGAAGAATACCGCCAACTGTTATTGGGATGATCTGATTAGTTGTTAAAATAACAAAAAATAATAACAAAGATTTGTTCGAAGAATAACTAAAAGTATTATTAGTCTGTTATTACAATAACAATCCTATAACAAAAAAAAATCATAACGACGAATAACACATCTTGTTATAAATAACATAAAATGTTATTAGCTTAGTATTTTTAAATATCAAAAAATGTTATTCCCAAGTTATTACCGTCTGCTCGGGATTAGCTATGTGCTTCGGTTATGCACGGCATCTGGTTTTGCATCCCACATATGCGGTGCTAAACCGAGGCATGACTGTACTGGGAACTCTTTTCATGTAGTCGCATGGTACTTTTTGTTCTATTTATGACCCGAATCCGATGAATTTTTTGCAAACAAACATGCCTCGGAATCCTGTTCATCGATATTTTTTAAATATGTTTAGTAAATTATCTTGAAGATACGGAAAAATCTTTCATTTTGAACATTTTCAAATGCTAATCCTGATATCCACATTAAAAAAAATGTTTTGTTGGAAACTTCACAATGTTTTATTTCGTAACACTGCCCCTGATCGCATAAATGTCCCATATGCATTTTCATTGTTTTTGAGTTATTGATGCAGTTTTAAACTTAACAAGTAACCTTATGTGTGGGACAAACTTCAAATGCGTTTTTCTCAGCTTGCTGTTTTTGCATATGGGCAGAACAGAGGAAATAGATACGGTACAGATAGTTGATTTTTTTTTACTATTCGGGTAACACTTAGAAAAATCAGATTTATAATTTAAAAGAGCACTAAACAACAAATTAATTCAGACCAAAATGCACACTTGTGGGACTAGACGATCAAGATGAATTACTAGATGTCTAGATATCGAGATCAACTGTATCACCAATGCAAACAAACACTAACGCGATGACGTGAACAAACAAGAAACATCAAAGAACCGATGCTTTTAAATGTTATTTTTGATAAATTTCTGCCCATCGAATGAATGCCCGGCTCGGCTCGTTTACACGGGCCACCGATTTTTATCAGCAACGAATTATTCAAATTAGTTTGCTCTTCGAACCCCCAGGCAAAGCTCACCTTTTGCCGATGCTTTCTGGAAACGCGATAGAAAATCTAGCTACTTTTTCTCTCCCTCAAAAGGTAAGGTCACGGTGGTGTGAAAATTGGTTGGATCGTGACCGGGCAAAATGTTTCTATTTCCGCGACTAACCAGTGCACAGTGGGGCCAAACCCGGTGCTAATCCCATGAAATTGATTACGAGAAAGGCCGCAGGTTTTTTGACCTCAAAAATAGTGTTCTATACGTAAAAAAGCCTGATCAATCGAATGGTGATGACCCCATCCACCGGAGACCACGGGAACAGGTCCATTTTGCCCCTTTTTCCCCTAAAAATCAATTTTCTCAAACTATTTGACCTGTACAGAAAAAGGCCGCAGGTTTTTTGACCTCAAAAATAGTGTTCTATACGTAAAAAAGTCCGATAAATCGAATGGTGATGACTCCATCCACCGGAGACCACGGGAACAGGTCCATTTTGCCCCTTTTTCCCCTTAAAATCAATTTTCTCAAACTATTTGACCTGTACAGAAAAAGGCCGCAGGTTTTTTGACCTCAAAAATAGTGTTCTATACGTAAAAAAGTCCGATAAATCGAATGGTGATGACTCCATCCACCGGAGACCACGGGAACAGGTCCATTTTGCCCCTTTTTCCCCTTAAAATCAATTTTCTCAAACTATTTGACCTGTACAGAAAAAGGCCACAGGTTTTTTGACCTCAAAAAAAGTGTTCTATACGTAAAAAGCCCGATAAATCGAATGGTGATGACCTCATCCACCGGAGAGCACGGGAAAAGGTCCATTTTGCCCCTTTTCCCCTAAAAATTAATTTTCTCAAACTATTTGACCTATACAGAAAAAGGCCGCAGGTTTTTTGACCTCAAAAATACGAAAAATAAGAATTAAATAATTTAAGAATTTAAGAATTTAAGAGTTTAAGAATTTAAGAATTAAAGAATTTAAGAATTTAAGAATTTAAGAATTTAAGAATTTAAGAATTTAAGAATTTAAGAATTTAAGAATTTAAGAATTTAAGAATTTAAGAATTTAAGAATTTAAGAATTTAAGAATTTAAGAATTTAAGAATTTAAGAATTTAAGAATTTACTGTACATGTCAAATAGCTTGAGAAAATTGATTTTAAGGAAAAGGGCAAAATGGACCTGTTTCCGTGGTTTCCGGTGGATGGGGTCATCACCATTCGATTTATCGGACTTTTTTACGTACAGAACACTATTTTTGAGGTCAAAAAACCTGTGGCCTTTTTCTGTACAGGTCAAATAGTTTGAGAAAATTGATTTTTAGGGGAAAAGGGGCAAAACGGACCTGTTCCCGTGGTCTCCGGTGGATGGGGTCATTACCATTCGATTTATCGGCTTTTTACGTATAGAACACTTTTTTTGAGGTCAAAAAACCTGTGGCCTTTTTCTGTACAGGTCAAATAGTTTGAGAAAATTGATTTTAAGGGGAAAAAGGGGCAAAATGGACCTGTTCCCGTGTTCTCCGGTGGATGGAGTCATCACCATTCGATTTATCGGACTTTACGTATAGAACACTATTTTGAGGTCAAAACCTGCGGCCTTTTCTGTACAGGTCAAATAGTTTGAGAAAATTGGTTTTTAGGGGAAAAGGGGCAAAATGGACCTGTTCCCGTGGTCTCCGGTGGATGGGGTCATCACCATTCGATTTATCGGACTTTTTTACGTATAGAACACTATTTTTGAGGTCAAAAAACCTGCGGCCTTTCTCGTAATCAATTTCATGGGATTAGCACCGGGTTTGGCCCCACTGTGCAGTGGGGGAAAGTTGCCATCGTCGTCGGGGAAATTTGATTCGATTTCGAGCCATTTTCCTCGTTGTAAGTAGAAGCCGGCCGGGCTTTCGCCAGTAACGCGGGCAGATACGTGCTGGTAAATATTTTATTGCTAAGTAATTGGATGGAGATAAAGACAGAGTGCGAGAGAGAGATGGAACTTGGCGAGATAAAAGTGTGAATGGATCGCATTCTTGGAAAGGTTTTTGTGCGTTCAAGTGTCCATTCACAGTTTGATTTGATTGGGCACACAAGTGACAACAATTGGGTCGTTAGATAATGAGGAACTTTTCGTGGAAGAGACGCCGAGATGTCTTTTTTGTCATTAATAATCAATGCTAAATTTGAACAGTTAAAATCTAAATAATGTTAGAAGTAGATCTAACTGTTTTCGGAAAATAAAAGACGAAAAGCAATCATTCTTCAAACAGAAACCATTGTCCTTACAACATGTCAAACCCGGCAAACACAAATACACACAATCACAATAACCTACCACCCACTGGCATTGTCTCGATGTGTGCCAAGTTCACTTTCCATCGAGATCATCGTCGATTTGTGATATTGTCTGGGACGACGCTTTCCGTTCTAAAGTTCCGTTCCTGATTGCGTGGGCAGGGGATTCCGATGATGTACTCAAATGTGAAACTTTGTCCCCGCCCCACGCTGTGATGCAATAAAACGAACATTTTATCGTGTAACACAAGTTCACTTTCAAGTTCAGGCCAAGAGTGTGTCGTCTAGAGGTAAACAAATATTGTTTTTTTTTTACAATAATAGCACATAATGTTATTGTTGGTATTCTGCTTTAAAAAAAAAAAATGTTTTATTAAAAAAAAAATAAAAAAAAACATTTTTTAATATTCTTGAATGCACATTGTCAGGGACAAAAGTTGTCCGCGATATTGACCTTTTTGTTCGAATGTTTCTCTTCATTGATCTTGCAAAGTTCTCTCGGTCGAGGAGTGCTTTCAGTTTTATTGAGTGGCCACATTGATTGGCCACCCACAGTTAGACTCGGTCGAACTGCACCTCGCGGCGGAGTACGGACACATTTATCGGAATTTTTCCACTATTCATCCGTGCGAGATGATGGGATTTGAAAAGTTTGGGTTGTTTGATGTGGTAAGCGGACTAACGCTTTGGGCGATTGAGTTTTAAAATTGAAATTTTGCTCGGTTTGTTCGGAGCATCTACAACTTCAATTCTTCAAACTTACCTACGTAGAATTTCCCGAGAATTCCGAACATGTCAAAATTTAGACTAAAAAGTGCCGTCATGTAGGCGTACAAGGCAAAAACTAACGGTGTAAAAAATTTGTTACAGAAAAATCGAAAAATTTGAGAAAAACGGCGATTGGCCAAAAAGTCAATACCGTAAGCTTATAGTTGGGTAATTCTCTACCAACTCACACGAAATCGGGAAAAGTTGCCCCGACCCCTCTTCGATTTGCGTGAAACTTTGTCCTAAGGGGTAACTTTTGTCCCTGATCACGAAACCGAGGTCCGTTTTTTGATATCTCGTGACGGAGGGGCGGTAAGACCCCTTCCATTTTTGAACATGCGAAAAATGAGGTGTTTTTCAATAATTTGCAGCCTGAAACTTTTTTTCGTAGAATCGCGATAACTCGTGATGTTTATTAGCAATCCCCTTATGTCTATATATCAAAATTTTTGTAATTGTCTGCTCTACAACTTTGTAGAATATTGTTACACTCTAAAAAATAACCCTGCAAAGTTAGAAAAAACACGAAATTTTAAAATGAAAAATTTTGTTCTAGATGAAAAAATGACCCTTCTGGGACAATGTAGATTCGAAAAGTACATTAAATTTCCCATAAAATGACATGTTCCAAAATTTTTTACAGTCGAGTAACGGAAAATGGGAGAATTTTTAAAACTTTTTTAGTGTTTTTTTCGATGAAAATACGTTTTTCGAATTCTGAGTACGCCATCAAATCGGGCGTCTAATTTTACATAAAAGTCCCTTTGACACCAAATTTCTATCTCATCACCGTTTCAGGCTGCAAATTATTGAAAAACACCTCTTTTTTCACATGTTCAAAAATGGAAGGGGTCGTACCGCCCCTCCGTCACGAGATATCAAAAAACGGACCTCGGATTCGTGATCAGGGACAAAAGTTACCCCTTAGGACAAAGTTTCACGCAAATCGAAGAGGGGTCGGGGCAACTGCTGTGTGAGTTGGCGGAGAATTACCCAGTTCATAAAATTCCCAAACTTTTAAGCTAAGGGAGTGAATGATATTGGGGTTTTAGAAAATAGTAGTTTATGCAACAAGTTGCAAAAAGAGGATTTTTTCAGCACGAGTCGTACATTTATCCAACGAGGTTCGCCGAGTTGGATAAATACGAAGAGTGCTGAAAAAATCAAGTTTTGCAACGAGTTCCATACAACATTTTTTACAATTCCAAAAAACACACACTGAGTGAAATTTTATGTCAAATTTTCATGTATTTTGTCAATAAATCGTTTAAATCAAAAAAATGTTGAAAAGAGTTACTTTTCGACACAAGCGCCGAAAAGTTCAACTTTTCAGCACCCAGTTGAGTGCTGAAAAGTAGAACATTTCAGCATTTATTTTGAAAAGTGTTGCTATTCGATTCTGTTATTTTTGGTACAGAAAAGTAGGCTATTTCGTCGTTCAAGAATGACAGGAAAAGTAAGTAGTTTCACGACGGAATTGCAAAAATTAATATTTAGCAGTGATTTGCAAAAGCTGTGAGAAAAAGTCAAAACAATCCCGGACTTCTATGGCACATTTTGAAGTGCTTCAAAAGACCTTTCGAATGCATCTAAGAGAGCTGGAATTGATGAAGTTTTACGGAAATGCGAGCAATTTTAAGATTTTTTATGTTTTTTCGACCTCAAACTTCAAAGCCCGTTTTACCCCACTTCCCTTTGTCGTAGAGGGCTCATACTTTGCATGAGTTCATCTCATATAGAAAAACAAACATCCAAATCGGAGCACCTTGATACATATTTTTGGAATCCCGGGAAACAGTCATAAAATCTATATTTCATTATATTTTCAAGCTCAAATCAATCGATCTACACTTCTGGAGTTTTTTTTTTTTTTTGAAAAGGTCCAATAAACCAAATTTCCAGTTTTTGCTTTTTGGGTGTTTTTAGAATCGCCTTGAGTCAGGGGTATTAAAAAACACCCAAAAAGCAAAAACTGAAAATTTGGTTTATTGGTCCTTTTCAAAAAAAACTCCAGACTTCGACCTAAAGCAAGGATGACATTTTTTAAATAGCAATATACGAAAAATTGATTTTTTGTTCTTTGTTATGGTTTGGATTATGTTTTATCCAACATAGCAAAAAAAGGTGTATTTTGGAATGATGAAATTTTTTTTAAAGTAATATTCCCTAACAAATGTGTAAAAATTTGAACCTGATAAATTTTCACCAAAAACGGATGAAAATTCATCATGTTCTGATGTAAGATTACACGTTTTTATAAATCATCTGTCATCATTTTCTGATGAATATTACCATGATTTTTTTTCTGTGAATGTGATCCAAATTAAATAACTCTATTATAAATACATGTTTTTCTATACTTTTGAAATAATGACATAACTCGAAATGCTTGAAAGATAATCTATGGTCTTAAATAAACAAAAAGCGATAGCAAATAAAACGATAACAGTCAATGTAAAATTTTAGATGATTGTTGAATTTCATGATTTATATATAAAAAATATTTTACAAATTATCTATATGCCAACTGGGAAAATCGGAATTGCAGACTGAATAGGTATAGGAGATTTTAGAGCAAAAAAAAATGAAATCGATGAACTAATTGCTTTGTTCTGTTTCGGTTTTAAACGAAGTCATTTAAAACATTATGCAAAAAATGACTTAAATTGCTGACTAAATTCATAACATTTGACTGGATTTGTTCCAGATTCAGGAAATCCCAGTTTTTGAAAAATCTCGAGAATTTTGTCACAGGAATTCCCGGGATGAACGCACTATACATAAAGGTACAAAAAGGCTATTGAAATTTGAAATATTATTTACATTTCAAAAGGGCTATGTATTCAATATTACGCCCTTTAAAAATGTTAGCCTTGGTTTAAAAATTTTTAAATTATTTTTTTCGAAAAAGTTGGAAAATTTCACGAATGTTTCATATTTTAACATTGTAAATCGGATCATTAGTTATATCGACGTTAGAAAATGGTGGGTCGTTTGGGTGATACTTGGAAAACATCAATTTACACGTTTTTAAACCTTTGCATGGCAATATCTCAGCAACTAAGGGTCTTATCAACAAAGTTCAAAATCGCAAAATATAAAGAATTTTCTCAGCTTTTCAAAAGTATGTTTTTCAAAAGTGGGCAAACATGTGCACTTATTTAAAATAATGAAAAAATGCGACTGTTTTCAAAAAAGTTACTTAAAAATGGCTTTAACTTGAAAACGGTGCACTTTATTAAAATTTCACTGAAGTATTTTTTGATTGCAAATTTGATTTTTTGTAATTGTCATTTTTTTTAATTGTATGTTCTACAACTTTGTGGAACGTTGTTACACTCTAAAAAATATCCTGCAAAGTTACAAAAAACACGTAATTGAAAATGAAAAATTCTGTTCTAGGTGAAAAATGAACCTTCTAGGTCAATGTAGATTCAAAAAGTACATTGAATTTCCCTTAAAATGATATGTTTTAACATTTTTAACAGTTATGTAACAGAAATGGCAAAGTTTTTAATTTTTTTGTTAACTTTTTAGTGTTTTTTTTTTTTGATGAAAAATAGAATTTTCGGAATTTTTAGTACGCCATCAAATCGGGCGTCCAATTTTACATCAATGTCCCTTTGACAGCAAATTTCTATCTCATCACTGTTTCAGGCTGAAAATTATTAAAAAACACCACTTTATCGCATGTTCAAAAATGGAAGGGGTCGTACCGTCCCTCCGTCACGAGATATCAAAAAACGGACCTCAGATTCGTGATCAGGGACAAAAGTTACCCCTTAGGGCAAAGTTTCACACAAATCCAAGAAGTGTCGGGTCAACTGCTATGTGAATTTCCCGTTTCTGATAACGAGCGTCAAAATTGAATACAGTTTAATCAATTATTTATCATTCTAAATATTTTGTATAAAACACAATCCAACATAATGCCAAGGAACGGAGGCAATCGAAAGTGCACACAATTTGGAATTTCCAAGAAAATAAATATCTAATTGGCTTATTGTACCATTTCTGGAAAATCAATGCAGGATCGCGTAGGCAAAAAAAAAAAACAAATTTCTTTAATTAAATTCAGAGCAGCACATTCCGATCCACGGATCCAAATTGGCTTCTCCGGAGAAATCCGATCTGTAATATTTCGCTTCCCATCC
Organism: Culex quinquefasciatus; assembly: GCF_015732765.1. Classification (NCBI taxonomy): domain Eukaryota; kingdom Metazoa; phylum Arthropoda; class Insecta; order Diptera; family Culicidae; genus Culex; species Culex quinquefasciatus. The sequence goes on from NC_051863.1 coordinate 175,838,857, forward strand.
CACACTTCCAACGTGTCACTCAAGCATGAATGCTTCAATTAAATACTTACGCAAGGCAGCTCCTCCCCCCCCATTCACAGAATCTCAAATATTGAGTCGCAATTAAAACACTTTGAGCTGCAATTTCCCGCGCGACGATCGCACTCCCGAAAGAACGGCATTAAAAGCTTACCCACCATGAGCTTTGATGTCAAAGCTCACTTTGCACGCCCCTCGCTGCTCCTTCGCTTCTCCCTCACAAGGAAGCACTGATGGAGCGCGATGCATGTAATAATCTCTTCATTCGAGCTGGCTTTCCCCGTCGAGCGGGACCAGCTCCAGAGGAAGAACTAATAAAAAACTTTCCCAACGCAGCGAGCGTAGCAGTTTAAGGTGGGTGTGAGCCAGGGGGAGGAGAAATCCCTAATGTGCACGTTTTGCGTCGAGAGGTGGGACCTGGCTAATGGTGCCAGTTGATTGTTTTGCGTTTTTTTTTTGTTTCTTGAAGGAAAAGTTATGAAATTGATTGTGGAATAGATAATAATCATATTTTTTTTAATAATTTAAAATTGATTTTATTGTTTCCGTGCTTTTGTTGACTAAATATGAGGATTGAAGCGATTTTTTTTTCAAATTTATTTTGTATAATTATCTTATGGTCATTATCAAGACAGTTTCGCTACCAAAAACATCTGAGTCACATTTTTATTTAAAAGGACAACCAAAAAATGTAGAAAAGGACTTAACAGGCTCTTTCTAATAAAAATTTAAAACTTCTTTGAGGAGAAAATCTTCAATAATTTTCAAGGACAATTGATCATCGCTCTGAAATGCTTTGTATTTAGTTCAATTTTACGAATATATAATCGAATGAAAAATCATGCAAACATCAAAAAATCATAGTGTTTTGGAATTGGGATGATGCCAGCTATTTATTATAATTAAAGTTACATGAAAATTTTCACAAATATACGTTTTTTGCCTCTATTAGAAAATGCATTTTTTTTTTACTTTTAAAAAACTTCAAAATATATGTTATTGCAATATGGGTATCAAATGATCGTGTTTTTGTCATACATTTCGAAAGTCATACATTTTTTGGAAAACACTGAAAATTTTCCCAAAACTACGTATGTTCGAAAAAAATAAGCAAAATTTTAGTTTTCTGCAATATTGGTATCAGTTAATTGAGATTTTTTATACATTTCGAATGTAGTAACAATAATTTTTGAAAATACTCAATATTTTTACAAAACTACGTATTTACGAAAAATACTCAAAATTTAAGTTTTTCACAATATGGGTATCAAAGAATCGGAGTTATTCCATACATTTCGGATGTAATAGCAACCTTTAATAAAAATATTAAAAAAATCAACAAAACTACGTATTGTTGAAAAAAAAAAACACTTAATATTTCAGTTGGGTAAGAAATCATTGGAATTTTTTCAAACATTTAGAATGTAATAAATTTTGAAACTTAGAAAATTTGAGAATTTTTTTTTTAAATACGTAGTTTTGTGAAAATTTGGAGCATTTTCAAAAATAAGTTAAAGCTTTCAAAATTTATTAAAATATCTCGATCGTTTGATACCCATATTAAGAAAACTGAAATTTTGAGCATTATTTCAAAAATACGCAGCTTCGTGGAAAAAAAAAATAAAAAATTGTGTAAAATATATATCCATACTGTAAAAAATTGAAATTTTGAGTATTTTTTCGAAAAAAGTAGTTTTTTGAAAAATTTGTGTATTTTCAAAAAATGATACTATATTCGAAATGTATGAAAAAATCACAATCATTTAATACCAATATTGAAAAAAAAAAACCTGAAACTTTGAGTATTTTTTCGAAATAAAACGTAGCTTTGGTATTTTGTTGAGCAATTTAATAAATTTTTGTTATTACATTCGAAATGTATGAAAAATTTTCAATCATTTGAAACTTATATTGTGAAAAAATAAAATTATGGGTATTTTTTTCAAAAATACGTAGTTTTGCGAAAAATTTAGTATTTTCAAAAACATGCATTATAACTTTCGAAATGTATGGGAAAATCCCGATTGTTTGATACCCATATTGTAGAAAACTAAAATTTTGAATACTTTTTACAAAAATACGTAGTATTGTGATTTTTTTAGGATATTCAAAAAAAAAAATCGAAATGTATGAACAATTATTGGCCATTTGATACCCATATGGGTAATTCTCCGCCAACTCACACGAAATCAGAAAAAGTTGCCCCAACCCCTCTTCGATTTTCGTGAAATTTTGCTCTAAGAGGTAATTTTGATCCCTGATCACGAATCCGAGGTCCATTTTCGATATTTCGTGACGGTGGGGCGGTACGACCCCTTTCATTTTTCTGGTTTTTTACTAAGACACGTTTTTCAGTGATTTGTAGCTCGCAACCGTGAAGAGATAGAAATTTGGTGTCTAAGGGACTTTTGTGTAAAATTAGACGCCCGATTTGATGAAGTACTCAAAATTCAAAAAAAAAAAAACGTATTTTTCATCGAAAAAAAGTTAAAAAATAGTTTTAAAATCGCTGCCATTTCCCGTTTTTCAACTGTCAAAAATCGTGAGACATGTCATTTTATGGGAAATTTAATGTACTGTTCGAATCTGAAATAACCCAGAAGGGTCATTCATTTTAAAATTACGTATTTTTTCTAACTTTGCAGGGTTACATTTCAGAGTGTAACAATGTTTTAAATAAATGTAGAACAGACACAAACAAAAATTTAGATTTATAGACATAAGGGGTTGCATGTATTCTTCACGAGTTATCGGAATTTTACAAAAAAGTTTTTTGAAAAAGTTATGATTTTGACAATTTTTGACCAGTTTTTTTTATTTTTATCCCCAAAAACTCAATCGTGTGCTTTTGAAAGTATTTTTTTCGGAATGTTCGGCTAATTTTGCATAAGAATGACCCCTTGGACGATTGTTGTGGCTTGTACACTGCCTGTTTGTGGGGAAAAGAACCCGGATGCACTCACTCACCACAACAATATTTTTTTTTTGAAAAAATAAAATCTGATTTTCGCAATGCACGAGTCACAACAATCGTCCAAGGGGTCATTCTTATGCAAATTTATTTGAGCTTTCCGAAAAAAAATACTTTCAATAAATAGCACATGATTGAGTTTTCGGGGATAAAAATTCGAAAAACTGGTCAAAAATGGTCAAAATCATAACTTTTTTAAAAAACTTTTTTGTATAATTCTAATAACTCGTGAATAGAGGGTGACGACTCTCGAGATTTTCAATTTCCCGGGAATCGAGAGTTGAGTTTTGCCATTTCCCGGGAATTCCCGGGACCCGGGATTTTTTTCAACTAGCCAATAGTGTCAATAACTTAAAATGAAAAGTAAAAAAAACGTATCTTTTTAATGAATTCAGATACAATTAATTCATACTAATCCAATTAAATGTAAATTTGAGTAACCTCATTGTTTTAAGGAAAATTTTCTTCATTTAAATTTTTTACCTCAATCCACAAATACAAAATCGTTTCTTGAGCCTTTTTGGGACTCGAAATTGCAGTTTAAAATGTTTACGAATCTTCATTCGCACATTCGCTTCATTCGAGTGATTTTTCAAAAGTTGTTGTTGGACTTATTATTAGATTTTTGAAATTAAAAATATAACTAATATATAATTTTCCATTTATGCTATATGGCATTTTTGGCATTTTTCCAATATGATAAATAACGACACAAAGTAAAACTTTAAGTTGATTTTTTCCTTCTTAAGATCAACTGTAAATGTTCACAATTAGTGGACACTAACTTTACAAATAATGCCTGATTTTTATTCCCAACATAAATATAATTTAATATGCAAAACACAAAATTACTTATTGACATCAAAAAAGGGAACTACCTCGATACAGCGAAATTGGCTTACCAAGAATTAAAAAAACAAGTTTATGAGTTTTTCTATGCTTGATAGAGGATATGGAAATCAAACTAATCTTGAAAAGGTTTTCCTTCTTAAAAATAATAAATATTTCATTCCTGGTATGTTACTGCTAAGAATGTTTCAAGGTAAATTTTGGGGTCCACATTTTTTGGTTTCTCTCAATTAAAGTTTTTGGAATTTTTTAAAAGTTTAAATTTACAATTTTAGAATAAGTAGATTAGAGAAGCATTGGTTTATTCAAATTTGAGAATCGAACATTGAACATCCAATATTTTAAACAATTTTGAATTTTTCAAATGTTTTTTCTGATTCAATTTTTAATTTTGGGTCGATATTTGTAAGTAAAAAATTTCCCGGGAGTCTCGACCAAATTTCCCGGGAATCGAGAGGTCCAAAAATTGCCGATTTCCCGGGAATTTTTTCCCAGGAATTCCCGCTCGTCACCCTCTACTCGTGAAGAATACATACAAACCCCTTACGTCTATATATCATTTTTTTGTCTGCTCTACAACTTTGTAGAACATTGTTACACTCTCAAATGTAACCCTGCAAAGTTAGAAAAAACACGTAATTATAAAATGATAAATTTTGTTCTTAATGATAAAATTACCCTTCTGGGTTATTTCAGATTCGAAAAGTTCATTTAATTTCCCATAAAATGACATGTCTCACGATTTTTGATAGTTGCGTAACGAGAAATGGCAGCGATTTTAAAACTATTTTTAACTTTTATTTGATGAAAAATACAGAAAAATGAAAGGGGTCGTACCGCCCCTCTGTCACAAAATATCGAAAAATGGACTTCGGATTCGTGATCAGGGACCAAAATTACCCCTTAGAGTGAGTTGGTGAAGAATGACCCATATATCAAAATCGATTATATTGAGTATTATCGCTCTAAAAAATCGCTAAAAGTAAATTTTTCAACAAATTTTTAATCTTTAAAATGCATGTAAAAAAAACACTTAAAAATTTGTGCAAATTTTAGAGTTGGAAGTTTTACTTCTTGTATGTGAATTTGCCATACTTTTGAAAATTTCACTTTTTCAAGGAGTAAATTTTTGCTGTGTTTTACTATTTTTTTTCTTCATAAAATTATTTTTATTAGGTCCTTTTCGGTACTGGGACCTGGTTAGGACCGAGTCGGCTTTTGTTTTTACATTTTACATAAAGCTTATAGTAATTAAAGAGGTTCTTGTGTGTAAATGTTATTGGGAGGGGAGCCGAGTGTTTTACTATTGATTCTTATTTTTTTAGTAAAAATATGAAATTTTTCGTAGAATAAAATTGCTCAAAATTTCCTCCTGAACAAAGGAAGACAAAAAAATTTAAAAAATACGATAAAAATAAAATTATGCTCGTCCGGAAAAGCAGGATATATTTTTTAACTGTATTTAGCTGGATTGATAAAAAAATGCAAATGATATAACTGATATCAATAAGCTAATACACTTGGTTGAATTACTTTCAAAGATAATCTTATGTTCGAAAATTGAATAATCAATAAGGAATTAAAAGGAACTAAAACCCACAAAAAATTGTTAAGAACAACGTAGAATCCAAAGAAAAACCAAAATACTTCTTTTTTAATACATACATTTTATTTCAATCAACTACAAACAAAAGCAGACATCCTCAAGTGGATTACTCACGTATTTTTTTTCTCCACGCTCAACACTCACTCATTCGCAACTCTCACTGGGGAATACGACAAATGGCATTGCGCCATTCAAACAAAACGTAATTCTATTACAGCTCGTAATTGCACCACCCCTGAAGGACGGATCAAGCGCTAATGAGAACGCATATTGAGTGGAATTAAAAATTTCATAATTTCAACTAAAACGCGTTCGCAAAACTTTGCACTCCGCGGCGCCCAACGAACAGCTGCAGCCGGTTGTCATCCGGGAAACGGCGGAAATTGAGCGGATCTACGCGGAAGTTGTGTTAATTGAAGCGACGAAGGCACACAGGGCTTAGTGCGGCGCACTTAGTGGTGCTAGCGTGCTGCTGAATCAATTAGTGCCTGCGGTTCGGGGCACTTTTCGACACCTTTTTGGCCGGAATTTGGTCTGGCGAAAACTATTTTAGATAATTTAAAATATGTTATTTTTTTTAGTGTCAGCTATTACTTCTACGTTAGCGTGCTCATTCCACAATCCAGGGGAAAATTAATGGTGCATTGTTGGGATAAAATTAATTACTGCTCTGTACAGGTAATTCTAATTCTGACCAAAGAGAAGTACCGAGAAATTATACAATAAATTAATTTTGCTCTTTTGGCTCTGAAACAACATATTCTAGGAAACCTTGGATGCCATTTCAACAAAAGTGAACCTTCTCAGAAAATGGTAAATATTGGAACATTTCATAACTGAAAACAAAGCTTGTTGAGCTCGGTAAATTTGTTTCGTTTTCTTAATTATATTCAGAAATTGTGAAAAGATAATATAGCTTGCAATGCATTGTAATAAAATCCTAGAAATCTAACACTAACGCTTTATTTAAATTAAAATCAAACATTGAAAATCTACGAAAAGAGAAATGGGAAACTGCTTTGTCCTTTAATTTATTACCTTCTTCCCATTATTACCATGGGAAGTAAATGGGAAAAGTTTACCGTGAATAAAAAAAAAAGCTCGTCGATGGTAGGAAATGAACGCGTTCAAGCTTTATTAGCACTTTCGTCGAGTTCGCTCCAGTGTCGATGCTGCCTGTTGCGACCAGAAAAGCTTTTCGATGGAGTTGAAAGGGTTTCCCCCTCCCACCATGGTGATGGTGGCCGACAATTGGACCAAATGGGCGTGCCATAATAATCGGAGAACATGCTGGTTTTACATCGATGATGTGGTTGACTTCCGGTCGTTTTACTTTTTTGTTGGTTTTGTTTCGTGGAAAATGCTTGAGGAAAAAAATCAAACCATCCACATTAACGACCCCCGGGTCTTTTGTGGTCTCTATTGCAAGTTTCTGTTCGAACCTTGGAGTCCAAAGGCTTGAATGGGGAGGGCACCCAAACCTCTTTTTACTCCAAGGAACCTTCCACCCCAGTGTTTGAACTGACGACCTTTGGATTGCGAGTCCAACCGCCGCCAGCGATTCCACCGGAGTAGGCTTGGTTTGGTGTGTTGTTTGTACTTATGGCATGAAGACGACTCCTACACCTGGAATGACTTAACGGCCTAACAACCAAGGCCGGGACCGACATTTTACTTCCTTATCCGATGGAAGGTTGCAGCAGGAAATTGCTACAAATTAAAGAGACGGAATTCAAATTTGTCTGGATTTAAACAGCAACAATCTAAAAAGCATTTTTCTGCATTGCGGATCATACTTAGCATGTTTGGGTTGGTTTAAAATTTTATGTTTTTTTTTTCAAATCTGCAATAACACAGAGGAGCAACTTTTTACAAAATCGGCCAATTTAGACCATTTTTATTTTTTGTATTTTTTGATTTGGCTCAAACTTTGTGGGGAGGGGTGTACCCCATTTGGCATAATGGACATTTGGCATAACGGGTTTTCAAGATGGACGTTTGGCATAATGGACGTTTGGCATAATTGCTCCAAGACATCAGGGACGTTTGGCATAATGGACATTTGGCATAATGGACGTTTGGCATAATTCGTTCAAAAACCATCAAGGACGTTTGGCATAATGGACGTTTGGCATAATTATTACTAGCTTGTTTTTTTGTTTAGTATTTGTCATTTTCACGAACGAAAATGTATATTTTTTACCTTTTTTATATTACTTTAAGAGATTATCATTTTTTTCTATAAAAAAAAATAGGTATCTCTATATTTTTTCCCCAATAGTCAATTCTTTCCTTTTTGAATAATTCACAATAAATCTTTTCAATGAAATTTTGAAATTTTTATTAAATAATTATTATAAAGAAGAAAATATCTCTTGTTAGCTTAAGATTTTTCCCCTTTCAATATAATTGGCAGTAATTTTTTAAATGAAACAATTGAGCTTTTATAATGCAATTTTCCCTTCTTTTGATCAAAATTTTACTTGAAGAAGGAAATCTCTAAATAAATTCGCATTTTTCCCTTCTTTTTCGAATTTAATCTAAAGAAACCCCAGAACTGGGCAGCACTCATCCGACACGAGACTAGCGGAAAGATTCACAGACACAGAGAACACAGTTCTAGATGACCGAGAGAATTATGCCCTCGAGTCCATTTTCAAGAAAAAGTTCATCCTTCAAAACAAAAAGTGTTCTCTACGGGAACTGAACCAGAGACCTTTAATAGACTAACTCAATGACTAAACTGCCTTGGCCACAGCAGCTTGGTGACACAAGAGTAGTCAGATTTCGATGTATGACTCTTGTTGCAGATTTACTGTTTCAATTAATTAATTAAATTAATTGTTTTGCAGGTGTGAGTTGGTACCATTATTCTATCGAGTTTAGCATTGAGCTCTCTATAAATTTTGATGGAATTATACTCTCGATCCTGTATTTTGGGTGAATGGATGTCGATGTTGCTTTTCTTTAAATATTTTGCAATTAAGTTTTTTTTATTCAATTTTCCCATCATTTTTTATATTTAACTTGAAGAAGGGAAATTCTCTTATAGATGTTGTCTTTAAACATTTATATAATTTCTGCACATTTTTTCTCTGTTGGTTTAATTTTTGCAATAAATTTGTTTATGGAATTTTCCCTTCTTTTATTTATTCAATACTAATCTTAAAGAAGGGACAACTGCCCAAAAAAAATAAATGCTGATTAAATGTTATTTTTAAGAGAGGTAGGTGAAAAACATAAAAATTTTGCGATAGTCAAACATTTAAAGAGTGTCAAAATGTGAATCTTTAAATTTACTTTTCCTTGCATAAGTTGATTTTTATACAAATAAATATAAATGTTATTTCATAATCGAAGTTAATTGTCAAATATTCAAAAAAGTATTGTTTTTAGAGATTTTCTGTTCTAAAAGTTGAATTTAAAATAAAAGAAGGGAAAATTTCATAACTCATTTGTCAAATATTTAAAGAAAGAAAAAATGTACATCCCTTATTAAGGATGAATATTAAAAAAGAAAAAAATGCATAAAAACAATGATTGCAAAATTTTGAATAAAAAACAAACTGCACATTTTTTGAGAGATTTTACCTTATTTAAGCTTTAAAATAAAAGAAGAGCAAATTGCTTTAAAAAATTTAAATGCATTTCGTTAAAGAAGAGCAAAATGTACATACATTCTTTAGGTTGAATTTGAAAAAGGAGGGAAAAGGGTAAAAAGTATAAAATCTTTATTGCTAAATTTCAAAGACTGGCAAAACTTACATCACTTTGTTAGGTTAAATTTAAAATAAAAGAAGGAATAATTGAATACAAAAAATTAGCTGCAAAATATTTCAAAAGAAGACAAATCTCAATATTATATATTTATGAAAAAAATGCATTTTATATTTATGAAAAATTGCATTTTCAAGCTTTATCAAGAAAAAAAGGAAAAAAATACATCTATTGGGAGAAAATGACAAAGATACTAGATTTCTTGAAAACAAAAATCATTTTTAAAGTAAAGTTATCTGCTTAGAAAAAAGGAAAAAAATAGCTAGCAAAAATTATGCCAAACGTCCATTATGCCAAACGTCTTAGATGGGTTTTGAACGAATTATGCCAAACGTCCATTATGCCAAATGTCCATTATGCCAAATGTCCATTATGCCAAACGTCCCTGATGTCTTGGACCAATTATGCCAAACGTCCATTATGCCAAACGTCCATCTTGAAAACCCGTTATGCCAAATGTCCATTATGCCAAATGGGGTACACCCGCTTAAACAAAATATTCAAACAGCTGTAACTGTAACAGCTGGAATTTTCTGATCAATTTGGTGTTTGCGGATTTTTTTATCAACATTTTTTCAACAAAAAACACAAATTCCCAAAATATGTATTTTTTGATTTTCGAGGTTTTTTGATATGTTTTAGGGGACAAAAACCCGCAACTTTTGAGCCATAGAGAAACATGGTCAAAAAATCTGCCGCAAGGTTATGATTTTTTGAAATAATAGTGATTTTTGGGAAAAAAAAATCAAAATTTAATGCAAAAACAAATTTGACTTCATTTTTTAAATGTAAAATTGAATTTCCAATCGAAAAATTGAATATTAAGCCCATTTAAAATTCTAGTCTTGATTTTTTTTCAAAATATTTTTTTCGAAGAGATTGGAAATTTACACGAATGTTTGATATTTTAACATTGAAAGTCGGACCATTAGTTGCGGATACCATTAGAATATGGTGGGTTTTTTGGGTGAGACTTAGAAAACTTCAATTTTCATGTTTCTTTTTGTTTAAGGGTACACAGCAACCAAGGAAGTTGTTGTTTTCTTATTCCAAAAATGTCAAATTTACGGACCCAATACGTATTTTGGGAATTTGAGTTTTTGTGAAAAAAATGTTGTTGCCTTTTTTTTCTGAATAGACCTAAACAATACCTACAATTTTGATCAGAAAATTCACTCAAAAGTTACAGCTGTTAAAATATTTAAGTACCATTTTTGTATAGACAGCAGGTAAAAAATTGTATGGAGACATATATGGGTGAACCAATGACACAAAATAGGGAAGATCCCCACAAAGTTTGAGCCAAATCAAAACATACAAATAAAATCCATTTCCAGTTTTGGTAGAGAGTTCCTCAGAGGAGTCATTATTTCATTGAGAAGAAGAATTTTCTTTTGCCCCTCTTGTCGTTCATTTCCTTTGATGGGTAATACACCAAAAACGAAAAACGGCATCTCCTTTCTACAATGGAATTGTAGAAGTTTAACCCCCAAGTTAAACGATTTTCAACAATTCGCATTCGAACGGGACTGTGATGTGTTTGCGCTGAGCGAAACGTTTCTTATCGGAGATGAGACGCCAGCTTTCCGGGGGTACAACATCATCACAGAGAGCAGGGCAGGACCAAATAGAGGTGGAGGCGTACTGATTGGGGTCAGGAAATGCCACACTTTTAGAAAGGTCACGCTCCCGAAGCTAGGAGGAATCGAAGCAGTCGCAGTACAGGCCAGGATCAGAGGACTGGACATTTGCATTGTGTCCGTCTACGTTCCCCCACAGGTGTCGTTAACTCGACAAAAGTTGTGGGGTATGCTTGAGCTATTGCAGGCACCGCGACTGGTTCTGGGTGACTTTAATCTTCACAGCACCGAGTGGGGAAGTCACAAGACAGACCCTCAAGCATATCTGATTCATGAACTGTGCGACGACTTCCAGATGACCCTCCTAAACAGGGACAAGCAAGTTACGCGGATTGCAACACCACCAACGCCAACTACGTCCGGTACGAAGGCGAGTGCCATCGACTTGTCGCTCTGTTCCAACAGTCTGGCAGTTCTTTGTGACTGGAACGTGCTTCAAGATCCTCGTGGCAGTGATCATTTGCCGATCGCTATTCTGGTTAGCCATGGCCCACAGCAATCGACAACGGTGGAGATGCCTTACGATCTGACGCGAAATATCGACTGGAAACAGTACGCGGAGGCAGTCTCCATTGGAGTTGAGTTGCGAGCTGGGTTGGCACCGCTTGAAGAATATGCGTTTCTGGCTAATTTGATCTATGACAGTGCGTTACAAGCTCAGACAAAACCCGTCCCGGGACCGTACATCCGAACGCGCCCTCCACTTCCCTGGTGGGACAAGGAGTGTACGGATCTCTCGGCGGCCAGGTCTGTAGCTTATGTGGACTTCTGCAAGTGTGGATCCCCAGCGAACTTCCAAAGGTATAGAGCTCTTGATCGCAGGTACAGTAATACTCTAAAGCGGAAGAAGCGAATGTACTGGCGGGAGTTCGTTGAAGGACTACCAGCAGATACGTCCATGAGCACTCTGTGGCGCGTTGCGAGGGCCATGCGAAGAGGTTCCGTTCCGAACGAGAGTGTGGAAAATTCGGACAAGTGGATATTGGATTTCGCCAAGAAGGTGTGCCCGGACTCGGTGCCGACACAACCATCATTCGACGTTGTTGATGGGAGCGATTCTAATCCTCCCTTCTCGATGGTAGAGCTCTCCATAGCACTATTGACGGGCAACAACACTGCTCCTGGTCCGGACAAGATCAAGTTCAGCTTGCTGAAGAATCTTCCGGACGTCGCCAAGCAGCGTCTGTTGAAACTGTTCAACACGTTGGTGGAGCAGAACGTAATTCCACACGAATGGCGACAGGTCCGGGTGGTTGCCATTCAAAAGCCCGGTAAGCCGGCGTCCGACCACAACTCGTATCGTCCAATCAGCTTGCTGTCGTGTCTACGCAAGTTGTTGGAGAAGATGATCCTCGATCGCCTCGAACCATGGATGGAACGAGAGCACTTGCTGTCAGACACGCAGTATGGCTTCCGGAGAGGCAAGGGAACAAGCGACTGTCTAGCCTTGCTGGCCACAGGGATCGACATAGCCCGTGGTAAGAAACAGCAAATGGCTTCTGTCTTTCTAGACATCAAGGGTGCATTCGATTCAGTCTCCATCGATGTGTTGGGAGTAAAGCTGCGGCGGAGCGGTCTCAATCCGACGATGTGCAACTTCCTCATCAACCTGTTGTCAGAAAAACACATGCACTTTGTGCAAGGTGATCTGGCAATCACCCGGATAAGTTACATGGGTTTGGCACAAGGCTCACGCCTTAGCCCATCCATGTATAACTTCTACGTCAGCGACATCGATGATTGCTTGACCGGAGACTGCACCCTTATACAGTACGCAGATGACGCAGTGGTTTCAATCGCTGCCAAGAAGGAAGTCGATCTGCTAGAACCCTTGCAAGATACCCTGAACAACTTGGCCCATTGGGCAGTTGAAAAGGGTATTGAATTCTCTCCGGCGAAGACGGAACTGGTCGTTTTACAGGGAAGCATGAACCGGCACAGCTCAATCTTTCTCTCTCGGGAAAGACTATCGAGCAGTCGGACCACTTCATGTACATGGGTACCATCTTCGATCAAAAGGGAACATGGGGAAGCACATTAACTACCTGAAGCAAAAGTGCCTGCAAAGAACTAATTTTCTGCGCAGTGTCTCTGGCAACCGGTGGGGTGCTCATCCTTCTGACCTGCTTCGACTGTACAAGACAACGATACTCTCGGTGCTGGAATATGGCAGTTTCTGCTTCCAGTCAGCTGCGAAATCACGCTTGTTGGTTCTCCAGCGGATACAGTACCGAAGTCTTCGCATTGTCTTGGGATGCATGCACTCAACTCACAACATGACCCTCGAGGTCTTGGCGGGAGTATTGCCTCTGCGAACTCGTTACTACGAACTGTCTTACCGGTTCCTGATCCGGTGTGATTACAGGAATAAACTGGTAATTGACAACTTTGAAACGTTGCTGAACCTTCACGTTGAATCTCGGCGCATGCTTCTATACTATGACTTTATGTCATCGTGGGAGTGGAGCCCGAGCACAACGGTACAGCGCACGCCTCCGTTAACCAGCAGCACCCTGATTGGCTTCGACACGTCCATGAAAGCCGATACTCGCGGTATCCCAAACCATCTTCTGCGGGGAGTAGTACCGTCGATCTTCGCATCAAAGTACAACCATGTTCCTCCAAACAACAGATTCTTCACCGATGGCTCCAAGCTCGACGGCTGTACGGGCTTCGGTGTTTATCATGAATCTTATCAGCTGTTCTTTAAGCTGAAGGACCCGAGTTCGGTTTACGTCGCAGAGTTAGCCGCGGTTTACTGCGCACTGCGAATCATCGAGACCATGCCACCTGACCACTACTTCATCTTCACCGATAGCTTTAGCTCTGTTGAGGCTATCCGGTCTCTGAAGCCGACCAGGGAGTCTGCGTTTTTCCTCACGGAAATACGCAAGACTTTAAACAACCTGGCGGCTCAGTCCTTCAGCATCACGGTGGTGTGGGTCCGCGCTCATTGCTCGATTCCGGGTAATGAGAAAGCGGACTTGCTCGCCAAGAAGGGTGCTGAGAGTGGAGACATTTTGAAAGGCCAATTAGCCTACAAGAATGCTACGGTTTGCCGAGGCAGCGTGCGCTTCTGGATTGGCAAAAACAATGGGACGACGACACCAAGGGACGTTGGATGTATTCCATACGACCTAAGGTGCAAAGAAAAGCCTGGTTCAAGGGAATGGACTTGACGCGTGGATTCATCAGAACGATGTCCCGCCTTATGTCGAACCATTACTCGTCCAAGGCTCATCTTTACCGTATCAACATGAGTGATACGAACTTATGCGACTGTGGGCAGGGTTATCAGGACATCGACCATCTCGTATGGGCGTGTCCAGATCACCAGGCTCACAGAATTAAGTTGAAAGATACCCTCAGGGCCCGAGGAAGACCACCAGAAATCCCGATACGAGACGCGCTATCTCAACTAGACCTTGATGTTCTCTATCCTATCTATCAGTTCCTCTCAGATTCCAAAATATCTATTTAGTTTTCTTCCAGTTAGTTTTCCTTCAGTTAGAATAACTCGCCTTCACACAAAGCCGTCGTTTCTGGTTTGCACCGGATGCAAAGCAAGATCGCCCCAGCAGCTGGACACCGAGTTGCGGCTGAGGACAAAAAGCAAAGGCCAGCAGAGCCAACCAAGACCCCTACACAATCCCCCTTCCCATCCCATGCCTTGTCTTTAACATCAATCCCTTCCCTACTAACCCCGAGTAGGCCGCGGGTAATCGACTCCCCTCCCACTAACATTTACACACAAGATCCTCTGTAATTATTAACTTTTTTGTAATTACAAAAGCCGACTCGGTCCTAACCAGGTCCCAGTACCGAAAAGGACCTAATAAAAATAATTTTATGAAAAAAAAAAAGAATTTTCTTTTATTTTTTGTTTTTTTTTGTACTTTTGCAGGGTTATTTTTTAGAGTGTAACACTGTTGTACAAAGTTGTGGATCAAAAAGTTTGATATATTAATTTAAGCAGTTTGCTTGTAATTTTCACGAGTTTGCGTAATTTTACGATTTTTTTAATGTTTTGAAATTGATGGTATTCTTAAAAAAGGCTTTTTCTAATTAAATATGAAGTTGGACATACAAGCCAACAGATTGAATATAAAACTTTGTTCTAAAGGGTATTTTTCACTGATCACGAATCCCAGCTCCATTATTCGATATCTCGTGTCGAAGGGGCGGTACGACCCTTCCATTTTAGACCATGCAAAAAACATGTGTTTTTCTGTAATTTGCAGCATGAATGGTGAAAGTTTTGAGATTTGTTGTCAAAAGAACTGAATGAGATGCCCGATTTGAATACTCAGAATTATTTTAGAATAATGGTTTCGACAATTTTGCCATTTTATCTTACTTAACTGTAGTTTTTTTCTTTTCACATCTGCAACAACCCAGAAGGGTAATTTTTTCGCTTAGATTTTTTTTTAATTTTCAAATTTCTTTTTTGTAAGTTTGCCGGTGTTTTTTTTAAAGTGAAACAATGCTGTACAAAGTTGTAGTTTGCAATTACAAAAAAAATGAAATATAAACAGTTTTCTTGTAACAATCACGAGTCATCTCGATTTTACGGAAAAAATTAGAATGTTTTGAAATAGATTTTTTTTCGCGTAAAAAAAATACAAACATTGGACATACAGACCAAAAATTCAATATTTCAATGAAATAATCGTTCTGTTTAAGAAAAATTCTAGGGCAATGTCATATCATTCGTCATCATCGATTTTAGCACTCGTTGTAACGATACATATATTTGTAGGCATTTTAAATTAGTGAAATTGGCTCAAAAACTCAAATTTTATAAAATTATAATTAGAAAATGGAACCTTAAGCGGCTTCTTAGCAAAAATATAAACCCAGAAAATAGACTTAAAAAATATTTAGGCTGCTTTTTTTTTAAAGTTTATGTCGCCCCCTGCAAAATTGGTCCAAAAACCAGAGAGAAAAAATATTTTCCAAAAACACTTTAAGTATACATATTTTTTGAAGTTTATGTCCTTCGACTCTGGCCAAGGTCGAGGGGAGGGGAGCAAAAAATAAAGTAAAAAAAAAGTATAAAAACTGAAGTCACAAGCCATGGTACTAACGTTTGAATGAAAAAAGGCTTTTAAAATATATTTTACACCTGCCTAATGCGTTGCAATCAATAGTTTGCTGATTTTTTTTCGCCGAGCAAAAAAAAACTTTTTGCGGCGCTGTGCAACGGAATTTCACAAAAATGAAAATATTTTAATACAAACTTGAGCATTTTTAAACAGTTTATAAAATTAGGGGAATGCATTCTAAAATATTTTAAGCTGATTACACTCACAATTACGTATAAATTTGAAGTTTAATTTAACCGATTTTGAAGGGTGGGGTTGGAGGGGGCGGTTTCGAGTCGACAGAAACTTTTTAAAATATTTGCAACGACCTTGTTTTTATAGTAGTACTGCAATCATAACTTTACCTTTTTTATGAGTTATTGAACTTCCATGATGAAAGGGTAGCTTTCTCTAATTTAATTGCGCCGACGCGTTTTGTTTGACTTTCCAAAACGTTCTGCTTTTTTTGTAATCGTAAAGGTCCCCCAGAGCCTCACACTTATTTGCTTATTGAGCATTAATCGAGCTACTTGCTTTAATCGCGGCGAGGTTAACGAAGTTTAGCTTTGTTCGCAGTTTGGATAACTGTTGTCTTATGACATAAGCTCTTTGGTCTTAAGCTCTTGAAAACAGCATTTTGAGTTTTCATACGACCTTTTCAAATGTCAGGCTAGATTTTTGAAACTTCAAACTATTTTCCCTCAAAAGCCTACCTTATAACCTTATTACCCTAGTAACATTTTTAAACTTACAGGTTTTATCAGGGTTCTGAAAACCCTGATACGGCCTAAATAGGCTTTTATGGCCTACTTAAAACCTAAAATGTTACTAGGGTACTTATTATTGCCCAAAGATCAAGCCAGAGTGTATCCCTAATGTCATTTTTTTCATTGTCACCCTAATGAACAGTTTTTCTACACATAGAAAAAAAAGTAGCAAACGACGGGATTCAAAACCTAGCACTTACAAAGAGAACTGACGCACGGCTATCAAACCATTGAAAAGCAGAAAGGAATGAAGTCAATTTCACTTGACATTTTTTTTCGAGATTGGTTACATATCTCTTGGTGAAGTATTTATAAGACGAAATTATTTTATTTAGTCAATAATGGAACATGCAAAATGCTTTACATCGAAAGAATGTTTCAAATTTTTAAGGTTAAATAAATAAATTAATTTGTTCTGCCTGTCACTTCAGTCAACAATTTAAGCACTGGGACTGACTGGAAGCAGCGCACTAACAGTGCCAATAAAAATGGGAAACACATGTGAGAGCCCCACAAAGATTTTATAACTGCGGCACGGAAAATCATGTGCTATCATTTTTTGTTTGTTCAAAATCAACAATTTTATTTAAGGTTGCTCAATCCTCTTCTATGTCAAAACAATTTTATTTATTTGAGTTTAGCAAAATAATCGTCTGGTTGTCTTATGTGGGACTTTCGGTTAAGCTCTCTATCCAACAAGTCCTGTTTGTTTATCGTTTTGTCAGAGACTTTTAATGATAATGTGTGGGTGTGTTTTGTTTATATGCTCGCGAGCATGTGGGTGTGTGTGCAGCTGGTGTTAATGTTTTACTGCGTTTCCGTTTCCTCGTAAAGAGACCCATAAAGACAGTGAATGAACACTTGTCCTAATTAAAATCCCTTCGTTTATGGACGCACTTCTGGCAGGCTGATGCTGGGTGTCCCACTTTCGTGAGGGATGATTTAGCACCACCACCACCACGTGTACTTATAGTAAACTGTTGGCCATAGAGCTTTAAAGCTCTTGAGTTACGATTTCTTCTTTGAACGGGACCATCTTTGGGGGGTGGGATGTTTCCGGGAGCTTGTAATGCGTTTGATGGGTCGTTAATAATTTATGATGTGATGGAATGAGAACACAGAAGCGTTCAGGGTCCATGTTTGGATGAACACCTTGGGGATCGTAATTTCCTTCAAATCCTGGTCGTATTATCTTTTCGGAATGATGAAATGAATTTTAAATTAACTAATTTGAGTGGGCTTTGCTCTGGGATTGTCTGTACAATATTGGAAATTGTAATTCAGAATTATACTGAGTTGACACCTTACAAAATTTAAAATTTATTTGTCAGATTTATTACTGTTCTAATTTATCAGGATTACTTGAATATGCCGATTTTCAAATCAAAACTCTGCACTCAAGTCGTTCACGTTACCACCTACCAGATTCTGTTCCAAATGACTTCCTGCTTAACATGCTGTGTAAACCGCTGGTTAGTTGCTCCGGCCTCCGGAGGTTCACCATCCGTTTGGTGCGGTTCTAATTTTAAGCTGGCCGTCCGTCCAGCTGGCAGCAGTCCCATCATGCCATGTCAACTTCTAATGCCCCCCCCCCCCCCCTCTTTTAACATTTTTGCCTTGCAAACATAACCCCCTAAAAGAAGATGAAACTTTTTTTTTTGCTTGCCCCATCCCGAACTGAGAAAGCCAAACATATTAAATACACTAGTGTGTTCCATCGTGATTTCGTTAGGTTTTTGCCTCAGGAACGTATAACGATAATCATATAACGATAAATTCCAAAAAATCGTTTAAAACTCGCGATTTGTGATTTACCGAATTTCATGAAAAAAAAATTTGTTCTAAAACCTTAAAAAACCATTCAAATTGTCCCGTATTTCACTGTAGGTCATAGTTAGGAGTCCTACCAATAATTTTCTGTATTCTTATTGACCCTGAAGTTGTCATTTTTCATTGGCAGCATAAAAATGTTGTTGTATTGGTAATGTTGCCAAATTTGTTTAATTGTTTCTTTTAGAGAATTTCGCAAAAAAAATAAGGCGAAAAGTTGCATTTTTCCAACATACATTATGCCAATAAAAAATGATGGCATCCTGCATCAATATGTTGTTGTTTATTTTATTAACGTGACTTTAACCTAGAGAGGTCATTCGTCACTCGTATCAATATGAATGCAGAACATTATTGGTAGGACTCATAACTATGATTTAAAGGGAAATACGAGACAGTTCGTACGCTTTTTTCAAGGTTTTTGAACAAAATATTATATTTTTATTATGAAAGACCACTTTTCAGTAAAAATCGAGTTCTAAACGATTTTTGCTATTTTTTCGTTGTATGAAAATCACTTTGTTTTGGGACACACTAACACACACTCACGAAAATCCTCCCACATACAAACACACAACCAGATACGATCCTACGAAACAGTTTTCCGGCACCGGTAAAAGGATATTTATTTTTGCTCTGGAAAACTTTTTTTCCCATCCGTCAGCGATGAGTGATGGGATTCTTGATGAAATCATTTATGTTTTATGTTTAATGTTTAATGTTTAATGTTTAATGTTTAATGTTTAATGTTTTATGTTTTATGTTTAATGTTTAATGTTTAATGTTTAATGGTTAATGTTTAATGTTTAATGTTTAATGTTTAATGTTTAATGTTTAATGTTTTATGTTTTATGTTTTATGTTTTATGTTTTATGTTTTATGTTTTATGTTTTATGTTTTATGTTTTATGTTTTATGTTTTATGTTTTATGTTTAATGTTTAATGTTTAATGTTTAATGTTTAATGTTTAATGTTTAATGTTTAATGTTTAATGTTTTATGTTTTATGTTTTATGTTTTATGTTTTATGTTTTATGTTTTATGTTTTATGTTTTATGTTTTATGTTTTATGTTTTATGTTTAATGTTTAATGTTTTATGTTTTATGTTTTATGTTTTATGTTTTATGTTTTATGTTTTATGTTTTATGTTTTATGTTTTATGTTTTATGTTTTATGTTTTATGTTTTATGTTTTATGTTTTATGTTTTATGTTTTATGTTTTATGTTTTATGTTTTATGTTTTATGTTTTATGTTTTATGTTTTATGTTTTATGTTTTATGTTTTATGTTTTATGTTTTATGTTTTATGTTTTATGTTTTATGTTTTATGTTTTATGTTTTATGTTTTATGTTTTATGTTTTATGTTTTATGTTTTATGTTTTATGTTTTATGTTTTATGTTTTATGTTTTATGTTTTATGTTTTATGTTTAATGTTTAATGTTTAATGTTTAATGTTTAATGTTTAATGTTTAATGTTTAATGTTTTATGTTTTATGTTTTATGTTTTATGTTTTATGTTTTATGTTTTATGTTTAATGTTTTATGTTTTATGTTTTATGTTTTATGTTTTATGTTTTATGTTTTATGTTTTATGTTTTATGTTTTATGTTTTATGTTTTATGTTTTATGTTTTATGTTTTATGTTTTATGTTTTATGTTTTATGTTTTATGTTTTATGTTTTATGTTTTATGTTTTATGTTTTATGTTTTATGTTTTATGTTTTATGTTTTATGTTTTATGTTTTATGTTTTATGTTTTATGTTTTATGTTTTATGTTTTATGTTTTATGTTTTATGTTTTATGTTTTATGTTTTATGTTTTATGTTTTATGTTTTATGTTTTATGTTTTATGTTTTATGTTTTATGTTTTATGTTTTATGTTTTATGTTTTATGTTTTATGTTTTATGTTTTATGTTTTATGTTTTATGTTTTATGTTTTATGTTTTATGTTTTATGTTTTATGTTTTATGTTTTATGTTTTATGTTTTATGTTTTATGTTTTATGTTTTATGTTTTATGTTTTATGTTTTATGTTTTATGTTTTATGTTTTATGTTTTATGTTTTATGTTTTATGTTTTATGTTTTATGTTTTATGTTTTATGTTTTATGTTTTATGTTTTATGTTTCCCATTTTTTAATCTTTAGTCTCAAATATCTTCTGTGAATTCACATAGAACCGTCCGTTTGGCTCAAGCATCCTTGGTTAGCATTAGGAAAAGTATAGAAAAATAAATCTCATACAGTCTGTGTTAAAATACAGACTCATACTCACCGATCCCGTCCATATTTGACGAGCAGTGGCAGCAGCACTGCAAATTTGATATTCATATGAATATCTGTTTTTCCATCCCCCTCCCCACAAAAAGCCTGGGAAAAACTTTCAACCTGCCGAGTAAGCAAACAGCGGAAAACCACACAACCGGCGACTGAGGTTTTGCTGGAAAGTGGAAAAAGGTGAAAGCGAAAGATTTCCACTCTGGCATGAAAAAATAAATGGAAAAGAAATAAAAAAGGCCTGGAAAACTTTCATCAAACTAGGCCATCCAGAAGCGGCAGCATACAGTGAAATATGTACATTTCCAGTTTTATTTTTGCCCGGCCCGGGTTTGATTAAAATTTAATTTTCTTCCGGTCAGATGGGGAGCTTTTTGCAACGCTGGACCTTAACTTGAAGGGGTTGTGTGGTTTGATGAAAGTTTCTGCCGAACTGTCCAGCTCATGGAAGCTTTTATTTTTTGAAGCTTTGCCAAAAAACTGTCAATATTGAAATCCGGAACCTTTTTTGAGATTTTGTTGTTGTGGCTAAGTTTGGGAAACTTTGGACTATATTGATGAATTGATGTTTGTAGCATGAACTAGTGCGTGTTTTCGAAAACTATTTATATATTTTATCTTCTTAGAAATGTTGATGTCAGCAAATGTGAAAGAACCAATATTTTAAGAAATATTTCACATGAATATAGCATTGCAATTACATGGATGCAAAATAACTTAACTTATTCGTATTCAACCCACATTATCACACGTGATTACTCGATATGCTCATTAACCCCTGTCACAAATAATTGCAACTGCAATACACCACCCAGCAAAAAAAGGAGAAAGAGCCCTTCATCAGTTGCCCAATTGGATGCATAATTTGTGAACACAAGTGGTGTGCCAATTTCAATTTTGTGTTCCATTGAACAAATAAAAAAAGGAACGTATGAAAAAGCAACATACAAACGAACAACTTTTTACCTAATTATGTTGCAATGGCACGGCGGTGGTGTCGCAGTTTTTATGAATTTCGCTGACATTTGATGACCGTCCTTTTGATGGTGGCGCTGAAAAGGGATGAAAAAGGGGTAGCTTTATGAAGAGAGCGCTTGTGTTGCGTCGGAGTTTTGATGATTAATTCAACTTGTTTTCAAGGTAAATGACAATTTGAAAATTCGTTTCTATCGTACAGTGGTCCAGATTGCAAAATTAAGTGGAAAATGATTTTTTTCGAAAATTTGAGTAATTTTGGAGCTTTTGTGTCTTGTGAAGAGTTGTTGCAAATGGAAAGTGGCAACTTTTGGTTTGGTTGAAAATTAGGGCGGTTCACGATTAGGGTGATTTTAAAAATCTAACTTGTCAGGAATATTTTTGAGACTTTTTTTTGTCTTCTAGAAAGTTGTTGGACTTGCCAATTCAAGCAACTTTGTCGAAGACACCGAAAATGTATCTCGTAATCTACACCTTCTACGACCTAATTTATAGAAAGAACTTGAGCAAACCTTCAAAAATCAGTTTTTTGAACGAGGCAAGTCAGGGTTAAGTTTTACAGAAAAATAATCATTTTTATTTTTTTACATATCAAACTGTACTTAAGGGTACACAGCAAAAAATCCGATGGTAAAATCGCATGCAAAAGCATGCACATCACCTTCGTCAAAATAAACACTTAATCTTACACACTGGCCGGGACCCTGGTGTAGGGGTAAGCGTGATTGCCTCTCACCCAGTCGGCTTGGGTTCGATCCCAGAAGGTCCCAGTGGCAAATTTTGAGACGAGATTTGTCTGATCACGCCTTCCGTCGGACGGGAAGTAAATGTTGGCCCCGGACTAACATAAAAAAAAGGTTAGGTCGTTAGCTCAGTCCAGGTGCAGGAGTCGTCTCCCTGGGTCCTGTCCTGGTGGAGTCGCTGGTGGCAGTTGGACTCACAATCCAAAGGTCTTCAGTTCGGATCCCGGGGTGGATGGAAACTAAGGTGTAAAAAGAGGTTTGCAATTGCCTCAACAATCAAGCCTTCGGACACCTAGTTTCGAGTACGAATCTCGTAATCGAGAACGCCAAGGCAATGCTGTAGAGCGAATAATTTGATTTGACTACACACTGCATGTACAATTTTTGTAAACACAAAAAAAAGTTGCAACCAACAGGATTCAAACCCAGCACCAACAGTACGGACTGGCGCCTTAGCCCGCTCGGCCATCAGACCGATGAAGAATGGAAAGGATAAACGCGTATATGAGCTTGACATTTCGGTCAAGTATGTTTCCCATACTGATAGGCTACATATTTCAGGGTGTAAAATCACATAAAACTGCATAAAATAATGCAATATTTATTTTACACCCAGGTTTTTTACACGCAGCTGAATTACTATTTTTTTAGCTGTGTAAAAAGCCATTTTAAGGTAAAAACCCCGATTTAATATCACCAGAGGTGGAACAGAGCCTTCCTTACAAAATGATGAAATTCCGAGAAATATATTGGTGCAATTAATTTTTCAGAAACATAATGATACCACCCAGTGAGAATTTTACCTAAAGCTTCGAATCTTTTTAGGATAAACCTCGAATGCCATTTTTTTAATTTCAGAGGTACATTATCTGTCGCAAGATATTTAAGTTTAATTAAGAAAAACATATTGGATTGACATTATTCGAAAAAAAAATAAAGGGTACTCTGTCTTTAATGTTAGTCTATGATTAACTTAAAAAAATATGTATCGCTATTGCACTTTGTCGATCTATTATGAGAAGCCAGAAAGAACACTTTAACGCGCAGCGTAAATCGCGCAAGCGTAAAAGCGCTGGCGTTGAAGTTTCGACTTGACGACTTGCCGAGCTTTCGAGCGAGAACGAGCCGGGACTTCGAAGTTTATGTTCAGTATATGATTTTGTTTCAAACCAAAAATTTAATAGGAAAAATAGGGTAAAAGTAAAACACTAATATGGCTATATCTCTGGAAATACATTTTGGAAAAGCTTTAAATTTTGGGCCCAAGCAGTTTATGGCGCATGTTATCGAATGGCTTTTTGTTTGAAACTGAATTCATTTAATTTGACTGTGTTATCTGTAAAATAGTCCAAAAAATACCTCTAAAAATGGCTTTGACCACATTAACTGGTCAAAAATTGTGAATAGAAAAATTAAATGTTCGTCTCCGACCCCACGGCTGCAGATCTGAAATATAAAAATTGTGGGTTTTACGAGCGGTTTTCCAGTGATGGAAGACACAAATTTTTAAGAGCGGATACAGATATCGCTTATGTATTTCAGTAAAAGAGCTCTCAAATATCAGACTTTGCGTTCCGGGTTTCGGGCCAAAATTCAATCAAAAGAGCACATCTAAACCTTCAATTTAGTAATAGGACTTTTCCTGGGACGAATCCTCGCGGTGTACGATTTTTTAAAGATTTCTGAGAAAAGCGTTTTTCCAAAAGCAAACCTTAAACCTTTCTTTTGTAAGAAAGGCAAAAGATGCACATTTAAAAGCTTAATATCTCAAAGAGGCGTAAGCAAGCCATAAAAAGGCACCATTATCAATTAAATTGTAAAAAATACGTGGAGACGTTTGGGACACTACAAAAATTACTGGATACTTCTTTCTACTGAAAATATAGGAAATGTTAGTATAAAACACAGCCAAAGTTGACACCTTAAAAAACATTTTTAAAAGCATGGGCAAAGTCACATAAAACAAGTAAAACTTCCAACCCATAAATTTTCTGAAATTTTAAGAGTTCTTCTTTCCAATGCTTATTAAAAATCAAAAATTGGATAGAAAATTGATTTTTGGCGATTTTTTAAATCGAAGCCCGTCTAAAGGCGAGTTTTCAGGGTCATTCTCCGCCAACTCACACAGTCACGATTTGCGTGAAACTTTGCTCTAAGGGGTTATGTTGGTTCCTAATCACGAATCCGAGGTCCATTTTTTGATATTTCGTGACGGAGGGGCGGTACGACCCCTTTCATTTTTCTGGTTTTTTTTACTAAGATACGTTTTTCAGTGATTTGTAGCTCGCAACAGTGAAGAGATAAAAATTTGGTGTCAAAGGGACTTTTGTGTAAAATCAGACGCCCGATTTGGTGGCGTACTCAAAATTCCCAAAAAACGTATTTCTCATCAAAAAAAGTTTAAAAATATTTTTTAAAATCGCTGCCATTTCTCGTTACTCAACTTTCAAATTCGTGAAACATGTCATTTTATGGGAAATTTAATATACTTTTCGAATCTGAAATAGCCCAGATAGGTCATTTTTTTCATTTAAAACAAAATTTTTCATTTTTAAATAACGTGTTTTATCTAAATTTGCAGGGTTACATTTTTGAGTGTAACAATGCTTCACGAGTTATCAGAATTTTACAAAAATGTTTTTTGAAAAAGTTATGATTTTGACCAGTTTTGACCAGTTTTTCGAATTTTTAACCCCTAAAACTAAATCGTGTGCTTCTGAAAGTATTTTTTCTGAAAGTTCAATTTCAAAGTTCAAAGTACTAATTTTGCATAAGAATGACTCCTTGGACGATTGTTGTGACTCGTGCATTGCGAGAATCAGATTATTTTTTTCAAAGAAAAAATTTTTGTGATGACTGAGCGTATCCGGTTTGCTTTTTTATTCTCGAAAAATCCCCACATACAAGCAGTGCACAAGCCACAACAATCGTTCAAGGGATCATTCTTATACAAAATTAGCTGAACATTCCGAAAAAATACTTTCAAAAGCACACGATTGAGTTTTTGGGGTTAAAAATTCAACAGAACTGGTCAAAAATTGACAAAATCATAACTTTTTCAAAAAACTTTATTTGTAAAATTCTGATAACTCGTGTATCCTTCATATCCCAAATCCCTCAAGTCTATATGTCAAAATTTTTGTTTTTGTCTGTTTTACAACTTTGTAGAATATTGCTACACTCTAAAATGTAACCCTGAAAAGTTAGAAAAAAACACGTAATTTTAAAATGAAAATTTTTGTTCTGAATGAAAAAATGACCCATCTGGGTTATTTCAGAATCGAAAAGTGCATTAAATTTCCCCTAAAATGACAAGTCTCACGAATTTTGAAAGTTGAATAACGGGAAATGGCAGCGATTTTTAAACTATTTTTAATTTTTTTGATGAAAAATACGCTTTTTAGAAATTTTGAGTACGCCTTCAAATTGGGCGTCTGATTTTACACAAAAGTCCCTTTGACACCAAATTTCTATCTCTTCACGGTTGCGAGCTACAAATCACTGAAAAACGTGTCTTAGTAAAAAACCAGAAAAATGAAAGGGGTCGTACCGCCCCACAGTCACGAAATGTCGAAAAATGGACCTCGGATTCGTGATCAGGATACAAAACAACCCCTTAGAGCAAAGTTTCACGCAAATCGAAGAGGGGTCGGGGCAACTTGTTCCGATTTCGTTGGTGGAGAATTACCCTCAAGTAAAATAAAATATCGATTTCTAAAATACAAACAAAATTTTACATAATGAAATCAAGCAGCTTTACCTTTTACATCGTCCCTACCAAGTTCATCACGAACATTAGGTTTACCTCTGTTAAAAACGATAAAAACATGAATATGCAGCCCGTAACAACATCGTTTTCCATATTTTTCCCATCGCATCACATGTGCACCGCATCCGGTCGGAAATGAAAATGAAACCGGTCCATCCCTCCCCATCCCATTATTAATATTTAATTCGATGAAAACAGTTCTATCCATCAGGAAAACTATCAACTCCGTCTCTTTCTCTCTCTCTCGGTGGGCCTTAAAACTTCACCCCCCATCCCAAAGAGAGAGAGAGCAGGTCGTCCCACACACACGCGGTGATGACGGTGTATGTTTCGGTCGCAATCTTTTTTTTTTGCAATGTAAATTTTTGATGATTTCATCAGATGAAAAATTCACACGAACCAGAGCTCGACAACATTTTGCAGCGCAACAACTTTTCCCCCCCAAGGCTCGAGAGGCCGTGTAAAAAAGGCTCGTGTGTGGAGGTGGTACAATGGAGCTTTTGCCGGAAAATAGTTTTATTCTTGATGGAAATTTTTTGAGCCACGCCAGTGTGACGAGGTCGGAATGGATTCGCGCGTTTAATTTCCGGTTTGTAATAAATAGGGAAAGCAAGCGAGTGGAGTGGTTTGCTGGTGGGGTCTATTATGATGGAATGAAATGCTTTTTTTTTAGTCTGTTTATTGTTTATTTTTGATGGAATCGTTTTTGACAGATGTTACGACGAATAAATCTGATTGGTTTGCTAAATGGTGTTGAGGTTTGATGTGGATTATATTTATTTTTATTAAAAGAAAATTCTCATAATAATTTAGTCTGATCCCGTTTGTGATCCGAGATGACTTTGATTGATAGTGATGTTGATGGTTGGATGTTTTATGATGTGAAATGGAACGCAACTATTCTTTATTCATTGATGATGTTTTTGAATGACAGTTAAAATGGCAGCATGTTTGATTGGATTTGAGTTGATTTGACTATTAGTTTCTGTTGAATCCATTATAACATATTATTTTTATTTGATAGTTTCGTTAGAAAGTACCAATACATATGTACGGTAGCTATGAGTAATGTCTACCACAAAATACATTTGAATTTAACAAAACCAACTTGACGAGTTGTTTGATATCACTCCACAATTCAACCCCGCCTTTAGACAGGCTTAGATTTGAAAAATCGCAAAAAATCTGTATTTCAACCAATTTTTGATCTTTAAAAAGCATTTGAAAGAAGGACTTTTAATATTTTAGAAAATTTATGGGTTGGAAGTTTAACTTGTTTTTGTGACTTTGCCAATGTTTTTAAAAATGTTTTTTAAGGGGTCAGCTTTAACTAACATTTCCTATATTTTAAGTAACAAGAAGTTTTTTTTTTCTACTGTCCCAGACTATGCTTCTACGCATTTTTTACAATTTAAATGATAATGGTGCCATTTCAAAGCAGAAAATGTGAAAAGTAAGCAAAAAATTGAAAAATTGACTGCAAAACATAACAAAACAAAGATAGACAAAATGTAATGAGAGGAGGTGGTAGAATAGTCCAAGTACTAAAAAATACTAGAAGCAAGAAAAACATGAAACGAAGTAAAGTTTTTTGTAGAACAAAAGTTGCTCAAAATAACCTCCTGAACACGGGAAAAATAAACATTTTCGAAACAAAATGTGGGCAGTAGTAGGAATATTTATTTTTCTCAACAAATCTTTTAAATGTTTCTGTTCTGTTTTTAATATTAAATACATTCTGAACATTCTGAATTTCTTAGTATTCATGAACGAGTGAAAACATGCTTAACTAAGCGAGAAAATGCATTTTAAACCGTTTTTAGTTGATTAGGGACCAACGCATAAACCACGTGGGCACTTTTTTGAAATCTCAGAAGTTTTAATTTTCGTTTAAAAGTAAAATATACACCCAAAGGAAAAATATATCTCAAAATCTGCAACATTGGATTTGCTGCAGAAAATGTCACATTTTATAATATTTTTTGCAGCAAGCCCGTAGATCATTTTTGCCCGCGTGTAACTTTTCAGCGATCTGCTGTTCTCACCAACACATATAACACTCCAAAGAGAAGAATATGTTGGTGCTCTTTCACTTACATTTCATCAAGCGTCCATGGCGCGGTGGTAGCGTGTCGGATCAGTAACCAAGAAGTGTGCGGTTCAATCCTCGTTCCGTTAAGTTTTTTTTTGTATGAAATACAACCAAAAAGCCGTCGGTAATGTCGATATTTGTCGGTAACGGGCAAAAATGTCATACCCCTATATTGCAAAAAATGCATGAGGACAGTTTTCATGCAGATTCTGATATACTTTCATGCCGCCATGCATTACAATCATGCGACCGCCGTTTGGGTGCATGTATAGACAAACAAACGCTGAAAGTTTCATCCGAATCGGAGCACCTAGACACGACCTGTTTCACATTGGTGAAAAACTTGCTCCTAAGTAGATAGTATGGTGATTTGTCAATAAAGAACTTTATTTATGTTAATTTTTCGGAAGGTGTACAAACTTTTTTGCACCTTTTTTATTTTTGTAATAGTATTTGTTATATAACTTTTTATAGAAATCATCTTTTCATGAGCTTTTTGTAGCAAAATGTTTGGCATGAGTTTCTGAACAAAACGTTGTACTAGGTTTTTGTCAAACTTCAAATGGTTAACATGTTCCATCACAAAATGTGAAAAGTGCCCAAGGGGTGTAAATACTTTTTTTACAAACTGTAAACTTCAAAGTACAATAAGTTGTACAATGAAATGTTTTTTTGTTAAGAAAATCATTTACTGTGGGGATAATTTTTATAAACATTGAAATATTTGAAATTGCATCTTCAATTCTCAAAAACAAATTTAATACTACACTTTTTAGGAATATCAATAAATTATATTTATAACAAAAATCATGCTATCTTGAAACGGTTCTTTCAAAAAACCGGAGTTTATAAAAGAACCGCGGTTCTTTTTTTGTGAGCCACGGTTCGCTCACTCTTTTCAGTGAACCGGCTCTTTGAGCGGCTCGCTCGTTTTTTGCCCACCTCTAGTATCTATTGAAGGAATTCTTGGATTGATTTCGTGTCTTCCGCAAAGTTGTAGGTATGGATAAGACCAACACTAAAAAAAATGATGCACGGTATTTTTTAAATGATTTTCAATTTAACTTTTTGTCACTAAAACTTGTTTTGTAAAAAAACACTATTTTTATTTTTTTATTTCTTGATATGATTTAGGGCACATCAAATGCCAACTTTTCAAAAAAATCAAGAATCTGCTAAAAGTCTTTGACCAAGTTATAATTTTTTTTTTCAGTATTCATCATAGAAGATGATGATGCGACCCAAAATCATAGTGTTTGTTGAAAGGTTTTATGTTTTATTCTCAAGGCAAGCAATCGGATGCTGTGGATGAGACATTTCCCGTTTATCGGCTCTTAACTTCTAATTGAAATGGTTTAATCTTAGACAGCCAGCTGTGGAAAGATAGAACCAAAATTATTTGTAATTAAAAGATGAAGGATTTAACAGTCTGACTTTTTAATTCAGATGTTTTTACGAGTTTTACATGATTGATGTTTAGTGGGGTACTGATCAACGAAACGATAGACGAGTTACGATGTTTATCGAGCTGAAATGGAATGATAAGGTTTTGTTATTATTGCACACCGACGACGAACACGAAAAAAACCCTGCGACCCGACGGAAAGGCATCGTACAACAGACTGGCTCAATTGTCATCGATGACAACCAGAGCCAACCGCACCTTTACACACATACAGGCACGCGAAAAAAAAACGAAAAACACACCGACGACGAACGCGGAAAAAACACGACCCGACGGAAAGGCATCGTAAATCAGACTCAATCAAACAGTACTCCAGTGAAATTTTGATAAAGTGCACCGTTTTCAAGTTATAGCCATTTTTAGGTAACTTTTTTGAAAATAGTCACAGCTATGCATTTTTTAAATTACTGCCCATGTTTTTCCAGTTTAAAAAAAAATATTTTTGAAAAGCTGAGAAAATTCTCAATATTCTAATTTCTTGAACTTTGTTGACACGATTCTTATTTGCTGAGATATTGCCATGCAAATGTTGATATATCGTCGCCATCGTGCTAACTTGTCGTACGTGCATTTTGGGTCAAATTGAGTTAAGAACGCCATTTTGTGCAGCTCACAATGCCTCACCTTTTGACCTTCACAGATCCCCAAAATTCGATTTCAATCCTGAGATATTCAACAAAAACCGAAAAAACTCCGTGAATTTTTTTCACTCTACATATGAAAGTAGTTTCAATCTTGTCGTGCTATCTTGTCACTCCATGAAAATTGATATAAGTGCGACAAAAGGCCAAAGGGATTTCAGGCCAGGAAAGTCAGGATGCCTTTGTCGCACGTACAAGCTAGACTACCGTAAACATTTGTAATTATAACTCGGGACTCCAGCAACCAACTTCAACCAAACTTTGGGACAATGTGCAGAATGGTCAGCCAAACAAAACGTGTTTGTTATTGTTTACATTGCGTGCTCTCGTTTTTGTATATTCAAGGTCAAACATTAAAACGCGTTTTTCTCGGAACGTCGAAATGGCGGTTGCGACATGATAGCACGACGACGTCGATATGACACATTCGTGAAATTTTCCAATCTTTTCAAAAGCAACATTTTATTTTTTGATCAAGACTAACATTTTCAAAGGACCTAGTATTCAATACAACGCCCTTTTCAAAATGTAAATGGGTTACCTTGTATCCTTTTTTTCAGTGTAGTCCTTATCAATACCTGCAACTTAGCCGAAGACACCAAATCGATCAAAAAATTCCTTCAAAAGATACAGATTTTTTAATTTTCATGTATCATTTTTGTATGGACAGCTGTCAAAATTGTATGATAAATTATTTGGATTTACTAATTATGAATAAAGGCTTCTTAGGGGATAAAAAAAAGTATCAGCCGGATCAAAAAATACTCTGCTCTGCTTCTTTTTCCCTCATTTCTCTCAATCCTTTTGCTATAACCCGTTACTATTCCCCTTTTGGGTCCAGTTTTCTTTCATCACCACTTTTTTTTCTTCTTCTTCCGTATAATCAGCGCTTGATTAACCCCACTCTGACACTCTAGTGCTGGTAGTGGTGTGTTTACCGGGGTGAGTTTTCCTCCCTGGGGGGTCATACTCCCCTTGACAAGTGTTTACTTGGGGGTTGCCCACAATTGAACTACATGAAAGTTGCTGAACATCCACCGGAAGGGGCTTTCATCGTAATGGTGTGGAAAGGAGGACTGAAAAAATGACATTGTTTTATTCTTTTTTGTATGTATCATAAAATTATAATTGATATTTACAATTTTATTTTCAATATATTTTTTCTATATATTTTTGCTGTTGAATTTTCAAAATGTATTTCTAGTTGACATTTTATATTTCAGATTATTTGGAGAAATTTTCTCTTTTTTTTATTGCAATACATGTTTTTTATTATGTATCATCATTTCCGTGGTCCGTTTGTAGCAACTTCCCGGAAAAGGGCTACATTCCTTCCCTCTGGTTCACGACGACAGCGAACTCGTGATGAAATCATTATCATATCAGATTCTTCATGAACACCCTCGGTCTGGTTCTTTTTTTTTCGTGCCCCGAGGTCCTTTCCTCATTTAGCTGCCATTACGAGGCCCCAGGGAAGCAGATTGTTCAAGTGACGGCTCAGTTAACAATGTCATTTGTATGGTGGTGGTGGTGGCAGCTCGGTTACTGTGAAAGCCCCACAAAGTGGGATAGTGAAATGGGGTAGGGGGCAAGCCTCCCCCTACCACCATGACTCCGAAACTAGAGAGCCCTTGGAAAGTAATCCTTTCGGTCCCCTTTCAGATTTGCCACGTGCCGACAGATGAGTGTTGGTTTTTTTCTCTCTCTCTTTTTTTTTGTTTGGTGGTAGTGTGTTTGTTCATCATTATCATTCATGTTTGTTTTTCCAGGCTTTGCATTTGTTCTTTTCAACAGATGCCTATAGGGAAGAAAAATGAGAAGTTCAAGGCACCCTTGGCAAGGTTACTTCTTTTGTTTGAGATTTGCATGTTTTTTAAAATATTTCACCCAACTTCAAAATGATTCTCCAAATGATGATTAACACCAATCTTGTGTAGATATCCAATTCCAACGAACTCAACACAATCGTCCAAAAAAATTTGCTTGACTTAACACAACACGGCAAATTAGACAACCCATAACTCTACGCGTTGGACTGGAATGTTGTTTAGCTAAAGCTGAACAAAGTGTTGCTAAAACCACTTCAATGAGTTCGTGCTCGCTCGGGCATTTATCCTGCATGCCAATTCGCTCGGATGCCCCCAGATCAATGTCGGAAATGCCTTCATTCACTCAGCTATTCCAGTCGAGTGCAATCAATTCATCAATATATTGTGTGGCAGAACAAAGGTCAACCTCACCGCACTCACCTCGCCCCCTTCATTCGAGAGAACATGGCTAAGCACTTTCAAACTCTGTCACACACACATACACACACACACACACACACACACATTTTTAAACGGTCACACCGCGCTCCTCTCACGTGCTGACAACGTGTTCGTTGAAAGGCACCTGGTCCCCCCCCCCCAGGGGGGGAGGGTTGTGGTACACGTGTCCCGGAAGGAGAATTCCCTCTTGAAGTCCTGACGAGGGTGTTGACAGTGCTACATGGTAATTGTATATATTGGCCAGCATAGCAAATGAGCGAAACTTTTCTGGACCAGAGAAAAGCACTAGGGTTGGCTTCGAGATTTTTAATTGGAATGTTATTGGAAATGAGGAAACTTTCTGCGAACAAGATCAGATCACAGCAAAATGACTGAAATGTCACACCCGAACAGATTAATTGTATCAAGAGGTAGACAGTTTGCAAAGGAGCCATTACACTACCGCAAACGAACAAACAAAATCGCACTTTTTCGTGTTTGACAGTTTGCCAAACTCGCAAACTTGTTGGCGGCAAACTCGCAAACAAGGCAAAATGTCAAAAAATCAAGTTTGTTTGCGGTAGTGTAATGGTTCCTTAAGACTAGAGCTTTTACTTTCACAAAACGCTCAAAACGCGACAACGTTCTATTGCAAGTTTCTACTCGAACCTAGGAGTCCAAAGTCTTGAAAGGGGTGGACACCCAAACCTTTTCCTACTCCAAAGGACTTTCCGCCTTAGGGTTCGTCTTTTTTCGATAGCTCGTAAATAAGGGGCGGTACGACCCCTTCAATTTTTGAATGTGCGAGGGAGACGTGTTTTTTTCTATAATTTGCAGCCTGAAATGATTATGGTGGGGAAATTTGGCGTCAAAGCGACTTTTATATAAATTGGACGTCCAATTTAATGGCGAACTCAAAATTTAAAAAAAAAACTATTTTTTTTATCAAAAACTACAAAAAATAGCTTTAAAATTTTATGCCACTTTACTGTTAAACTGTTATAACGTTTTGGGCAGTCATTAAAATCGAACCCTGGTGACGAGTACGCTGGCAAACTCGGTTTGCTTTTGAACTTTCATTCGTGTTTGACTTTGAACACTGTTCTGTTTGAAACAGGGTTCGTCGGGTTCGCCGAACAATTGTTTGAACCCGTGTTTGAACATTTATGGCTAATTCTCTACCAACTCACACGAAATCGGGAAAAATTGATCCGACCAATCTTCGATTTGCGTGAAACTTTGTCCTAAGGGGTAACTTTTGTCCCTGATCACAAATCCGAGGTCCGTTTTTTGATATCTCGTGACGGAGGGGCGGTACGACCCCTTCCATTTTTGAACATGCGAAAAAAGATGTGTTTTTCAATAATTTGCAGCCTGAAACGGTGATGAGATAGAAATTTGGTGTCAAAGGGACTTTTATGTAAAATTAGACGCCCGATTTGATGGCGTACTCAGAATTCCGAAAAAAAACGTTTTTTTTTTCATCGAAAAAAACACTAAAAAAGTTTTAAAAATTCTCCCATTTTTCGTTATTTGACTGTAAAAAATTTTGGAACATGTCATTTTATGGGAATGTACTGAATGTACTTTTCGAATATACATTGAATATACATTTTTTCATTTAGAACAATAATTTTCATTTTAAAATTTCGTGTTTTTTTTCTAACTTTGTAGGGTTATTTTTTAGAGTGTAACAATGTTCTAAAAAAGTTGTTGAGCAGACAATTACAAAAAAAATGATATATAGACATAAGGGGTTTTATTATAAACATCACGAGTTATCGCGATTTTACGAAAAAAAGTTTTGAAAAAGTTACTTTTTGCGTTTCTCTTTGTTTCGTCGTCCGTGTCCGGCCGGCCATGATCGATGACGATCAACTTTTTCAAAACTTTTTTTTGGTAAAATCGCGATAACTCGTGATGTTTATAAGCAAACCCCTTATGTCTGTATATCAAAATTCTCGGAATTGTCTGCTCTACAACTTTGTACAACATTGTTATACTCTAAAAAATAACCCTGCAAAGTTAGAAAAAACACGAAATTTTAAAATGAAAAATTTTGTTTTAAATGAAAAAATGACCCTTCTGGGTCAAAGTAGATTCGAAAAGAACATTAAATTTCCCATAAAATGACATGTTCCAAAATTTTTTACAGTCGAATTACGGAAAATGGGAGGATTTTAAAAACTTTTTTAGTGTTTTTTCGATGAAAAATACGTTTTTTCGGAGTTCTGAGTACGCCACCAAATCGGGTGTCTAATTTTACACAAAAGTTCCTTTGACATCAAATTTCTATCTCATCACCGTTTCAGGCTGCAAATTATTGAAAAACACCTCTTTTTTCGCATGTTCAAAAATGGAAGGGGTCCTACCGCCCCTCCGTCACGAGATATCAAAAAACGGACCTCGGATTCGTGATCAGGGACAAAAGTTACCCCTTAGGACAAAGTTTCACGTAAATCGTGAGTTGGCGGAGAATTACTCTTATCTTAAACAAAAGGTTTAAGCAAAACATTAGATTTAGCTTTCACAAGTTCTTTTATTGAAATTCATGTCATTTTTAAGAAAAAAAAAATCGCCATTTTGATGTTCCGAGAAAAACGCGTTTAAATGTTTGACCTTGAACAAACAAAAACGAAAGCACGCAATGTAAACAAAAACAAAATCGTTTTGTTTGCCTGATCATTATGTGTCCCGAAGTTTGGTTGAAGCTGGTTGCTGAAGTCCCTAGTTATGTTTACAAATGTTTACGGTAGTCTATCTTGTACGTGTGTCAAACGTGCTCTGACCTAAAATCCCTTTGGCCAATTGTCGCACTTACATCAATTTTCAGATTGTGACAAGATAGCACGACAAGATTGTAACTTCTTTCATGTGAAAAGTGACAAAAATGCACGGCGCTTTTTCGGATTTCGTTGAATATCTCAGGATTGAAATCGAATTTTGGAGATCTGTGAAGGTCAAAAGGTGAGGCATTGTGAGCTGCACAAAATGGCGTCATTAAAACTCAATTTGACCTAAAATGCACGTACGACAAGTTAGCACGACAGCGACAAATTGTTGTCATCAGAGTAGGGGGAGAGGGGGTAATATGCACCCCCGGGGCAAAATGCACCCCCTGCTTTTCTCGGTATTTGGAAGAATTTTCCGGGGAAAAAATCAAAGAAATTGGAAGCTTAACGTTGCTAAACCATGCTGGAAAAATTTGAGCATCGCAGTATAAAAACAGCTCAAGTTATTTGCAAAACTTCAAAATGTTGTGTTTTCATCTAATTTTCATTGAACTTTCATTATGATTTTTGGACAATATAAAAAGCATTTATTGATATTGCAAGTGTTGAGGTACATAGTTTTTGCCATAATCTTCATTATTCTGTAGATAGATGAGTCCAAAAAATCAAAAAATGCATTTTTAACTAAATTTTCCGCAAAAAGCGTAGTCGGGGCAAAACGCACCGCTGTGAAGCTCCTTTGTAAAAACAGCGGTGTCATCTAGTGGTGACTAGTGGAAACTGCTTTTACCCGGTGCATTTTGCCCCATGTTGTGGTGCATTTTGCCCCGTTGTTGTAGTGCATTTTGCCCCAATGTTGCGGTGCATATTGCCCCGCATGGTTGTTTGAAATGAATCAAAAATGTTTTAAGAAATTTGATATTTTCGAACAATTTTGAGGTTTTTTAAGACTTTTTTCACATGGATGACGGAGAATAATAGTTGTTTTAGAACATCGAACAAAATTCTTCCACAGTAATGCTGTAATGGTTGAGAAATCACAGTTTTCCCTTAGGGGGTGCATATTACCCCCTCTCCCCCTACAAACCGTAGTTTGAAACTCAGCGTGAACTTGGGTTTGTGTTCGAACATCCGCACAAAACGGAATCAGAAAAGAGTTGCTGTTTGGACGCGGGTGAGAAAATTTTGACAGAAGTTCAAATTATGAACGGTTCGGCCAATGACTGATTTTGGGACCCGACATTTCATAGGAAATTTAATGTAGATACTTTTCGAATCTAAAAAACCAGATAGGTCATCTTTTCATTTAAAACACATTTTTTATTTTGATTTTTTTTGTTTTTTTTTTATGTAACTTTGCAGGATACATTTTGAAAGTGTCAGAGTTTTCTAAAACCAGTGATCCAGATAAAATATAATTTACACGAAAATATAAATATTCCTGCAGCAAAAACAAATTCCTTAATTTGACCACAAAACCATTGACTCAACATTCAACATACATTCCTGCGTCAATGCCACAAATCACTGGCTAATTTGCTTACAAACTTTTCTTCCCTTGTGTGGATAAAACTTCCGTCTCGGTAACCGTATCCATAAAAATAAAAGTTGTGATGGATCCTATTTCGGTAAAAAGAAACTTTTCCCACCCATAGATAGCTTTTTGCATGCCACCAGCGGCGGAGGGCCATCTTTCGCCAGTCTTCATTATAATGGGTGAACGTTGCCGGCACCAAACTTCACAACAAGGTCAAAAGTGCCCGTCAATTCATTATTTCTCCTTGCCCTGCCGTAGGATAAATCGATTACCTACTTCATCCACCACGGTGGTGTGTATTGCGCGCCGATGGCCAGAAGGCAAAGACGGAAAGCCAAAGGTCAAATCCCGCTGTCTAGCGCCATGGCACCGGATATCTTTATTGGCAATTGGCGCTGTGGGAAAATGGGGTGGTTTGAATAAAGTATTTTTTTTGGCAATTTGAATTAAATATACTTTATTGAATCTTTCTTATAATAATTACATTTGGTTTACATAATAAGTGGTCAGCTGTGGCTCTTCAGCTTTAGTTTGCTTTTCGTGATTTAAACACTGTTCATGTTCATAACTTTAAAAGTATATGATTTATCATTTTTGTAACACTAGGTACAATGAAGAAAAAAAAATTTAAGAAAACATAACCTAACCTAAAACTAACTTAATCTTACCATAAACTAAACCAATCCTTGAATCAAGGGGTATTCAGATATAGCACATTTTTCCCTGAATTTCAAACATTTTTCTTGAATCTTCTGATCCAACATTTTAACTTCTGCTAATTCATGAACCTCACTTGATCTTGTCCAGCCAGGAACATTCAAAACCATTTTGAGTACCTTGTTTTGGACACGCTGGAGCTTCAATTTATGAGTTCTAGCGCAACACTCCCAAACAGGTACTGCATACTCAATAACGGGGTAAATTATTTGTTTGTAAACTGCTAACTTATTTTTCAAAGATAGCTTTGATTTTCTGTTAATTAAAGGATACAAACACCTGATGAGAATGCTGCACTTGTTCAATATTTTATCTACATGCTGCCGAAACAAAAGTTTCGAGTCAAGTATGAGACCTAAATAGACAACTTCCTTTGACCAGGGTATCGAAACATCATTCATTTTAATCAAAACATCATCCTTTGGGACAAATCTGGCCGATTTGGAAAGTGGAAAAATGATGGTTTGAGTTTTGGCTGCATTTATGCGAATTTTCCAGTCGCCAAAGTATTCGGAAAGAACGTCAAGACCCTTCTGAAGACGGCCAACTAAATATCTGGTTATTTTACCCTTATAAATAACGGCAGTGTCATCAGCAAAAAGTGACAACACACCATTACCAGGAAGAGTAGGCAAATCAGATGTAAAAATATTGTACAGAAGTGGGCCAAGAATACTTCCTTGGGGAACCCCAGCATCAATGTTGAATAATCCAGAAGCAATCCCATTCAGAAAAACCTGAACGATCTCTCCGAAAGATAGTGCTGGATAATTTTGATAAGATACATTGGAAAACCGTATAAATACAGTTTATGTATCAAACCATCATGCCAAACATTGTCAAAAGCCTTCTCAACATCCAACAAAGCCATAGCAGTTGATTTAGACTCAAGCTTGTTCTGCTTGATGATTTTAGTTACTCTCGTAAGCTGATGAGCAGTATTATGCCCCTTTCGGAAGCCAAACTGCTCATTCAAAATTATATTATTATCGTTGGTAAAATCCAAAAGCCTTGAATAGATGACCTTCTCAAAGAGTTTGGACAGACTACTCAAAAGACTAATGGGACGATAACTTGTTGGCGATGTTGGATCTTTTGAGGCTTCAAAATTGGTATGACTTTGCCCAGCTTCCAATTGGTGGGGAAGTAACCAAGTTGCAAACATTTATTGAAAATATTGGCTAGATGTTGAAAGAACTGATCACTCTGTTTTTTCAACACTAGATTAAAATGTTATCAAAGCCAGGAGCTTTCATATTTTTCATTTGTTTAACTGCAACTTTGACTTCCTCACCAGAAACATGGGAATCTGCAGGAAATTCAAAGGTAGAGTCATTGATTGTTGAAATACTATTGGCAACTGATGTTTCTTTACGGCTGGTCATGGAAGCGCCAAGATTATGTGAACTAACAAAATGAAGCCCAAGTGCATTTGCCTTTTCCTCGGATGTAATCAAAGGAGAATCCTCAACAATAAGAGGAGGAATAGGCTTTGGTTTGTTTTTAAGAACTTTTGAAAGTTTCCAAAATGGTTTTGAATAATTCCCAAGCTGGCTTACATGTTTTGAAAATTCTTGATTTCTGATATTGTCAAGTCGGTCTTGTATGATTTTGTTCAAATTGTTAACTGAAATCTTTTGTCATAGTCCCCAGTCCGTTGATATTGTCTCCTATAAACATTCCTAAGTCTAATCAAGTGTTTAGTATCTACGTCAATATCAGTTACCTTAAAATTAACAGGAACCTCCCGAACGTTGGCAGCCTCTGCTTGGTTGATAGCCTGCTGGATCACCTCCAGCGAACGATCAATATCAGCAGAAGTTTCCGGGTGTTGATCATAGTCGATGTTGCTGTCTACCACTTGCTGAAACTGCTGCCAGTCAACGTTGTGGTAATCTTTCCGGGTTGGTTGCCGCTGCGGAGTAACGGAAGCTCCAACCTCCACAACCACCGGATAGTGATCAGAACTCAACTCTTCAAACACCTCAGGATGAGCCACGTTCTCAGCCATATTGGTAATGAAGAAGTCGATGATTGAGTGATTCCCAGACCGAGCCACCCTCGTTGGACGATCCGGACTCACAACGTTGTAGTATCCGTTTTGCAGATCGTTGTGCAGAATCACTCCGTTCCGATTCCTCCTGCTGTTGCCCCAAACTTCATGCTTCGCGTTGAGGTCACCAGCGATGATGTACTTTGCGCTCCGCCGTGTCAGCTTCTGGATATCGCTCTTCAGTTTTGCTGCTGAACCATCTCTGGCATTCACCTGACGTGGGCAGTATGCAGCAATGAAGAGTACTGGGCCAACCGAAGTGGGAATTTCCACTCAACGGCCTCGATGATGTCCAGCTTAAAGTGTGGCAGCCGGCGTGGCTTGAGATCACGATGAACAGCGACAAGCACACCTCCTCCTCCAGAGGTGGTCCTGTCGAGCTGCGTCGCGATCTTGTAGTTTTGCAGATAAACTTTTTCACCGGGCTTCAGATGAGTTTCCGTGATGGCAGCTACGTCGATCTCCTTCTCGCGAAGAAAATCCACCAGCTCTAAATTCTTCCTCCTAATGGAGCAAGCGTTCCAATTCAGCAGCTTGAGGGACCTACGATCCATACTGGATGACGAACGAGGTCAGCACTTCAATCTGCTGGGTCTTGGTTTTGCATCCACGCAGTGCAGCGGACATCTGTTTGAAAATATTGAGGAGTTCGGTTGAGGTGTAAAGATCATTACCATTTTCCTCAACTGCTGGTTCTTGGGTTGGTCTTGGCTCCTGGCTGAAGCCCGGTGGTGGCGGTCTCGGCTCCTGGCTGGAACCCGGCCGTGGATGATTCATCTCAGCTCTCTTCCTGGGATCCAACGGCAACGGTGCCAAGTTCGGGACCTGGCGTCGCGGTTGAAGAGGTGGAAAATTTTGCTCCACCAGGGCTGGAGGAGTTCTACGACGCTGAGGCTGATTCTTCGTCGATGCTTGCTGCCGAATTTTCACGAACTCAGCTCTCTTGGGGCAC
This sequence comes from Culex quinquefasciatus, assembly GCF_015732765.1. NCBI lineage: Eukaryota > Metazoa > Arthropoda > Insecta > Diptera > Culicidae > Culex > Culex quinquefasciatus. The sequence goes on from NC_051863.1 coordinate 175,879,603, forward strand.
TTTCGGTCGGTTGACGAGTGCTCACCGTTGCAGTTGAGGCACTTCACCAGCGAATCTTGGATGCACTGGGATGTGATGTGCGCATCGGTACCACATTTGGCGCAACGACGCTTCAGGTGGCAGTTCTTACCTCCGTGCCCGAAGCCCAGGCAGTTGAAGCATTGTGTGACGTCACGATGCACTGGTCGGTATCGCTCCCACGACACGATAATGTTGAAAACCGCTCGAATTGCCTTCAGCTCAGGAAGCGTCGTCGATCCCTTAGCCAAATGCAGCAGGTAGAGCTGGTCACGGTACTTGATGTCTTTGTTGCGTCGGCTCATTTTGTGCACGGCCAACACATCCAGTTTCAAAACTTTTAGCTCGGCAGCTAATTCCTCCACTGGCATGTCGTACAGACCTCTGACGACGATTTTGTACGGCTTATCCATGACGACATCATGGGTAAAGTACTCCGCCTCGTTTTCGGTCAAGTAATCCTTGACCAGTTGATAGTGCTGCCTGGATTGCACCAGCACCTTAAATCCGTCCTGACACAGACGAATGTTGCCTTGGACTTTCCCAGACTTGATGAGTTCAACCAGCCCCGCTCGAAAGTCGATCGTTGCTGCTGATTGCCTCACATAAAAAGGAGGCAGTTTCTCCTTTCGCTGTTTCACTTCATTCTCCTTTGCTTCCGCTACCTGGTCCTCGTCAGGCAGTCCAGCGAACTTGTTGTTCTTCAATAGCTGCTCCTCGTGCGACGAAGAGTTCTCCTCCTCCTCATCCATCGGTACAGTACCGTCGCTCTTTTTCGTCTTTTTGCTGTTCGATGTCACTTCCAAAAGCACCTTCCTCTTGGAAATCCCCGGTTTTTGGCCATCAGTTGAGGCCTCAACCTTCCTTTTGGAAATTCCCACTTTTTTGCCTGCTTGAGCCGCAGGTAGGGCAATATTGCCGGCGTTTTGCGCCGGGACGCGACGAGTCATGTTGATTCAGACAACCTTCACCAACGAATGCTCGGATAACAATGATTTTTTTTTTGGCAATTTCTTGAATGTACTATGAAATTATGCTTCAAAACTGCAAAACTATTTTTTTTAGTTAAGGTTCATTTTTTATTAAAACAACATTTTTTAATTCATAAACCACCCTAATGTAACATCTGAATTAAAAAAGAAACAAACCACCCCATTCGTTCTGAGAATTCATAGAAAATGACAGTTTGAAACCCTCGTAGGATGGCCGGCTGACCCCGTCCGCCAGTGTCGAGTCCCTCGTGGCGTCTACTTTGAAGCAGGTGATGACAAGTGTCGTCTTTTGTTTACCGTTTAGCGAGATGAAAGAGGCGACGGTGTTGTTTTTTTTTTGTAAATATTAAGGGAGAGTGTATCTTTAATCAGACGAGTTGATGCTAATTAAGGTGAAATTATGTCAATTTGTTGCAAGTCTTTTTGAGCAGGTGTTGTGTCACAAAAAGCATTATATCTTTTATTTTTTTGTCTTTTGTTTTCATTGTTTTTGATAGTATTTAGCTTTTGTTACCACCTCTTGTCACCTCTTGTCAAGTTGTCAGTATATTTTTCCTTTGAGCAATTCTCTGAAATTTCGGTCATTCATTTTATTCGTTTTTTCAATCCGGCTGAAACATTTTTTTTGCCTTCGGTATGCACAAAGAAGCCATTTGGTGAAGCCATTGCGTCGTATCAAAAAGTGGTCAAAGACAAACTTGTAGGAAATTGGACGGGCTTTCAGATAAAAATACACTGAAACAAAAATACACGCCACTTTTATGTCATTTTTCAATTTTTAAGTTTAAAAGTTAAATTTTAAGGTGATTTCACGATTTTATTTCGCTAAAATTTTTTGAGGAAATACCCTAAGATGTTACCAAAAGACTGACAAAAAATGCAGGATGGTATGTCTCTCCTAAAAAAATACAAAAATCATTTAATAAAACTGTTTTTTTGAAAAGTGGTCTAAACGTCAAAATTTTTAAAAACCGGTAGTGGGAATCGATTTTCCAGATAATTTTACATAAAAGTCTCCATATTGACCATTATCCTATGTCCAATCCTTGGGAAGATACAGCGGTTTTGAAAATAAAAATGTTGAAAAACGGGATTTTTGGTGGTTTTTGGCATTTTCTATATGACAGACTTGGTTTTTCAGTCTCGTAAATATTTTTACCGGAAAGCTCGTCCAATTTCCCATAAGTTTGCCTTTGACAACTTTTTGATTTATATCGTTTTTGGGTAATTCTCTACCAACTCACACGAAATCGGGAAAAGTTGCCCCGACCCCTTTTCGATTTGAGCGAAACTCTGTCCTAAGGGGTAACTTTTTTTCCGTTTTTTGATATCTCGTGACGGAGGGGCGGTACGTCCCCTTCCATTTTTGAACATGCGAAAAAGAGGTGTTTTTCAACAATTTGCAGCCTGAAACGGTGATGAGATAGAAATTTGGTGTCAAAGGGACTTTTGTGTAAAATTAGACGCCCGATTTGATGGCGTACTCAGAATTCCGAATAAACGTATTTTTCATCGGAAAAAAACACTAAATTTTTTTTAAAAATTCTCCCATTTTCCGTTACTCGACTGTAAAAATTTTTGGAACATGTCATTTTATGGGAAATTTAATGTACTTTTCGAATCTACATTGTCCCAGAAGGGTCATTTTTTCATTTAGAACAAAATTTTTCATTTTGAAATTTCGTGATTTTTTTCTAACTTTGCAGGGTTATTTTTTAGAGTGTAACAATGTTCTACAAAGTTGTAGAGCAGACAATGACCAAATGACCCATCTGGGACAATGTAGATTCGAAAAGTACATTAAATTTCCCATAAAATGACATGTTCCAAAATTTTTTACAGTCGAGTAACGGAAAATGGGAGAATTTTTAAAACTTTTTTAGTGTTTTTTCCGATGAAAAATACGTTTATTCAGAATTCTGAGTACGCCATCAAATCGGGCGTCTAATTTTACACAAAAGTCCCTTTGACACCAAATTTCTATCTCATCACCGTTTCAGGCTGCAAATTATTGAAAAACACCTCTTTTTTCACATGTTCAAAAATGGAAGGGGTCGTACCGCCCCTCCGTCACGAGATATCAAAAAACGGACCTCGGATTCGTGATCAGAGACAAAAATACCCCTTAGGACAAAGTTTCACGCAAATCGAAGAGGGGTCGGGGCAACTGCTGTGTGAGTTGGCGGAGAATTACCCTTTTATATTTACGTAATCAAATTTACTATCCTGGTTTCTACCACACTGAAAAAAATATATTTTCAGTTATAAGCAATGTAATTAAGCTTATATCTGTAAGCCCTTACATCCAATTGAAATGCTGTCAAAGGCAAACTTATGGGAAATTGGACGAGCTTTCCGTTAAAAATATTTACGAGACTGAAAAACCAAGTCTGTCATATAGAAATTGTCAAAAACCACCAAAAATCCCGTTTTTTCAACATTTTTATTTTTAAAACCGCTGTATCTTCCCAAGGATTGGACATAGGACAATGGTCAATATGGAGACTTTTATGTAAAATTGTCTGGAGAATCGATTCCCACTACCGGTTTTTAAAAATTTTGACGTTTAGACTAAATTTCAAAAAAAAAAAAACAGTTTTGGTTAAAGATTTTTGTATTTTTTTAGGAGAGACATACCATCCTGCATTTTTCGTCAGTCTTTTAGTAACATTTTAGGCTATTTCCTCAAAAATTTTGAACGAAAAAAAATCGTGACATCACCTTCAAATTTAAGTTTTAGGCTTAAAAATCAAAAAATCTCATAGATGTGGCGTGTATTTTTGTTTCAGTGTATTTTTTTCAGAAAGCCCGTCCAATTTCCTACAAGTTTGTCTCTGACTACTTTTTGATACGACGCAACGGCTTCGAGATACAGTAATTTTTAAATTACAGAATACACAAATATTTAAATACCTTACGCCCTTCTCAAATGTTATTCTCGAGTACTATTTGCTTCATATTCACAAAAATGGTTTATATAGGCCTAGGATAACAAGTCTACAAAGTTTCATTGAAATCGGAGAGGGTCTGGTACAAAAGTATCAGAAAAAATCCTGATTTGAGCTGGTATTGCTCTTAAACAAATTTGGTGAATTTTGATTTTAATTTTTGTCACTGAAACTTGATTTGCAAAAAATAGTTTTTTTTATTTCGTGATATGTTTTAGGGGACATCAAAAGCAAACTTTTTCCGAAATTTCTAGAATGTGCAGAAAATCTTGGACTGAGTTTTGAATTTTTGAATTCATACTGATTTTTCGAAATATTGGTCGCAAAAATGTTTTAACTCCATTTTTTGATGATAAACCGAATTTGAAATCAAAAACTCAAAAAATCAAAAAGTAAAATGTTGATAAAGTTCACCGTTTTCAAGTTATAGCCATTTGAGGTAACTTTTTTGAAAATAGTCGCATTTATTCGTTTTTTAAATAAGTGCCCATGTTTGTCCACTTTTGAAAAAGGGCGTAAAATTGAATGTTTAGCCCTTTTGAAATGTAAGTCTTGATTTAAAAATGTTGAAAATATTGTTTTCGGAAAGATCGGACGATTAGTTGCTGAGATATTGACGTAAGAAAATGGTGGGTTTTTAGGTGAGACTTAGAAATCATCAATTTTCCTGTTTTTAATCACTTGCATGACAACCCAAGTAACCACAAGCATTAAATCAAAACTCTAAATTCACCCTAACTAAGCATTCCCGATGTTATGTCACTTTATATAGTATTTTAAAATGCTTTGAAACATTTGTAGCTTGAAACATTATTGCCTACTGTATATTGCCATATAGAACAGTCAATTAAAGCTTCAAATCATTCTGCACAAAAATGTTTTGAAGCATTGAAGTGAAGCATTGTATGTCTATATAGAGTAAGCCCATAATGTTTCATAACACTAAATCAACTTCTAAAATGCTTCAAAACTTTGACAGTTCTATAAAAGTTTCAAGCCATCAACAAATCAACATTAGTGGAAGCAGTTAAAGTTTTGCGGCTTTGTTCCAAAACGTTTGTTTACGTTTAGAGTGAAACATATTTCTGCCTCCAAATTTTTTGGTGAGTAAATATTAATTAATTTTCGTGCTTCCAGAAGTGTTGACTGATTTCTATTTATCAGCAGGTCGTACTCATCATGAGAAATTATAGAATCTCTGTCCAGTCAAGAACTTCAGCAGCAGACAAGGAATTCCTGGCCAAGGCATTTCAATTTAGTTCAGCCCCCTAGTTGCATCATACGAGAAGAGATATTTTAATGTTTGTGAAGTGATATTTTACGTTCTGTGTTGTTTTTAATTAAGTCATGACTGCATTTATCGTGATATCAAAAATGTTGGCAAAACATCGCAACTGTTTTTCTTCATTAATTTGGAGGACACACGTAAGAAAGACTCCATCGACAAATATCTTCTCTGATGACATATTCTCAGATAGAGACGATGGATGGCGCGCATGACTTCAACTGGAACTTTCATTTCATCCAAGCTCGGAATCTCTAAGGTGGAGTAATGTATCAAAAAAAGTCTAATCGGTTGGAAAAAGTTCTTTAAAGGGGAAAGAGAAGGAAATGCTTGGTGCTAAAAAGCTTTTTTTAAACTCACCGCACAAGTGTCGGTAATGTAGTATTTTGTTGTTTTTCTGCAGCATAACTCTATATCAACATTTACAAAAGTTACTGTATATCAACTCTAAACGTCGCCACTTTTGGCTTTATTCTCACTTTACAAGAAGATATAGAGTTATGTGACTGTAAATAGCTTACTTTATATTTTGATATAGAGTTGAAATAATGTTACTTTTTAGTGTCCCGCGGTTACTTGGGAATATCATAGCAACCAAGGATCGTATCAACAAAGTTTAAAAATGCAAAATAAAGAGAATTTTCACAGCAAACAGGGGCACTTTTTAAAAAAAAAGAATAACTTAGACCACTTTCAATAAAGTTATCTAAAAATGGCTGTAACTTGAAAACGGTGCACTTTATTAAAATTTCATTAGAGTACTTTTCAATTGCAAATTCAATTTTACATCGAAATTTGAAGTTGAAAAATTTTTGCGACCCATATTTCGATTTTTTTAAAAAAAAATCAGTATTCATTAAATTTTTTGAGCAATCTGGAAATTTCTGAAAAGTTGGCATTTATAAAAATAGTTTTTTTGCAAATCAAGTTTTAGTGATAAAAAGTTAAATAAAAAAATCACCATTTTTTTTTACCTTGTATCATTTTTTGCCAGTGTAGTCCGTGTCCATACCTACAACTTTGCCGAAGACACCAAATCGATGAAAAAATTCCTTCAAAAGATACAGATTTTTGAATTTTCATACATCATTTTTGTATGGACAGCTGCGAAATTGGTATGGAAAATTATATGGACAAACTAATGATGCAAAGTTTCAGCCGAATTAAAAAAAAAAAAAGAATGACCGAATTCTCAAAGAATTGCTCTATGAGCTTGAAATTTATTTGCCATGACCTAAACGTTAAAAAGTCTGTTTTTTTAGAAGCAGCTCTCGGATCGATTTGGTGTTCTATGAAAGTTATATAAAATAGTTTCTCGCATTTTTTTTTCAAGACTCGGTTGTGTTACTCTCGCAATGTTTGTTAAAAAATGTTCAATCATTTTATTAAATTTCCAAACATGTGCAGCTACTAACCCATTTTCGCCTCCCTGCGCGATCAAATTGATTGCCCGACCCGGTACCCTCATTTATCAGCTAATTTTCGCCAATCTCAACAACACAATCGGAAAACTCCCGGTCCGCCGTGTCTGCGGCCTTGATCCGGCAGAGGTGACCCTAATTGGCGCACTACAATGTTGTCACTTCTGGAAAAGGGGTGGAATACGACTACGACGACGACGTGACATCGCTGGACAACAAGCTGAAAAATAATTAAGCTAAAAGCTTCTTTTGAAAAAAACATCAGATGTGAGCTTTTTTTTTCTCTCTGTTTTTTTTTTTTTTGTTCGCTTTCAATATTATTGCATCCTGACCAAGCCGAGCTCTGTGATCTCATTGGTTTGAGTGTGTTCAGAGTAATTATAAGCTGCTATTGTGAGTGTGTGTCATGTGGCCACTCGGAAGGGATTATTTTTAATGTGGTCCATTAGGCAGCATTTTCATATCACACATAAATGAGCTTATATTGAGTTATTCTCGAAGAAGGGGAAAAATGGGTTTCGTTGAAAAAATGCGTTTCCAATTTCTGTAAATAATTAACGAGCACTCTGCCTCTCGCAAGCATCCTGATGAGGCCGCGAAAGATCGTCGTTGTGTAAAGGTGAGTTTATGTTAGTGTGTGTCTGTGTGGTTGGAAATGTTGTAACCGGTAGTGGTTGTAAAAGAACAACCAACTCAACAACAACAGCAACGCGGTACTGTAAAAACATGACCCTCATGCATTGTTGAAATAGCAACACAAAAGTTTAACATTGCAGGGGTTGCGAGTTTTGCGGAAATTCACCGCATTGCCACTGAGGGAAACAATGGAAAAAATGTTTATCTTTATTCCATTGTTTGAGTTCTACAAAAAAAAAACGTTTTTTTTCAAAACTCTGCCGATGGCGATGCGTCATAAAGCAAGATGTATTAGTGACATTATTGAACTTCTTTCCACAGTGATCGAATTAAGCCAACAGTTGGTAGCAGTTCCTCAAAAGTTTGATTGTAGTGTTGAACTGTGTGCAGTGCACATATCTGCTCTACATGTGATGGTGGAGCCTGGCTGTTTGTTGGTGCATTGCGATTAAAAGTTGCACAGCGTAGAGCAGTATGAGTAGCGCTGTCGGTTAGTTGTTTTGTAACTGGCATTATTATTCATTGCATTTTACATGTGCCCAACTTGATCCCGTTGGTGCTGCTGTGTGTGGATGGTTGTCGCGGTTTTCTGAGGAGTTGTTTCTCTGGTTCTGAACCAACTTTGTGAAAACAATAGCATCTGAAATTACCTCTGCAAAATTGACTGGAACTTATAGTTTTGAATTTTTTGGACAATCCAATTAACCTTCAAAATATTGATCCCAGGAGTATGCCAAATAGCGTAATGATAATAGTTATGCAACTTCAAAAAAAAGCCAAAACCGGTGCGGTTGTGTAGTGATAAGCGTGGCTGATCACGTCTTCCGTCGGACGGGGAAGTAAATGTTGACCGCGGTCTAACCTAGAGGTTAGGTCATTAGCTCAGTCCAGGTGGTATGAGTCGTCTCCCTGGGTCCTGCCTCGGTTGAGTCGCTGGTAGGCAGGTGGACTCACAATCCAAAGGTCGTCAGTTTGAATCCCAGGGTGAATGGAAACTTAGGAGTAATAAGATGATTGCAATTGCCTCAACAATCAAGCCTTCGGACACCTAGTTTCGAGTAGGAATCTCGCAATCGAGAACGCCAAGGAACAATTTGATTTAATGAGTATTTCACTTATGTGGTTATAATAGTGTTGTCAAATTTAGAATGATTTATTCAAAGCATTTTCTTTAAAAATATAACTTTTTAACCGAATTCGATAAAGTAACCGAATTTTCAACTGCTGAACAGTTTGGTAAACTCAAAATTACCGAACTTGGTAAAAAAAATTACCATAAAATTATTGCCGAATAAAGTTCATTAAGGTTCATCCTACAACTAAAATTTTGTGGCATTGTTCATTTTGACAAATGTTTTACCGATCAAAACTTTACCGAATTTTCGACTTTCAAATTCGGTAAGAAAATCTAAGTGCGCAATCACAAACAATCATTTCTGGAGTTTTTTTTGAAAAGGTCCAATAAACCAAATTTCCAGTTTTTGCTTTTTGGGTGTTTTTGAAACCGGCTTGAATCAGGGGTATTTAAAAACACCCAAAAAGCAAAAACTGAAAATTTGGTTTATTGGACCATTTCAAAAAAAAAAACTTCAAATTTGTACATGAGTAATTCACCGCCAACTCACACAGCATTTGCCCCGACTCCCCTCGGTTTGCGTGAAACTTTGTCCTAAGGGGTAACTTTTGTCCCTGTCACGAATCCGAGGTCCGTTTTTAGATATCTCGTGACGGAGGGGCGCTACGACCCCTTTCATTTTTGTACATGTGAAAAAGAGGTGTTTTTTTCAATAATTTGCAGCCTGAAATGGTGATGAGATAGAAAATTGGTGTCAAAAAGACTTTTATGTAAAATTGGACGCACGATTTTATGTAACCAGATTGTCTTGGAACGCATTTCAATTGGAAATCTGGGCTTACAGCATAGTAAATCATCGAAGAAACGAGTTACTTTGAAAAGAGGCCAAATTAAATCTTATGAGAAATTGATCGAGTTTTTTAAAAGCTATCAATTTTTTTTAAAGCATTTTTAATTTTATAGCCACTGTAACTTCACAAGAATTGGATTTAGGACAGTGCTCAACATGGAAACATTTGTGTAAAATTGTCTGGAAATCGATTCCCATTCGGTTTTTGAAAATTTTGACGTTTTGAGCACGTTTTAAAAAAAACTTTTTCAGTTAATTTTTTTGTTTTGTAGTTTTTTAAGAGAGTTGCTACATTTTGAGTTTTTCATTAGTCTTTTTGTAACATCTTTGGCCTTTTTCACAAAAAATTGGACGAAAAAAAATCATGAGCTAAAATCTCTTTAAAGTGGCGTGTTTTTTTCCTTCTGCACCCAAAATTCAGAGTCGAGATAATCGTTCTCTCAAAATTTATTGAGGGCTCAGTGCCAAAATCGATAGAATAATGGTACCAACTCACACCATCATAACAAATGAGTTCATTCGTTAGTTGAATCAATAAATCTCCAAACAAGTGTCATACATCGACTTCTGACTTCTCCTTGGTCACCAAGCTGTGGTGGCCGAGGCAGCTAAGTCATTGGATTGGTTTGTCAAAGGTCTCTGGTTCGATTCCCGTTGTCGACACTTTTGGTTTTTTGTTTGACGGATGAACTTTTTTTGCAAATGAACCTCGAGAGAATAGTTCTATTGCCCATCTCGAGCTGTGTTCTCTGCGTCCGTGAATGGTACCACTATTCTCTCGACTTGAAACAATCATTCTCTCGGACTAGCGCTGCCAGTTTTGGGTGTGTGTATTTTTTTCGGAAAGCCCGTCGAATTTTCTACAAATTTGTCTTTGACCACTTTTCATTACGATGCAACGGCTTCAAGATACAGCAATAATTAAATTACGAAATGTAAAAATATTTAAAACACTTACGCCCTTCTCAAATGTCATCATCGAGTGAAACTGGCTCCATGTACACAAAAATGGCTTACCTAAGCATAGGAAAACATTTCTACAAAGTTTTATTCAAATCGGAGAGGGTCGAGAAAAAAAGTACCTAAAGACTTCTTGTTTTGGGCTGAAATTGCGCTGTGTAATAAAATCAAAATATCTTTTTTTGCCTTCCTCACCTTACTGAGGAAAAACTATAAAATCACTCGAAAAAAAAAAAATCACAGGGGTGCTTTAAGTTTTTCAATGGTGGGCCAAATTTGAAGCTCACATGAGCTGGTGGGATAACCGTGAAAAAAAAGTTTATTTAAAATATTAATTATGTTATTGCAATCTATCAGAATAAAAAAATCATTTATCAGCATTTTTTTGCAATTCCTTATATTTTGCTACATTTTTGTCATTTAAATATAGGAGATCAGAAAATGACATTTTCCATTAGTATTGTTCAAATTGAGCAATTCTCTACCAAAACCGCAAATGGATTTTATTTGTATTTTTTTTATTTGGCTCAAACTTTGTGAGGGCCTTCCCTATGACCAAATAGGCTATTTTGTGTCATTGGTTCACCCATACAAATCTCCATACAATTTTGGCTGCTGTCCATACAAAAATAGTATGTAAATATTCAAACAGCTGTAACTTTTGAGTGAATTTTCTGATCAATTGGTGTCTTCGGCAAAGTTGTAGGTATTGTTGAGGACTATTGAGAAAAAATAGGCACACGGAAAATTTTTTTTAGGATTTTTTTATCAACTTTTTTTTTACAAAAACTCAATTTCCCAAAATACGTATTTTTTTGATTTTCGAAATTTTTTGATATGTTTTTGGGGACAAAAATCCGCAACTTTTGAGCCATAGAGGAACATGGTCAAAAAATCTGCCGCCGAGTTATGAATTTTTGAAAAAATAGTGATTTTTGGAAAAAATCTAAGTTTCGTGCAAAAACAAGTTTGATATTATTTTTTTTTATCAAAACTGAATTCGAAATCAAAAAGTACTTAACAAATTTTTTGATAAAGGGCTCCGTTTTCAAGATATAGCCACCGAAAGTTTGATTTTAGCGAAATATTAGCAGTTTTTCAATTTTTAAAAATAGTGACCATGAGTGACCATTTCTAAAAATATTTTTTTTGAAAAGTTCAGAAAATTCGCTATAAAATTGTCAAAGAGACATTGAAGATTGGACCTCGGGTTGCTGAGATAGAGCCGCTCTAGTGACCGTATCTCAGCAACTAATGGTCCGATTTTCAATATTAATACATGAAATAATCGTGAAATTTTCCGATCTTTTCGAAAAAAATATTTTGAAAATTTTTAAATCAAGACTGGAATTTTAAATGGGCGTAATTTTCAATGTTGTTCAATGTCTCTTAGACAATTGTATAGCAAATTTTTTGAACTTTTCAAAAAAAATATTTTTAGAAATGGTCACTCATGGTCACTATTTTTAAAAACTGAAAAATTGCAAATATTTCGCTAAAATCAAAGTTTCGGTGGCTACATCCTGAAAACGAAGCCCTTTATCAAAAAATCTGTAGAGTACTTTTCGATTGCAAATTCAATTTTGCATTAAAAAATAAAATCAAACTTGTTTTTGCATGAAACTTCGATTTTTTTCCAAAAATCACTATTTTTTCAAAAAAATCATAACTCGGCGGCAGATTTTTTGACCATGTTCCTCTATGGCTCAAAAGTTGCGGATTTTTGTTCTCTAAACCATATCAAAAAATCTCGAAAATCAAAAAATACGTTTTTTGGGAAATTGAGTTTTAGTGAAAAAAAAGTTGATAAAAAAATCTGCAAATTTTTTTTCCGTGTACCTATTTTTTCTAAAAAGTCCTCAACAATACCTACAACTTTGCCGAAGACACCAAATTGATCAAAAAATTCACTCAAAAGTTACAGCTGTTTGAATATTTTTATACCATTTTTGTATGGACAGCAGCCAAAATTGTATGGAGACTTGTATGGGTGAACCAATGACGCAAAATAGCTTATTTGGTCATAGGGAAGGCCCCCACAAAGTTTAAGTCAAAAAGATTTCATTGAATGCACTTTTATTTCCTTAAACATTTTTTAATTAGCATTAATTAATTTGAGGAAGTGACTGACACATACTTTGAATAATTGTGATATTTTACAAGGGTTTTTCAACAATTTTTCCTTCAATTTAATTAAAATTTAATCATTTTTGGTATGCCTGAATCAAATGTTGGTCAATAAAATAATATCATTAGGATAAAAGTGGTATTTCCCGGAAATTTTATAATTTTGATTCTTTTCATATTCAACCATATTCTTTCAAACCTTTTTTTATGAAACTTATTGCATTTTGCATTATTAGTTTTCCAAAACATGTTTGCATTCAATTTTGCTAGGTTTCTTGACAAGGCATTTTCTGCTCGGTTATGACGTTTTACATTCATAAACCAAATGTCATGAGTTCTAATCCCGAGGTGGAAGGTTTCTATGTACATAATAAGTTTGAGGCCTAGTCTTACAGAAAACGGTGTGATATTTTTTTTATTTAGTATGGTTTAGCTATTTTTACGGTTTTTGACTTTAGTTAAATTTGAACGTGTTATAAATCATTTCCAAAAAAAATAATGTGATTTTCTAAATAAAATTACAATTTTCAATAGCATTTGAACATTTAATAAAAAATATTTTTCAACAAAATATTTTTGTCATCTGGACGTGTGGGGTAACCATTTCTTGAATGTTTGAACAATAACTGAATTTTGAAGAATTATTAAAATCATTTTACAGATGGGTAAGAGGGCCACATTACATGATCTTTCAAAATGGGTCCGTGGGCCACAAAAAATGATTCGCGGGCCACGTTTGGCCCACAGGACTCACTCTGGTCACCCTTGTCCTAGACCCACCTTCATGTATATTTATCGACACAGAATCAAATTCAGAACAAATGTGAGCAATTCTCTACGAAATCAGTCTTTTTTCTTCATTTTTAATTTTGTATTTTTTAATCCAGCTGAAACATTTTTGGTGCCTTCGGTATGCCCAAAAAAGCCATTTTGCATCATTAGTTTGTCCATATAATTTTCCATACAAATTTGGCAGCTGTCCATACAAAAATGATAAAAGAAATTTAAAAAATCTGTATCTTTTGAAGGAATTTGTTGATCGATTTGGTGTCTTCGGCAAAGTTGTAGGCATGGATACGGACTACACTGGAAAAAAATGATACACGGTAAAAAAAATTTGGTGATTTTTAATTTAACTTTTTATCACTAAAAGTTGATTTGCAAAAAAACACCATTTTTGATATGTTTTAGAGGACATTAAATGCCAACTTTTCAGAAATTTCCAGGTTGTGCAAAATATCTTTGAACGAGTTATGAATTTTTGAATCAGAATGATGTTTTCAAAAAATCGAAACATCGGTCTCAAAAATTTTTCAACTTCAATTTTCGATGCAAAATCAAATTTGCAATCAAAAAGTACTTCAGTGAAATTTTGATAAACTGCACCGTTTTCAAGTTAAATCCATGTTTGGGTGACTTTTTTGAAAACAGTCGCAGTTTTTAATTTAAAAAAATGGTCCGATTTTCAATTTTAAAATTTGAAACATTCGTGAAATTTTCCAATCTTTTCGAAAAAAATATTTTCAGAATTTTTAAACCAAGTCTATCAATTTAAAAGGGCGTAATATTGAATGTTTGGCCCTTTTTAAATATTAGTCTAGACTTGAAAATTCTGAAAATATTTTTTTCGAAAAGATTGGAAAATTTCGCGAATGTTTCATATTTTAACATTGAAAATCGGACCATTAGTTGCTGAGACATTAAAAAATTGTGGGTTGTTTGGGTAAGACTTAGAAAACATCAATTTTCCTGTTTTTAAACCTTTGCATTGCAATATCTCAGTAACGAAGGGTCGTAGCAACAAAGTTCAAAAAAGCAAAATATAGAGAATTTTCTCAGTTTTTCAAAAAAAAAATTTTAAGGGTGGGCAAACATGTGCACTAATTATAAAAAAATTAAAAAACTGCGACTATTTGCAAAAAAGTCACCTAAATATGGATTTAACTTGAAAACGGTGCAGTCTTTCAAAATTTCACTTAAGTACTTTTTGATTGCAAATTTGATTTTACATCGAAAAATGATGTTGAAAAATTATATTTCGATTTTTTAAAAAAATCAGTATTGATTCAAAAATTCATAACTCGCTCAAAGATTTTTTGCACAACCTGGAAATTTCTGAAAAGTTGACATTTGATGTCCTCTAAAATATATCAAAAAATAAAAAAAATCAGAAAAAGTGTTTTTTTTTTGCAAATCAAGTTTAAGTGATAAAAAGTTAAATAAAAATCACCAAATTTTTATTTACCGTGTATCATTTTTTTCAAGTGTAGTCCATATCCATACCTACAACTTTGCCGAAGGCACCAAATCGATCGAAAAATTCCTTCAAAAGATACAGATTTTTGAATTTTCATACATCATTTTTGTATGGACAGCTGCCAAGTTTGTATGGAAAATTATATGGACAAACTAATGATGCAAAATGGCTTCTTTGGGCATACCGAAGGCACCAAAAAAGTTTCAGCTGGATTTAAAAATACAAAAAAAATCGAATGAACAAAATCTGAGAGAACTGCTCATGTCTGTGTGTGAGGAGGGATGTTAATCAAAAAAATGTCACTCGATTATCTTAACATTGGCTGAACCAATTTTGACCGTTTTGGCTTCATTTGATCCGCCTTGGGGTCTCATAAGTCACTATTAAAAATTATGCAGTTTAGTTTAGTATTTCAAAAGTTATGTTAATAAAACGATTATAACATAAGTTCAGAAGATTGTAACAAGGATGGTTTTGTAAGAAAACCCGAAAACCCTAAAACATTGAAAATCTGGCAACACTATCAAAAGTTGTAAGCACATAAGTGCCCTTAAATATGAAGAACTGACTACTCCCGGTTCCGGAACGTATAATAAATCTCAAAATAATAAGTTTGTGTTTTTTAAACATAATTACATAATAATAATTTTTAACAGGTTCTAAAAAACTAATCTTATGATTTAGAGTAAAACTCCTTGTAATGAATTTTAGGCGAAATTGTATGTTTTATTCCAAATATAAACATATTTTATTGAAAGTTTTAAATCTTAGTTTAATTGCTTTTTTTACATGAAAACTCATAAATTTTTTAAACTTTGACCTTAATACGAACCTTAAAAATTGGCAAATATTGCCAAAAATTATTGAAATTAATGTCCACCCTCCCTTCTGTGTTTTTTAAATCATGATTTTTCGACTTCAGAACTGAAAAAGACCTTAAACGTATGGATTTGATTTTCAAACTATAAACATTAAATTAAGTCTTTAAGCAACATATGAGACCCTTTCTTAGGCCAATAACCTTTCTGCCAGCATGAAAGGCAAATTTACATCGTCACCTCGTTCTGTAAATAAACACAATTTAGTCCTATTTATATTGATCATTTAAAGCCCACCCCACCATCAAAGTGAGTTGGGGAAGAAAAAAAAAACGACAAAAGCAACCAGTGTCTAAACACACGCAACCCAAATTCGACACAAACACACAAAAAAGTAGGACATTTTCGACCGGAGGTCTCCCGTCCAGTCCGTCCTATCTCTAATGAGCTTTTTTTATGGAGTGAAACGTGCGATGATGCCCAACTTTTGCCGGCGCTAGAGTGAGAGCAACAACCCCGTTTAGGGTAAACAACATCATCGACAAACAACTAGGGGAGAGCAACAAAAAAAAAAAAAAAAATGCCCGGGTTTTAGGTCGGAAAAAAGGCGTAAAAACGAGGTGTGGAAAATGCGGGTGTTTTTCTCGCCACTAGGAAAAACCTAAAAGGAAAACTTTTAAAGCATATGCTTTCACTAGGAACTTTAGGGGGAGGGGCGGGCGCTTAAGAAAAGTGTCAATGGGACATGAATTTTTGGAAAACTTAATTTTAAAAGGCTTTTTCAACAGAGTTGTCGCCTAAGATTTCCGTTTTGAATCATGGCGATGAAGCGAGATAAAACAGGGTTTTGAGCGGGAGTTTACTGGAAACAATTTATAGAACTACGAGAAAGAGAGCCATTATGTAAAAGTTTTCAAGGGCTTTAGAAGTCAACTGCATCGACGTGATAAAGCTCCGGACATGGGGTGATGATAAGGAAGTAATCAAGCGCAACTTTGTCGCAAAAGTTTCATCACTTTTAAACGTCTGTTTACTATTTGCTGTAGCCTTTTGCGATTTTTCCCCAACTAAAGAAAAGCCTTAAATGAGGTAACTTTGCCAAAAACTTGTACTGGTTAAGTGTGTCTTTGGTAAATTGTTTCTTATTTTTTGGATGGGGACAAAGTTTTGCTATCTTGTTTATATGTCTGCAATTTTGTTGTCAAGGGAAAGTGTTGTCATTTGAAGATGCCACAATTCGTACAATTTGTGAGTGTTTTTGTCCTTTTTAAAATTTATTCAAAATGTATTATTTTTCACAACTAATTCACTTATTTTTTGTGCTTTTTGTGCTATTTATGCTATTTGTGCTATTTGTGCTGTTTGTGCTGTTTGTGCTTTTTGTTCTTTTTGTTCTTTTTGTGCTTTTTGAGCTTTTTGTTATTTTAGTGCTTTATAAGCTTTTTGTGCTTTATTGTTTTTGTTTTTGTTTTTGTTTTTGTTTTTGTTTTTGTTTTTGTTTTTGTTTTTGTTTTTGTTTTTGTTTTTGTTTTTGTTTTTGTTTTTGTTTTTGTTTTTGTTTTTGTTTTTGTTTTTGTTTTTGTTTTTGTTTTTGTTTTTGTTTTTGTTTTTGTTTTTGTTTTTGTTTTTGTTTTTGTTTTTGTTTTTGTTTTTGTTTTTGTTTTGTTTTTGTTTTTGTTTTTGTTTTTGTTTTTGTTTTTGTTTTTGTTTTTGTTTTTGTTTTTGTTTTTGTTTTTGTTTTTGTTTTTGTTTTTGTTTTGTTTTTGTTTTTGTTTTTGTTTTTGTTTTTGTTTTTGTTTTTGTTTTTGTTTTTGTTTTTGTTTTTGTTTTTGTTTTTGTTTTTGTTTTTGTTTTTGTTTTGTTTTTGTTTTTGTTTTTGTTTTTGTTTTTGTTTTTGTTTTTGTTTTTGTTTTTGTTTTTGTTTTTGTTTTTGTTTTTGTTTTTGTTTTTGTTTTTGTTTTTGTTTTTGTTTTTGTTTTTGTTTTTGTTTTTGTTTTTGTTTTTGTTTTGTTTTTGTTTTTGTTTTTGTTTTTGTTTTTGTTTTGTTTTTGTTTTGTTTTTGTTTTTGTTTTTGTTTTTGTTTTTGTTTTGTTTTTGTTTTTGTTTTTGTTTTTGTTTTTGTTTTTGTTTTTGTTTTGTTTTTGTTTTTGTTTTTGTTTTTGTTTTGTTTTTGTTTTTGTTTTTGTTTTTGTTTTTGTTTTTGTTTTTGTTTTTGTTTTTTTGTTTTTGTTTTTGTTTTTGTTTTTGTTTTTGTTTTTGTTTTGTTTTTGTTTTTGTTTTTGTTTTTGTTTTTGTTTTTGTTTTTGTTTTTGTTTTTGTTTTTGTTTTTGTTTTTGTTTTTGTTTTTGTTTTTGTTTTTGTTTTTGTTTTTGTTTTTGTTTTTGTTTTTGTTTTTGTTTTTGTTTTTGTTTTTGTTTTTGTTTTTGTTTTTGTTTTTGTTTTTGTTTTTGTTTTTGTTTTTGTTTTTGTTTTTGTTTTTGTTTTGTTTTTGTTTTGTTTTTGTTTTTGTTTTTGTTTTTGTTTTTGTTTTTGTTTTTGTTTTTGTTTTTGTTTTTGTTTTTGTTTTTGTTTTTGTTTTTGTTTTTGTTTTTGTTTTTGTTTTTGTTTTTGTTTTTGTTTTTGTTTTTGTTTTTGTTTTTGTTTTTGTTTTTGTTTTTGTTTTTGTTTTTGTTTTTGTTTTTGTTTTTGTTTTTGTTTTTGTTTTTGTTTTTGTTTTTGTTTTTGTTTTTGTTTTTGTTTTTGTTTTTGTTTTTGTTTTTGTTTTTGTTTTTGTTTTTGGTTTTGTTTTTGTTTTTGTTTTTTTTTTTTGTTTTTGTTTTTGTTTTTGTTTTTGTTTTTGTTTTTGTTTTGGACCATCCTTACTGAAAATAAAAAATAACAAAAATTAAATTACTGTTTTAAATTAGGCAAGGATTTTCAAGGCTAAATTTGAGCCGAATATTAACCCTTTTGCTTTGGATCCTGCTGGTTTGACGTGGACTCGCTGCTGAATTCATGAACCTCTCCAACCCTATCTGGGAAATATTCTACAGTTACTTTAAGAAAAGACACGCTGCGTTGATCAATATGAATAAAACATCGATACTCCACGTGGGCAAATACGCTACTCGTTCTTCGACGAAAATATGATGAAAAACTGTGCAGATGTTGGGGAATGGAGATGAAGGTCTTCAAAATTTTATTTGTGTAACATCAGCTTTTGAATTGACAAATAGTGACCATACTTGTTTTTAATGTTGAATTCGAATTCAAATTAATAGTGGGTGTTGAGCTCAATCGTAGAATAAATTAAAATATTCATTTTTTATAAAAGTTTTCGTTTTTGCTCAGCTTTTTTTTAAATCATGTGAAGTTTTCAATAACCGTTAATTAAGTAAATGAAGGAAAACCCATTGTATTGAAAATTATTTAAACAAAAATCCCAATAATGTTCAACCTTTAAGATTGAGGAACATACCTCCTCGAAGAATTCTACCTTGTGATTGTATGACATCATTCTTTGTGCTGGAAAATATTTCCATGTTCAAAGCTATTTACTGGCAATTCTTGAAGTGTGATAACAAGAAATAGCTAAATATTTAATATTGAAAGAGCTCATGTCTTGAATGTTAAATTTTCTCACCCGTTTATCGTATTATGAGTGCTAGTTATTCCTGAAACTTTTTCCAAAATGTTTGTGTTACCAAGATCTCATTTTCAGGCGGGTTAACCCAGCTCAAACAAATCGAGCCATTCTCGGTTCCAATTTAGCACAAACATTTACAACATCCCTCGACCCGGAGTGCAGCTGCTCAGGACAAGTCAGTGGATCTAATTTTCCACTTCCTAGCGCGACAACGTCAACAAGGCTGTGCACTTTGCGTTTTCCGGAATAGCTCCACCTGGGGGAAATGCAGTCATGGTAAGGAAATGCCAGACAAGCAGCAATGTACCTTAAAAGGTTTTGCATACGCAGCAGCTCAGACAGGTGTGGAGTCCACACTCATGTGTTCTTTGCTGCACATTACAGAGCCACCACAAACTGCACTGCCGGGACAGCAAAAAGGGAAATTGCATTCACCAATTTACTGGACGAAGGAGTTTTGCATGTGACCTGGATAGGCTGTTTGAAAAGTTTCGGTAATTACAATTTAAATTTTAATGTTTTTTGTTATAATTTATGGATTTATATATTTCCAAACAATTTGATGCTGCGCTAAATAATCATATTTTTGTTTGACTTCATGGGTTGTTGTTCTAGTTTTGAATAAAATAATTGTTAAATATCATGTAAGTTATAAAAAATTGATAACAAATAAGATACAAATCAATATGTCCCAAATCTCGCAACCTACAAAGTGCTCACAAGACACTGCCACTGGCCCATAACTACGAAACTCAACCCAATTATTGCACTCGGTGAAATGTCGTTGTCAAACATATGTGCAGTGTAAGATGTTGCTAAAACAAGCAGAAGGCCCACTCCACTGGCAGCCAAGAGGATCCTCTGCTCCTCAACTGCTGCACAAAGAACAAAACCAACAAACCAAACGCAGAAGCTCAGTTCGTTCAACGCATCGTTCTGCAGAACCCTTGCGCTAAGGGCGGAAATCAAATGAAAAGCAAATTTGTCTATCGCTGTGTAGATGCGGCCCAAAGGCAGGCTCATTCTGATGTTCAACTCTTTGAAGACGCTCCGTAAGGTGGGACGAATGCGTGTGTGCCCATGTAATGGTGGTTTGCACTGTTAGGGTGATCGTTAAGTTGGGGGAAAAAATACTTGCAATTAATTTTCGATGGAGTTGTTATAAATTTTAAACAGCTTTGTTTTTTGAAGATTATTAAAAAAAAAAACATTTTATTTACTATTAGGAGAAATTGTCCAAAGAATTTATTAACTCTCAAATTCCTTTCAATACTATTTCTTTGCAGTTTATGGTTTAAAGCCAGATTTCAACTCATTTATTAATTTATTTTTTTGTATTCATCCACCATCGTGTTCCCCGGACAATTTGACATAACAATCAGTCCATATCTCAAACTAAACCAAACGATTGCGGAGAAAAAGTCCTTAAAAAAAATCATAGTTTTCTATACAAAAATAAGCACGAGGCCTACGCTCGCGCTCCAAGCCTACTTTCAGGGGTTTTCAATTCAATGCACTGTTACATGGCGCAATCAGTTTTGCATAGGAAATTTCCAGTTGACCTGAAATGATCCATTTTTTATTCTATTATGTACATTATTTATAGTAGGTGCACCGATTTTTGTTGCATACATTTTTTATTACAAAGGATGAGGCACGATATTTTTTTTTAAATATATGATTTTTTGAAAAAAAAATCGTAAGTTTGCTGAAATATTAAAATGAATCAGCATTCTTGAATGGGAAAATTAAATATTTGCAATCGAAAAGTACGTTCCGTATGGATTTTATACTCGTTGTATGTCACACGCCATGATTGAAGAAGACTATTATTGCAAATCAATAAACCAAAAATTTTTTTTTTTTAAAACGCGTCAGTTTCAAATATTTTATTTAGAGTTTTTTTTTTCATTTAGGTGGAGGCGGGTGATACTTTTAGAATCTTCACCCAAAACGAAACTTTTTGAATAATCGTGCGCCTCCATCAAAATATTACATTGGCAAAAAAAAATCAAACATCTCTAGATAATGCATATTTAGATTAAGCAACCTTTCGACGGAGATGTTTTTTAAAGTACATTAATTTGCAAAAAATTTTGAATAATGGCTGACAAACTTTCTTAATAGCTAAATAAATTCTTATATTTGTTTTTGGGAAAGAATTTTCTACTAAGCAGGGACAGTGAATTATTGAGAAATTTTACAGTCTTTTCAGAGTTTTTTTTCTAGATTCAGGATAATTAAATAACACAAAAACATAATTATCTCAATGCTTCATCTCGGCAACAATTAGTTTGATCAGTCTAGAAAGGAAAACTGAAGAAAAAAAAATCAGTAATTGGTTAAAAATTGTAATATTCAAAAAAAAAAATAAACAAACATTGACTATATTTCGAAAATCAATTAAAAATAATTTTCTACCTAGGATTACAACAATGACCCAAAACGGTAGTTTCTTAAAAAAAAATAATTTACTTTTCCATTGGAAACATTTTTACGAGCAATATCCCGAATGACGAGGTTATTAATCGATAAAACTATCTTCGATAATAATATTGTCGGGCGATAACGAAAATGTTTTTCGCTATCGTTATTTCAATAATTCTAGCGGCAATTATCTTATCGCCAATAATGGACGATAACTCTTTCTAAAATAAATTAATTTAACCAAACTATGTTAAATTATCAATGCTTTCACTAAGAATATATTTTTTGAAAATCAATGTTTAAAATGTTCTCAAAACTGTTCACAAAATGTACCGTATTATTTTCGAAAATTTTAAAATTTTCATAATTTGCTTGAAGTGTATCAAACAAAGCGATATTTTGAATGTTTTTTTTTTCACTTTATCAAAGTTTTATTTTATAAAATTAATTAATCAATTTATTACAGTATTTTTTGAAAATATTTTTTTTCGATAATAAAAAAAATCATAATTTGCTAAATGAGTGTCAAACGAGGTGACATTTTCTATATTTCTTTCACTATATTAAAAAAAAATCGCAAAATACCGTATTTTTTTTTTGAAAATGCTCAAATTTTCGAAATTTGCAATATGGGTATCAAACGAATTGAAATATCGTATGCTTTTTTAATTTAATAGAGTTTTTTTGGATAATACTAAAACTTTCCCAAATCACCTTTTTTTTAACTGCAAACGAAGCGAAATTTTATCTGTTTCTTTCATTTTATTAAAGTATTTTTGCAAAAAAGTATAATTTTCACAAAAAACATACTTTTTCAAAAAAACTTAAATTTTCATAATTAGTTTCTTTCACTTTATTAAAGAATTTTTGTAAAATACAAGATTTTTCACAAAAAAAACCGTATTTTTTTTAAAAAACTCAAATTTTCATAATTTTCAATGATGGTTTATATCGAAGCGAAATTTCGTATCCTTTTCAATTTATTACAGTTTTTAATGAAAATATTATTATTTTTTTTCGAAAATAAATAAAAAAAATCAAAATTTGCTCGATGGGTTTCAAACGAAGCGACATTTTATATTGAAGAATTTTTGTAAAATATAGTTTTTATTACTAAATAACGTAATTTTCTTATACTCAAATTTTCGAAATTTGAAATATGGGTTTCAAAAGAATCGAAATTTCACATGCTTTTTTAATTTAATAAAGTTTTTTTGGATATTACTAAAATTATCATAAATAACCGTTTTTTCAAAAAAAACCCTCAAATTTTCAAAATATGCAGTATGGATATCAAACGAAGCGAAATTTTGTATGTTTCTTTTACTTTATTAAAATATTTTTGTAAAATTTTCATAATTTGCTCAATGAGTATCGACATTTGAGATGCGACATTTTGTATGTTTCTTTCTTTTATATTTTTTTTGTAAAATACAAAAAATCACAAAATACCGTTTTTGTAAATACTGAAATTAAAAAAAAATTATATGAGTTTCAAACGAATTGACATTTCGTATGCTTTTTTATTCAAATAGAGTATTGTTTTATAATACTAAAATTTGCGCAAATTACCTTTTTTTTCAAAATATGCAATATGGGTATCAAACGGAGCCAAATTTTGTGTGCGTTTTCAGTTTAACAGGTTGTTTTTCATTTACTAAAATTTTCAGATAACAACCGTAGTTTTTCGATAATGCTCAAAGTTTTTAAATTTGCAATATGGTTATCAAACGAAGCGAAATTAAGCATACTTCATACATACATTCAAACTGTGTATGCTTTAAATCATACAAAATTTTGGGTCGTTTGATTCCCATAGTGCATATTTAAAAAAATTGAGTATCTTCGAAAAAAAAAAACTGAAATTACTGAAAATTTTAAATTGCCAAAGAGAGCGCGTGATCGTAAAAATATTCGTAGTGAAAAGTGATTTTATGTGATTTTCAAAGCCCTTCCTATATCCTCGTTGATCGGAAGGCACGGCGTCGGATTGTGTTTAAATTTTTCGAATAAGGTTTTATTTTTTTGCGGTGAAAAAGCCATTTCTTTATAATGATCGAAAGACGCACTGATAATTTGGATCGTCGAGTTAATAGTGGAGCAAAATAACTGTGTGTTAGTGATTTTGTGTGTTAACCAGAAAAACCCGTTGCTCGAAAGGCTCGCCAACGGGTCTGTTATGAAAGTCCTCCCCATAGCGTCGTAGCTCGAGAGGCATCGAAAAGCCAATACCTTATCCTACTGACACAAAAAAAATAATCACGTGATGCTTGAAGGAGATGCTGTGGATTCAACGGTCTCAAGCGATATCAACAAGTATATAGCGAAAAACTTTGTGCTTGATGAGTCTGCAACTTCAACTATCGGACTAACATTCCTCCCTTTCGTTGAACTGCAGGCTTCTTGGGAGGGCGCCGGTATTGACTTATAAAGTAGGGATCTTCAGAGGTTAAACAGTGAACGGATGGTTGGCTCCCACTGATCATTTTTTGTTCATTGTTTAACTTCAGCTGATCTGTCAATAACGGAGTAGCAGCTCATTGGCAGTCAACCATGCTCATACTAAAAAAAAAACTGAAATTACTGAAAATTTTAGTACTATCCAAAAAAGTTCTGCTAAATTAAAAAAGGCATGCAAAATTTCGCATCGTTCGATACCCATTAGGGTGGTCCAAATCTGGGCTTTCTCGGGGCTACCCCCTGAAATCAAAGATTGGCACATAAAGACCAACCAATCTAATAGTCGTTCTGAATTCTAAATAATTCAATCATGGTTGAATGAACGGTGAAATTACAAAGTTGTTTAAAAACTGATACACTGTTATTCACACTGTTTCAATAAATTTGCTAACATTTTATATTCACGAAATTTTACATTTGGATGTTATCAAGTTTTGAGTTTTTGATATCAGCTAATGAAATAGCATAAACATTAAAAATAAATCACCCTAACTCATCAACGTTAGAGGCTTAAAAGTAAGGTTCCCTTACGACTGAGCGTTTCCTGGAGCTTTCGCTCGCCGAAAAGCTCATTTACGGTGCTGGTTGTGGCGAACCGAGCTTTGCTACGCAATCGATTTGCCAGGGCAAGGTGTCTTCGGGGAGTTGTTCCTGGAACTTGGTGATGATGTCGTCTGTCAGTCGTTTTGCTCGTAATCAGGAACGTTGTTGCATTCGGAGCATTTATGTAACTGTTTTCATGATGTGGTTTTGTGATGCAACTGGGGTCTTAAATTGAAATGTTTAATATTTTTCTCTCTCCCAACAGTGTTATCCTTTTTCAAAGTTTCGTCATCCTCAATAAACTGGCAGAACCCTTATCACAAAGTTTCGCCTCGTGCTAGGAACCATTTTCAAGCTTGACGACAAAGTGTTGTGGTGCTGTGGCATCAGCAACATTTATCAAACATTGTGTTTCAGGGTTGTGAGTTTCTTCCCCGGCTTCTCGGTCTCATCGAACCACATTAAAGTTTCAACAAGTTTGCATGTTCGCAAAACCTTAAACCCTAACCCCCTTCTCCCCCGCATTCTGCAAGACTGCGGTTGAATAATAAATCTACCCTCGAGACAAACTTCACTTCTTTCAGTTTCGGCGACCCGATTCGAGAATCTGGTGACGCACACCCAGTTGGACCGATGTCACAAAGTTTTCCTTCTGCCTTCTCTAGGGGAAAAGCCTGTTCCGTCAATTTGTTGCTGCCCAGCCGTCAATTAATCTGGACCCATCATTCGAGGAAATTCGATCTCCCCCACACACACACACAACAGCTCAGAGTAACCGTCAACGTCTCTTCCCATTTCAATGTTGAAGATTCAATGGAATTTAGCTTTTCTTCGATCGTTAAAGATTTTTGCCATTTTTTCTCGCTCAGCAGTCCAAAAATGACGATCGATTTCGGTATACAATGAAAGAAGAACATTCTTTCGGCGGTGGTGGTGACTCGCGGCAGGAAAATGCGATAAAAATTGGTATCTCACTCTCCGTTTGAGAAAAAAAAAGCCAAAAATCTGTCAAAGAAGGAAGGTGAGCTTTCAATTCAAGGGTGTGCACAGAGAAAATGTTGGGAACAGATTAAGCGTAACAAATCTACTGTTCTATTTGAAAAATATGTTGATAATGAGTTCATTTTCAATATATAATCCAATCTGCCAAGTTTGTGTATACTTTTATACAGAAATTTTAGACCTTTTTTCAAAAATACATTTATTTATTCAAAAAATTTAAGACCTATGGGGAGAGAGGGTAATATGCAACCCCGAGCAAAATACACACCCTGCTGTATTGGGAAGAATTTTCCGGGGGAAAAATCAAAGCAATTTTAAGCTTAACAATGTTAAATCATGCTAGAAAAATTTGAGCACCGTGGGATAAAAACAACTAAAGTTATTTGTAAAACTTTAAAATGTTTTGTTTTGAACTTTCAATTTGATTTTTATGCAATATAAAGAGCATTTATTGATATTGTAAGTGTTGATTAATACAGTTTTTGTCATAATCTTCATTATTCTGATGAGAGCAAAAACTTTAATAAATGTATTTTTAATTGAATTTTATTCATAAAGCTTGGTCCGGGAAAAGTGCACCGCTGTGATGCTCTTTTGTTAAAAAAAACAGCGATGTCATCTAGTGGCGACTAGTGAAAACTGATTTTACCCGGTGCATTTTGCCCCTTTGTTGTGGTGCATATTGCCCTTCATGATTGTTTGAAATAAATCGAAAATGTTTTTAGAAATTTTCTATTTATAAAAAAATGAGTTTTTTTTTCATATGGATGACGAAGAATAATAGTTTTTTAAGAACATCCAACAATATTCTTCCACAGCTGTTATTGTTGAGAAATCACAGTAAAGTAAATTAATGGGAAGTAAAAAAATACCAATTCAACGATTCGTTTTATTGGAAAGGTAAGATAAGCGAAGACAAAAGTTAGGGGGAGAGGGGGTACTATGCACCCCCGGGGCAAAATGCACCCCCTGCTTTTCTCGGTATTTGAAAGAATTTTCTGGGGGAAAAATCATAGAAATTGGAAGCTTAAAACCGTGCTGGAAAAATTTGAGCATCGTGGTATAACAACAGCTTAAGTTATTTGAAAAACTTCAAAATGTTGTGTTTTCATCTTATTTTCATTGAACTTTCATTATGATTTTTGGACAATATAAAAAGCATTTATTGTTATTCTAAGTGTTGAGGTTTTTATTTTTTGCCATAATCTTAATAATTCTGAACAGGGCTGCGGAGTCGGGTCATATTTCAAACGACTCCGACTCCGACTCTGACTCCGGTTTTGTCAGATTAGCTGACTCCGACTCCGAACAAATGGTTGCCTCCGACTCCGATTCCGACTCCACATGTTTTTAAATGTTTCACAAGTTAGTTAACTATTATTAGTTAATTATTTTTAAAACATTGATAAATAGGATTATTTAAATACTCTCTAAGCGTCATGTTTTTCTCAAGAAAAATAAGTTAAGTAAAAGTAAATTAAAGTAAATAAACGGAAAAAAGTTTCAAGGTTACAAGAAAAAAAAAATATATCTTCAGTTTTAGAGGCATTTTGAGAAGAACAGTTTTGTAAGTAAATTTGGGTTTACTTGCTTAACCTCAAATTTGAAAAGATTTTTTTTCAAAGCTAAAAAATTAAAATATTAAATTGTTATTTTTGAATGAATAACTAAAAGAAATCTGGCCTTAATGATCTATTGAACATTAAAATTCAATTTGCTCACATTCAGGCTGACATTTGTAAGAAGCACAGAGACAGGAACTTTGTTTTTTAAATAACAATTTTAAACGAAACTTTTTTTTGTTTTTTTTTTGTCTTTTTTACGTCTTAGTACATGGACGCCATGGCTGAAGGAGATTATTATTGCAAACCAATGTATCTAAACAATTTCTTCGTGGAAAAGACGCTTAAGATGTCCTTTTCAAATATCTGTGACATGGAAAATATTTTAACCTGGAAATTTTTAATTTTGTTTAATTTTAAAATTTTATATAGTTTTAAAAGGAGGTGCACGATACTTCGTGAATCTTCAATTAAAACGAAGCTTTATGAATGATCTTGCGCCTCCATCAAAATATATGAAAAAAAACTTAAAATATAATAAAAAACCAATATCCACAAGTAAAATATTTTCTAGGTCACAAATATTTCATTTTTTTAAGGTACATTGATTTGCAATGATTATCACCTTCCGTCATATTGGCGTAAGACATACAGTATGAGAAAATTCGTACCAGTTGATAATATTTTGATTCTGTGTTTTTTATTCATAATATTTGAAAAATAAATTAAAATCCTATATTTTGTTCGATACATTTTGTCTTGTTCTATACATTTTTGTACTGAATTCTTGAGATTTTTTCAACGATAATTTGCAACGATATAAAAATAGTTTACCTAAAATCAACATCAACATCAACAATCAATGATTATTTCAAATTTGTTCCAACTTCTTTTGACATTTTTTGTTAGTTTAAATTATTTTAAATGCAACACTTTGATTTTCTTGTACTCAGCTATAAACAAAATGCGCATGTTGAGTTCCAAGTAGGAGATTGTTATTATCGTTGATTATTTGTTATAAAAGTTAAACTGCCAGTGACTCTTTTTCGATCTGCAAAAACAGTGATTACTATTTATAATCTTGTTATGCACCTCATAATTTTTTCCTAAAAAAATATTTAACTTAAAACCTCTAAGACATTCGCTATCGGGGTAAAAGATGACTTTGTGTGTACTTTTTCAGAAATAACTGGATGAAGTTTGGTCAAATTTGAATTGAAAGGGAACATAAATATAGTCTGACTACATAACCAATATTTTTTATTATTTTATGAATTATGATACTACATACTTGGGTAAGAGGTTATCTTTTAGTGATTATAGTGTAATAACACAATTAGAGCTTTTCAAACACAATAAAAAGCTTCAAATACATAATGGCATCTGATAAATCAATTAAAAATATAAGTTGTTTCGTAAATTAAGCTGTTATATAGGAAATACTGAACAATAAAAAAAACATATTTTTTGTTGAATTTAAGATAACTCCGGCTCCGACTCCGACTCCGACTCTAGCTCATAAAATTTAGCCGACTCTGGCTCCGACTCCGACTCCAGCTGTTCGAGTTTTGACGACTCCGACTCCGACTCCGACTCCGACTCCAGGTCCCCAAAAAGACCCGACTCCACCGACTCCGGCTCCGACTCCGACTCCGACTCCACAGCCCTGATTCTGAAGATAGATGAGTCCAAAAACATCAAAAAATGCATTTTTTATTAAATTTTCTGCAAAAAGCGAGGTCGGGGCAAAATGCTCTGCTGTGAAGCTCCTTTGTAAAAACAGCGGTGTCATCTAGTGGTGACTAGTGAAAACTGCTTTTACCCGGTGCATTTTGCCCCGTTGTTGTAGTGCATTTTGCCTCAATGTTGCGGTGCATATTGCCCCGCATGGTTGTTTGAAAGTAAATAAAAATATTTTTAGAAATCTGTTATTTTTAAACAATTTTGAGTTTTTTAATGACTTTTTTCACTTGGATGACGTTGAATAATAGTTATTTATGAACATCTAACGAAATTCTTTTACAGAAATGCTGTTAAGGTTGAGAAATCACAGTTTTCCCTTAGGGGGTGCATATTACCCCCTCTCCCCCTATTTTAAATCAAAAAAAGAAACTGCTTTGTTCAAAATACTTCCAGAAAGATTAGTTTCTATAAAACTTTTTCTGAAAGATAACTTACGGTCAATTTGTGCAAGATGACTTCAGGTGAATTTCTGTAAGATAATGTTTTGCTTAGGGATGGAATGATCACAAAAAAAAATCATTTTCGTTTGCGATCTTTTTTCACCCGCGAAAAGAAAATCGCTCCCGAACTTCTCCAAGAAAAACAATCTAACAAGATAACTTCAGATCAATTTCTGCATATTGACTTCAGGTCAATTAATGCAGGTCATTTCTGAAAGATAAGGTTGGTTTTTTCAAGAGGGACTTAAGTTCATACAATTCGTCAACAATTAATTGGGTCATTCTGCGCCAACTCACACAGCAGTTGCTCCGACCTCTCTTCGATTTGCGTAAAACTTTGCTCTAAGGGGTTATTTTGGTTCCTGATCATGAATCCGAGGTCCATTTTTCGTCACCGACCCCTTTAATTTTTTTACTAAGACACGTTTTTTTAGTGATTTGTAGCTCGCAACCGTGAAGAGATAGAAATTTGGTGTCAAAGGGACTTTTGTGTAAAATGAGACGCCCGATTTGATGGCGTTTTAAAAATTCCAAAAAAACGTATTCTTCATTTTAAAAAGATATAAAATAGTTACCGTTACTCAACTGTCAAAATCGTGAGACATGTCATTTTATGGGAACATTTTATTGTACTTTTCGAATCTGAAATAACCCAGAAGGGACATTTTTTCATTTAGAACAAAATTTTTCATTTTAAAATTACGTGTTTTTTTTTCTAATTTTGCAGGGTTACATTTTAGAGTGTAACAATGTTCCAAAAAGTTGTAGAGCAGACAAAAACAAAAATTTTGATACATAGAAATAAGGGGTTTCACGAGTTATCAGAATTAAAAAAAATGAAAAGGTTTTGATTTTCACCATTTTTGACCAGTTTTTCGAATTTTTAACCCCTAAAACTCAATGTGTGCGTTTGAAAGTATTTTTTCGGAAATTTCAGCTAATTTTGCATAAGAATGACCCCTTGGACGATTGTTGTGGCTTGTGCACTGCTTGTATGTGGGGATTTTTCAAAAATAAAATTAAAGAAAACATACCGGATACACTCACTCATCACAAAAATATTTTTTTGAAAAAAAATCTGATTCCCAAATAAAATATTAAAACATAGATAGCATTAGAGAGGAAAAAGCTCTATTTTATAGTAGTTTTAGTTTTTAATAATAATTTGGCAAAGTTTTGAAAATAGCAGTATTATTGTGGGGTTGTCGTTAACTTGTTTTTAATCTTCTATTTTTTACGTCCAAATAAATTTTTGGAGATTATTGTTGTGTCTCAGATAACATTTTTATGCATTTAGTTTTGACTTAAAAGCTTATGTTTCAAGTTTATTTATTGTGAAAAACCACTTAAAACTTATAAAAAGAAACTGGAAATCAATTTAAATAGCCAACATGGAAAAATATACATAAAAATACTTAAACTAATTAGATAAAGTAAAAAAAAATTGAAAAACATAAAACAGAGAAGTGAAGTTTTCAATGTATGATAAAAGGTCACAAGGCATAACGTCGAATGGACAAAAGGTCGAATGCCAAAAGGTAGAATGGAAAAATGATCAAATGGACAAAAGATCGTAAGTGGACAAAACTATTTAAGGACAAACGGTCGAATTTAACAAAAAACAGTTTTAGCAATACAAAACTTTTGATGTGAGCCTTAATACACTTATATTGAAAAGCAGCTATGGGAAGGTGATTTGGACGTTTGTCTTTAATTTCACTTCTGTATGCTTAAAAATATAGAGGTCTTCTGAATAAAAACTTGCCCTCGGATTATTGGAAACTTTTTAAAAGTGGTGGAGAGGGGTTAGAAGGGGGTTTAAATTTAAAATATCAGTGAATACGATCATTATTTCATATATGCAGCTTTGTTTTTGAAGTCAGATTTTTCTTTGGAGCTATTAAGACCATGAAAGATTGATTGGAAAAGGGTAGAAAACTTGCAACAATAATTAAGAAGTCAGACTTTTTTTCTAACTTTAAGTTTCGAGCAGAAATTTGTAATAAAGATCACAAAAGACCCGAGGGTCGTTAAAGTGGATGGTTTGATTCGATTTTAGTTCTGAGAATTTGCATCAGAAAAAAATGTTTCCTTTATAAAAATATATCATTTTATTTTGCATCACATTTATCCATACAAATTTCGCAAAAAATAAACAGAAAATAAAAAGCATCAAAGGTTTGAAAAGTGCTGAATTACTTTCCGTCGTGAAACTACTTACTTTTTCTGTCATTCTTGAACGACGAATAGCCTACTTTTCTGTACCAAAAATAACAGGATTGAATAGCAACACTTTTCAAAATAAATGCTGAAAAGGTCTTGTTTTGAAAAGTAAAACTATTCAACATTTTTTGATTCAAACGATTTATTGACAAAATACATGAACATTTGACTTATAATTTCACTCAATGGGTGTTTTTTGAAATGCAATAAATGTTGTATGGAACTCGTTGCAAAACTTGATTTTTTCAGCACTCGTCGTATTTATCCAACTCGGTGAACCTCGTTGGATAAATGTACAACTTGTGCTGAAAAAATCCTCTTTTTGCCACTTGTTGCATAAACTACTATCTCATAATTTCAATATTATTCGAACAATTTATTGACATTCAAACCAACAAAACTTTTCTCAATCATCACTAGAATTTCCCACGGTGTCCTCTCCCGAACAATGGCATCTTTATTTGTGTTTTTTTTTCTTCAATTTTTTTTTCGTCAAAAGAATCCAGCCGGCAAAGTCATCTGCTGTGGCACTTGCGCGCGTTCACGCTGGAATGCAAAGAACGCTGCCGGTGAACGTTCGAATAATGGATATCGCTCTCGGGGCTGCGTGTTGGAACGTGAGTGTCATTAATCGGATTTTCGGAAGGTGGATTGGCGAGAGATAGACACCGCCAGAGAGACAGTGAGTGAAACGACGTGAAAGGATATGCTGGGAAGGATGGTTGGAGTGGAAAACGAATGCACATTGTGTGTGCGATAATCGGTTTGATTGTGAAGAGTTTGCTTTGATGACTTAATTTTCCTAAAATATGGTTTAGTCTTTGTTACTTGATAGGGGAAAGTGGGGCAAGTGTAACAAGCTAAGGAAATCCTCGTTAAAACCCATTAAAACGTTAAAACATCTGTCGGATTTTTTCATAATCATCTTATTTCAGGTCTTGACTAAGACTTTGACAGAACAAATTTTGAAAAAATCCTGTTTTTCAATGTTAAAAATTGATTTTAAAATTTCTGATTTTCCGTACGTTCTACTCAACTAGTGGGGCAAGACGAACAACCCGTTGGGGCAAGAGGAACAATGCATGAAACAACATGTTAATTTGCTAACAAGTGAACTGCTATCACTTTGAAACATCAGATTAGAATGTATTTAAAACGTTTCTTTCATTTTTAGGTTTAATAATAATATTTTACTAAAAATTTGATCGTTTTTACGAAAACAAATTATTGCTTAGATGATAAATAGTAAATTTTCATAGTATCACTTTATTTTGTAGGAACTTTTTTTTTAACAATTGTTTATCAGTTTTCAAGAACTTTTTTGTATTTGTTTCCCAATAAAATATGTTGTTGCAGAAATTCGTATTTTTTTCCATACTAAAAATCCATATGGTACACTTGCCCCACCTGAACAAGATTTCTAAAAGCTCTCAACAAAAAAAAACCAAAAGTTAAATCATACTTTCTAATAGGTGCAAATCATTGGTTGGAACACTACTGATCTAGGAAAAATAGGATTTTGATAAAATGAGCCTTAAAACGAACCGTAAGCCTTATTTTGTACTTTCCAAATATTATAAGAAAACAAAGTTTTTTAAAAAACTTCATTAAATCTTATGCTCCGTGGCGTTTACGTCGTTTTGGTGGTTACGTGGTAGTAGAATTAGTTAATTGCACTGCTAGCAACAATTCCTCATACTGGAAATAATCCAAATTGTAAAAATTACGGCCGTACGAGCGATTGTTCCTCTTGCCCCATATGGTCGTCTTGCCCCACCTTCCCCTATAAGCAATGATTGGTTGAAAAAAAAAATCATAATGTATTTGCTATGGAAAAAGGATCATGAATAAGTCACCCGTAGTCCTTAATTTTAAATGCCACACAACATACATAATCTGACATTTGGGAGCAATTATTGAGGGCTGAATATTAATTACCAACAGTGGGATTTACATGTGCATTGTTGAGAGGGGAGAATTCGAAAATTGGTTAAAAAACTCTGACTATTCTGCCAATTTCCTTGTAATAATCGCCATTTCTGGTCTCCAATTGGTTATTTTGCACAAGCTTTAAATTACAACTTTTTTGTTAAATTGAATAGAAAATCTCGAACATAATGAGGATCAATAACTGGCAATCAGAGCAACTAACAAAAGCAGTTGATGAAAGACCCTCCATTTTCCAGTGTAGCATCTGTCAAAAAGGTCTATATTGTGTGTGTTTTTTGATACCCTGCCCCGAAAAAGGTGATAATTTTATTATAATTTTCCCTCAACTCCATTTACGCAGTTGAGCTGATAAAAAACCCATTATTTGCGCGAAATTACGCCTTCGCCACCGTGCAAAAAGGGGGAGGTGTGTGTGTGTGTGTGCGTGTGTAAATTGGATAGCAAGTGGGTGGGAAAAGCTTTTCTGGCACTTCGCAGTTAAGCTCCCCCCAAGCCCGACCCACACCACCCATGAAGGTGGCATTTTTGTGCATGCATTATGCGAGGGGCTTCATAAGCGGAGGTATTTACGCCCGGATTTCTGGCCGTCTAGAGCTCGAAGATTGATTTATCGTCGCGTGGGTCATAAAATGAAATCTCTTTTCTCCGCCTCGTGATGGGGCTGCTTCTCGCGCGTGGATTTTGCGTGGGTGCCACGTGGAGTTGCCAGAGGTGCTGCAGTAGAGGTTATGTGATATTTGGTAATTCGTTTGCTAGAATATTGAGTGGAAAAGCTATTGAAATTGAATACAAATGTTTTTCATAATTATTACCATTTAATTTTCTTCAAGATGTTTTGTCAAAACATTTTTCGGAAATGTTGGAAGTCATGAAAAGGACTTTTTGTCAAAAATGGGTGGAAAAGCTACCCAAGTAACATTTTAGGCTTTATCAAAGCTGTCACAACCGCTATAAAACCTATCAGCAAAAACCAACATTAAAACCCCTTAGTCATAACAAACTCCCCAGAACCTTGATAAACCCCACACTCCCAAAAGGACCTCCGCAAAAGGTTGTTACGGCCTATTTATAAAACCTACATAGGAGTTCAAGGCTTTACAACTGAATTTTAACAACATCCTCAAAGCCTTAATAAAACCTTTGTTAAAACCTAGTCAGGAGTTAAGGAAAAATGACATTTCATACGTCTTCAAACGTCTTATGCCAAATAGGTTTTATTTTGGGAAAAATAAGTCTTCGTCTTCCCAAATGAAATTATGGAGATGGTTGTCAAAAATGACGATGATAAATAATAGATATTAGAGGTAATCCAAATAATTTTAATGCTCATTTCTCGCAATTGATTCAGCTCAAATTCAGCTGCGGTTGGAATTTTATTGATAAATGTAGGGGAGATAGAGCCAAAAAATTCAACTCGCTTTATCAAAAATCAATATTTTATAATCATAGTGTTAAATGGTAAAACATGTTTTATTGCAATTCTTTGAAAGAAATGTTCAAAATGTTTTTAAACATCTATCACTATATTAATCATGCCAGTAATTCAGCGTAAATGTGTGTTTTCATCAAATTTAAATCAAATTTTTCAGTTTTCTATTTTTTCAATCAAGATGGCGGTCAATCATATTCAATCAGAGCACGCGTTTAGTGCCATATTTATGCACTGCTATTTGGCCGCGATAAATGCTCTTTTAGGAGATTATGGTTTTATGTGAGCTTTTTACTTGCCTAATGGCACTTGACAGCTACAACACCCTAGATTTTAACAAAGCATGCGATAAAACCGTTTGGCATGGCATTGCCATCTGGTTTTCAAGCCTCTATTAAAACTTTCATAAAACCTTATCGAAAGCCAGTCGGCTTTTATTTCCACCCGGTTTTATGTCCGAGGCATAAAACCCCGTTAGAACCTATTAATAAGCTCTTGCTTGTTTGTTGCGGTGAATGCCCAAATAAAACCATTAAGCAATCAAGATGCTACAATAAAATCTCGATAAAACTTGGTGGTGGCTAGTTGGTTTAAAAATGTTACTTGGGAAGGCTGGAAATAAAATTAAAAGAGATTTCTCTCTGGAAAATCGGGAAATTAGTTTAGAGATACAGCCTCAGGGTTGCCAGGTTGTCAGATAAATCTGGAAATGCCAGATTTTCCAAGTGTCAGCCAGATTAAAGTTTAATCATTATTTGTGTCAGATTTTGCGGATTTTTTCGAACATTTTTTGATTAAAATGAACAGTTTTGTTAAAGCATTGATAGTTATAGTTAATGTTTATAATAATAGAATATTAATTCATTTTGCTTGGCCAAATAATCAATTTATACATATGAATTCCACAAACTTTTCAACCAACTCATATTTGATATTAAAGATATTTGTTTGTTAAATTTTTTCAGATTTTTTTTTCAGTGCTTAGTCAGTTTTTTTTCAATTTTGACATGGCAACCCTGTACAGCCTCACAACAAATTCAAATAGATGAAAGTGAATCTCTCTCCGCTTTCTATTTTCAACTAACGATATATCGGAAACACTTTTTTATTATTATTTCTTTATTGAATTTATCTAATCTTTACATTCGGTTTACACTACCCTAATGAACTTTTGTTCTTTTAAAGGGGAGTGAAAAACTGCGATTTAAAACTTTAAAATTACATTATCCGGGTAGAATTGGTTACTTGGTTCGATTTTCAATGTTAAAAATATAAATTTTCTGAATTTTCAATAAAAAATAATTTCAATAAAAAAATCTATAATTTGGTTTAAATAACAAAACTTATCTTTTTTAAGACCTTTTAAATGTAAGCTTGATTTCAAAATTTAATTATTTTTTTTGGAAAGATCAGAAAATTTCGCAAAACTTTCAACTGCTAACATTGAAACTCGGACTTATAGGAATTCATTTTCATCGATTACTTGAGATACTGTAACTCAGAAACTTATTAACAAATTTTTTCCGGGTTTTAAAAATATGTTTTCAGATGTGCTTTTCTTTCAAGTATTATTTTTTAAACTGATAAAATTATACCAAAAATTAAGAAAACTTATCAAGTATTTTGTAAAAAAAAAAATCTAAAAACACATTTTGTAAGCGCCAGATCTAGTACCACCACGCACTTTGTCTCAAAAGATGTATTTTTTTTTGTTCTTCTGAAAAATGTCATAAAAATCGAAAACTTTATATACGTATTTTTAAAAATTCAGCTTTTAGTCAGAACAAATTAAATATAAAAAAGATTTTTTTCCGTGTACCTATTTTTCTAAAAAGTCCTAACTATAAACTACAACATTGCCCAAGACTTGATCAGAAAGTCCTTATTAGGTGACACTTAGAGGAATTCATGTTCATCGATTACTTGTGAGGCTGTATTTCAGAAACTAATTACCAATTTTTTTCTCAGGTTTTCAAAAAAATCAGATTTACTTTTCTTTCAAGTATTATTTTTTAAACTGAAAAAAAAACCGAAAAATAAAAAAAAATGTTTCAAAAAAGTCAAGTACAGTCATCCCACATATTCGGAACACCCACAAATTCGGAACACTTTTGTGGTAATTTGTCAATCGAATGCAAAATGCAACTTTTCTGCCGACCCTGCTATTTTTAAGGCCTTTATTTGGACATTCTCTTGCTATTTCACCAGTAAAAGTAATACTTTTCAAACAAAAACTGCATTTCAAGACTATTTTATCCAGAGCAGCAAAATATTGCCTCCAAATTGCCCGTTCCATGATTGTGGGATGTTATTGTGTCTCCCACAATTGTGGAACACCTGAATTTAACTGATATTTTCACAAAAAAAATTATCAGACCATTCATAAAACATTACTAAGCATGAGTTTTATTGGTTTCAGAGTGTGAATTCATTGTTTTGTAAAAAATATGTACTCCTGGAGAGAAAAAAAAGCTTCTTTACACCGTAAGAAAAAAGTGTTCCGAATTTGTGGATTTCATGGGTCAATGTTTTTCTTCGAAAACTTGATATAAATCGTAAAAATGTACAGCCGGTCTATACATCAATCGAAAGATCGCAAGAAAAGCTTTCACATGAAGGTAAAAGCAAATCATTATGTTCAAATATCGATTTTATATGATTTATTGAACATTGGCCGACCTGTAAACTGTTCCGAATATGAGGGATGAGTGTAATTTGTAAAAACAAATTTAATAAAAAAACACATTTTTTACAAACCAGATCTTGTACCACCACGCACTATGGCTCAAAGGATACCTTTTTTGTTCTCCTGAAAAATGTCATTTTTAAAATCCTTTTAAAATCGATAAAATCAACCATATCATATTAAAATTTCAATGCTTTCACTAAGAATTTTTTTCAACATTGTTCACAAATACCGTATTTATTCTCAAATACTCAAATTTTGAAAAATTACATATGGGTTTCAAACGCAGCGAATTTTGTATGTTTTTTTTTTCACTTTGAAAAGTATTTTTTAGAAATACAATAAAAATCCCAGAATACCACATTTTTTCGAAAGTACTCTAGTTTTTATAATTTGGAATATGAGTGTCAAACGAATTGAAATTTTGTATGCTTTTTCATTGATGAAGAGTTATTTTTTTTTGAAAATACTCGATTTTTCACAAAATAACCGTATTTTTCGGAAACACTAAAATTTTCTAAATATGCAATATAGGTTTCAAGCGGAGCGAAATTTGCATGCTTCATACATACATTGATATTGTGTATCCTCCATATCATACAAAATTTTGGGTCGTTTGATACCCATATTGCATATTTTGAAAATTTTAGTATTTTCGAAAAAAAGGGTAACTTTGGGATTTTTAAATTTTTCCAAAAAATCTAAAATAAAAAAGCATGCAAAATTTGGCATCGTTTGATACCCATATTGAAAATTATTGACATTTGATGAAATTTGAAAAAAACAGTATTTTGTGAAAATTTTTGTATATTCCAAAAAATCTCAAAGTAAACAAAATTTCGCACCGTTTTATTCCCATATTGAAAATTATTGACACTTGATGAAATTTTACAAAAAACAGTATTTTGTGAAAATTTTTGTATATTCCAAAAAATCTCAAAGCAAACACAATTTCGCACCGTTTGATACCCATATTGAATATTATTGACATTTGATGAAATTTGAAAAAAACAGTAATTTGTGAAAATTTTTGTATATTCCAAAAAATCTCAAAGCAAACAAAATTTCGCACCGTTTTATTCCCATATTGCAAATTTTGAAAATTTGAGTATTTAAAACAAAAACGTTTTTTGTGAAAATTTTAGTTTTAACAAAAATACTTTAATAAAGTAGAAAAAACATATCAAACTTCGCTTCGAAATTTTGATTGCTTCAGACATACATTGATATTGTGTATCCTTCATATCAAACAAAATTTTGGGTCGTTTTTTGCATATTTTGAAAATTTGAGTACTTTTGGAAACAATACGTTAATTTGTGATTTTTTTTATTTAAAAAAACTCTAATAAAAAAAGCATGCAAAATTTCGTTTCCTTTGATACCCATATTGCAAATTATTAAAATTTGAGTTCTTTTGTAAAAAAGGTATTTTGTGATTTTTTTTATATTTTCCAAAAAACTCTCTGAATGTGAAAAAGCAAACCAAATTTCGCATCGTTTAATACCAATATTGCAAATTTTGAAAATTTGAGTATTTTCAAAAAATACGTTTTTTTGTGAAAATTTTGTGCACATATTTTACTATAAAACTGACCAGATATTCAATGAATATATTCTTAGTGAAAGCATTGAAAATTTAACATGATATGGTTGAATGAATCGAAAATAAATAGATTTAAAAATGAGTTCTCGTCCATTATTGGCGATTAGATTACCGCCGATAACGATAGAACTAACGTTATCGTTATTGAGCTTCGATAATTTGATCGTTAAAATTCTTAGTAAAAGTGTTTAGTGTTTCGTTTGATAGTAATATTGCAAATTAAAAAAAAGAGTATTTTCGAAAAACATCGGTATGAAATCTCTTACATCGGTGAAATCGTTTACAAAGTTTTGCTTTGATTGATACCTTTATTGCAAATTAAGGAAATTTGAGTGTTTTCAAAAATAAAGGTATTTTGTGAACAATTTTGAGTATTTATGCTTTGAAACTTATTACATTTTCAATAAATATATTCTTGGTGAAAGCATTGAAAATTTAACATTTAAAGCTAATAAAAAGCGTTAAGAACTGAAATCGAGAGATGCATAGCTTATTTGAAAATGAGGAATAGAGTTTCTATAAAATCATTTCAAAATAAGTTGAAGAGCAAATCATCAAATTGGATGGAGTTAAAATAAACTCTTTTTATGCAATTTTTGTAATACAAAGTTTGAAAAAAATATGATTAAAATTTAATTTGATTGTATTTATCAAGTTATGCTATATTGAAAAATTCAATAAATTTCTAATTTTTGGATTCGGGATTGTTTTAAATAAAGACTTACTGCAGCTCGTGACAATTTTGTTTTTATTATTTAGAAAATAAACCAAACCACAAATTTCAACAATTTTCACACCTCTGACCACAAAGCTGGATAACCACTCGCCCCAGCTTTGAGAGGTGGTGGTGGAACACTTCTGGTTTTGATTGCCCGCCTGTGACAAGACGAAAAAAAAAAAGAGTAAATCAGTCGTCAAAGTGGATCAAGGGGGCACGCGACGATTGATGAATGGTTCTAAGAAGGACCACCCTCCAGCACCCCTCCCCCCTCCTCTCCTAAATTGAAAACCTTTTTCCTAATAAGCGGGATTGGTTGCGGATAAGCTTGGTATTGGTGTGTGTCGTAATCCTGTCACTTATGGCGTTCACTGATGAGTTTGTGTAGCTAATTGAATGGCAAAAATGTGGGTGGGGTGAGGTTGTGTAACCATGATGAGGCAGATTTTATAGGCATGTTTTTTCTTGTTTTAGTGCTGATGAATTCAATTTTTGAAAGTTATTTGTTAATGTTAAGATATAATTAAAATTGTTACTCATGAAAAATAATAAAAAAATCTCTTCAAGGCATTAACAAAATGAACCTCTTTGAATCGCTTCCTTATCGCGCATCACGTGGGAGCGAATTGAACGAAGCCACATAATAGGGATTTCCATTTTCCATAAATTTACCCTCAATTTCGGAGGCCACTGTAGAGTCCAGTTGTGAATCTTGCCCAACAAATGCCATCTTATCTTTTTTTGGTGCAAACCGTTAACTGCAGTAGCTTTATACTTGTTTTATACCTTATTTTTTATTAGTCATTTTTAATTGTTAAGACCGAACAATTTTAACACATAATTTTTAATTTTCAATGTGTTTCACCCAACGATTTTACGATTTGCCTTAAGTACTACCAAAGACAGTGGAAAGGCTAATAGGCTTCTTCAGTTGAGAAAGGAAATGGAATCGCGTGGATGTGATCACACTTCATGGTCTTCGCATACTTAGCATTTTGATGAGTCTTTTTTTAAAGTTTGAAAACTTTTATTTTTACTTCTGACACAATTTGTTTCTACTTGTGAATTAATCTAAAAGCCAAATTAATTTCCCATTTTCAAATGTTAATCGACACAAATTTCAACAAATTCTCCAGTGTTTGCGACAAAAAAAATGTTACGAAAATCGTTCTCACCGCAACCACCCACACCGTTTGCGCAGAATTCCACCTTAATGGTAGCCAAAAAAATGGAATAAACACATTGCTACCGTGTGGTCGTGGGTGGAAATGCAATCAGCGCCGTAACTGTGAAGATTTGTATCACGTTTTGGTTTGGAAAAAGAAAAACCTCATGCTTATTTATTTTGTGGGCAGTTACTGGCTGCGAAGATGGTTTTGAAATGTTCATCAGTTTCTTTTTTATTTTTTTTTATTGAGCAGATGAAAAATTTAAAAAGGTGTTTCGATACATTCGAGATTGCTTGTAAATTCATGGAAATTTCATAAATAGTAATTGATTTCAGGAAAATTGGTTAATTTCAAATAACAATTCATCTCTCGAACGTAACATGGAAACTTGCAATAAATCTGTGAATTCTAGAAACTCATCGCCAGCACAAATGAAATTCGAAATAAATTCGAAATGCATATTTTCGTATTAATTATCAATTCCGCCGACTGAAAATTGAATGTTAATACTAATTGAATTTATTGTAATATTTGCTCGAGCGTAAATCGCACATTCCCACTCACACAAACCCCCGGCACGGGCATGCCAACAACGGGTTTATGCAAATATGATTGACGATTACCGCGAGTGGCAAAATATTGATACCGGTGAAGTGTTGCCACCTGTAATTGGGTTTCGCCAACAGTGTAAACAAATTTTTCCCCCACTTGTGAGCAGGGACCGAACGGCGTTGACGTTAATTATGTTTGTTTTAAATATTTCGTGAAAAATTTTGGATGGTTAATGATTTCTTTGGAAAAATATAACTTGAATGAATAATTTCATGATTGTTCCAAATAAATCCAAACTCAAAAATGCCATTTCAAAAGTAAATAATTTGAAAAAAGCAATGTTCACCCTCGTTACGCAAATGACCATCAGGCAGTGTCAAGATAAACCACCTCCACGCGACATCATAATTCGTCAACCCACCATGGCTTCAAATTGAATTTTTCTGCGCCACTTATCTGACGCCAGCCAAACCCGTGCAAGTTAACATATCACCAGCCAAAAAAAAAAAAAAAAAAGAAAGTTGTGAAAAATTTCCACCATTTTTTGTCCTCCTTGTGAAAAATGAAGGATGTTTCCACCTTCTCGGGCGTAACAGTCACATGGACATGCTTAAAAATAACGTCATCTTTCATGCTTTTCTGGCACTTTTTTGTTGTTGTTGCAACTGAATCAACAAGGAAGTCACAGACGACGACCGATGTGACATTCGTTTGAGCAATGTGACACTTGGGGAATACACTCTAAACGAGCGTCAGAAAAATGGCAACAACCGAAAACTTTCGGAAGAGCTGACTTGAAGTTCTGGTAAAACGAGTTGGTTCTATTCCTCAAAATACTAGATGGGGATTTGAAGTGTAAGTTTTAGTTTCTCTCCGTGAAATAAGTAAAAATTGTAAGAACAGATACAGAACCCGACATTTTTTAAGTTAATTGTTTGTAGTAACACGAATTGTTGTTGAATAACAATAATTGTTTTTGATTAGGAATTCAAATCATCTCGGCGCAGCCCTACCACAATGAATTGGTAGCGGTGGGCTGCGTTTAGGTGTTTCCGCCGTAGGTTAGGACAATTACGATAGGTATGATCGGGGAATAAGTACAAAAATAAAATCACTTGGAATTCGACCGCACACAGGACTACATCTCTTCAAAACCCATCCGAACATTTGGTGCCGAAACCCGGGACAATCGCTGTCGCCGGATAAATCTCCCACGTCGTCGAGTCATCGCCAGCACGAAGCCGCTTATAAGTTAAGTATATTAGTTAAGTGAGTGAAGTGAAGATGACTCCAAAGAAGAGATATGTGCGGAGCAATTCCGTCAAGTTAAAAGAATTGAAGAGGCGGATGGCCACGATCCTAGGTTCAGCGGAACAAATCAAAGTATTCGAGGCCAATTACACGGCCGACCAAGCAAATCAACTAGCAATTAGAATCGAAATGCTTGATGAGCTTTGGAAGCAGTACTCGGAGGTACAAGAAGAAATAGAGCTTCTAGAGGACCTTTCGGGTGAAGAAATTTCTGAAGAACGATTAGTATTTCAAAACAAATACGTTGAATTAAAAGCACTACTTGTTAGTAAGTTACCGAATCTATCGGTAAATACGGAGCCCACTCGCGTGGCTTCAAATTCGGCGAGCATCGTGTCGCAATCGGTACGTCTGCCCGAGATCCAAATTCCCAAGTTCGACGGGAATCCGGAATTGTGGATCGAATTTCGTGACACATTTAAATCACTCATTCATGCAAACCCAAATCTAACAGCTATCCAAAAGTTGCACTATTTAAAAGATGCACTAATTGGTGAGGCTCATTCGTCCGTAGCCAATCTTGAGATGTCGACGGAAGGTTATAATATCGGGTGGAAATTAGTTGAAAAGCGACACAACGATACTAACTTTTGATCAAAAGACACATTTCTGCTTTATTTGCGATAGCACCAATTAAAAAGAGTCTTCTGCTCTGTTGATGGACCTCGCTGATCAATTCGATCGTCACGTCAGCATACTTAATAAGCTAGAAAAACAGAAGAACATTGGAATTCTGTACTAGTTGAAGCTTTGAGCAGACGTTTAGATACTACTACATTGAAGGAGTGGGAAAAGATTGCAAAGAAGGCGAACGTCCTGATTTCGACGCTTTAGTCACATTTATTCGCAAACAAGCGCGTACGTTACAGTCAGTAAAAATGTCTCACACACCGACAGCTACACAAGAGACCAAGATCGTAGTAAAATCAAGGTCCACAAACAACTTTATGATCGCTGAGGCAGCGCGCAAATGTCCGATGTGCAAAGCAGCTCATTATTTGTATGAGTGCGATCAGTTTAACAAACTTTCACCAAGACATTGCTTTAATATCGCCAAAAGTACAAACTGTGTATCAACTGTTTACGTGGACATCACCTCGCCAAGAACTGCAACTCCTCTAACTGCAAATCTTGTGGACAAAGGCACCACACCCTATTGCATCTACCGCCAGCTGTCGATGGTAATAGTTACAACAGCAATCAGCGAACTACATTTACAGCGTTTGGGCAACAGGTAGAAAATCCACAAGTACAAACACAAATGTATTGTCCTCCTCATTTGATGGGGGGAGTGTCGGGGGCTCGACACCCCAATACTATTGATTCTTTTGTCCCTGGGACAATAGAAACCCCTTTTGCACATGTAGCTCAGTCCAACCAAACCCCAAGCCACACAAACTACTCGGCTTATTCGGCAATTCTCAGCGAAGGGAAACCTGCACAGAACCACTACAACGAACAGCACAAGATTAGATCAGCTAACCGTGCAGCAGAAGACTCATCGGGAGTTCTGGACACGTCGCGGGCAAAGACAGAGGTTTTCCTCGCAACCGCAATCGTGCGGGTAGAAGATCGTGACGGGACGAATCACTTCGCGCGCGTGGTGTTAGATAGTTGTTCTCAGTGCAATTTTATATCGGAAGCGGTCGCCACCAAGTTACGATTACGGCGGACCAAGACAAATACGGAAGTCGCGGGAATCGGTCCGGGTAAAGTGCGTGTTACGGAATCGGTCACTGTGAAGCTTCGCTCGCGGACTCGCGCTTTCGAAACGTCGGTCGTTTGCCTCATTATTGC
This sequence comes from Culex quinquefasciatus, assembly GCF_015732765.1. NCBI lineage: Eukaryota > Metazoa > Arthropoda > Insecta > Diptera > Culicidae > Culex > Culex quinquefasciatus. Next base: position 175,924,230 of record NC_051863.1, read on the forward strand.
CAAAATTCCGGCAATTTTACCGAGCCAGAATATCGATATTCGCGACTGGCAGGTTCCGCGTGACGTAAATTTGGCTGATCCGAAATTTAACATTAGTGCGGGTGTGGACATTTTACTCGGGGCCGAACTCTTCTTCTCGTTATTGCTTAGCCAGCAATGTAAAATAAATGTTGGATATCCACTCTTACAGGAAACTGTGTTTGGACATATCGTGTCAGGGATGTACGCGGGGCGTGGAGCAAACCCATCGCTGTGCATAATCAGCAGTGCCAGCGGGCTGGATGCCATCCTAGAGCGATTCTGGCAAGTGGACGACTTTGACCGCGGTCGAGCGCTGTCGCTAGACGATAGGTGGTGTGAGGATCACTTTAATCGCACGGTTTCGCGTCGGGATGACGGGCGTTACGTGGTACGGTTGCCAATTCGCGAAGATCGAAGACCTTTTCTCGGTGACTCGCATAATCTAGCCCAGCGTCGGTTCCTGGCTAACGAGCGCAGATTTGGATACGACCAGCAGCTTCGCGACGACTACCTGCGATTTATGGACGAATATGCTGAACTCGGACACTTGGAACCGGGCTTACGCACAGGTAAAGAAAAATTTTATTTGCCTCATCACGCCATTCGGCGACCGGATAGTACAACTACTAAAACTCGCGTCGTTTTTGATGCATCCGTTAAAGGTTGCAATCAACTATCATTGAATGAAATACTGCACTCGGGCCCGACAGTTCAGCCTACACTATTGTCGACTGTTTTGAATTTTAGATTGCCAAAATATGTTTTTATTGCCGACATTGAAAAAATGTTCAGGCAAATTTGGATTCATCCAGAAGATCGAAAATTGCTAAAAATTGTTTGGCGTACAAATACGCAATCACCTTTGGAAACTTATCAGTTAAAAACGGTCACGTATGGAACTGCCTGCGCTCCTTTCCAGGCTGCTAGAGTTCTAAATAAGTTAGCTGATGATGAAGGGCATCGCTATCCCTTAGGAGCTCATATTTTGAAAAATCACACATACGTGGACGACACTCTAGCAGGAAGAGACAGTCTGAATGAAGCAATCGAAGCAACTGTGCAACTTCGGCAACTGTTACAGTCTGGCGGATTTAATTTGAGAAAATGGTGTTCAAACGATCGCCGAGTTCTGCAACAAATACCAACAGACCTGGTGGAGATGCCCCACGAGATCGAAATCGATCGCTCCAATACAATTAAAACGCTTGGATTGTTTTGGAATCCACACGAAGATAGCTTCGGATTTAAAATTCCCAAGTTGTCTGCGTTGGACAAAATCACCAAACGCATCGTTGCCTCAGAGATGGCCCAGCTATTTGACCCTTGCGGTCTAATTGGGTCAGTAGTCGTGTGGGCAAAAATGTTTGTTCAAGGGTTGTGGTATGAAAAGTTCGCATGGGATCAGGAACTTCCCGAAGGGCTTGCCAAATCTTGGCACACATTCAGAGATCAGTTGCCATATCTTTTGGAATTCCGAGTACCACGGAGAGTGGTGGTATCGAGAAAGTTTATGTTGCATTGTTTTTGCGATGCTTCCGAAAGAGGCTACGGATGCTCTGTCTATGTGGTGTCAAAGGACCAACATAAGTCGTGTAGCAATTTACTCAGCACGAAGTCTCGAGTCGCACCATTACGAGAACACGACATTACCCGCCTTGAGCTGTGTGCGTTTTTGTTAGGTTGCCAGTTAATAGATACGATATTAACCACCACAGAGTTTGTAGCTCCAGTTGTGTTCTGGACCGATTCGTCGGTGGTATTACAATGGATACAAACACCACCAGCAATCTGGAAGGTATTTGTGTCAAATAGGATTGCGGAAATACAAAGACTCATGAAAGGACACACTTTACGACACGTCCCAACACATCTAAATCCTGCTGATAGACTGTCAAGGGAATTCTTCCAATCGAAATATTAAACGACAAATTACACGTACACGGACCGGATTTTATTTGTGAATCAATCGAATCCTGGCCCGCAACCAAGTTTGACAAATCAGTATTGAGCGTTGTCGAATCGGAACGCAGACCAATAGTTGCTCTTTTTACGGCGCTAGTTCAAAGCGAGCCCGAAGAAATCTTTACAAAATTCTCTGAATTGGCAAAACTATTAAAAGTGACAGTTTACTGTTTAAGATTTTGCACCATTCTTCGAGAACGGTCTAAGGGACAAAGTCTGGGAAAAATACAACCGAGAGAAATTGATAACGCTCTCAAGACTTTAATTCGCTTAGCGCAATCTTATTCTTTTCCACACGAAATGAAGCTGCTGGAAAAATGTAAGGCAGAAGACTGTACGCAAACCGAACTCAACTTTAAATCGCTAATAAAGGGTTTGGATCTATTCCTAGATGAATTTGGATTAATTAGAATTAAGGGTAGATTAGAAAAACTGTCTGCTCCATTTGACACACGGTGTCCGATTTTGTTGCATGATGATCACCCCTTGACTAAATTAATCGCTCGCTCTATTCATCTCCAAACCTTGCATGGTGGGCCAACTTTAATGCTAGCTACTTTGCGCCAGAGATTTTGGCCTTTACACGGAAGAAAGCTGGTGCGAAATATTGCGTACCAATGTGTGCAATGTTTTCGATGTAACCCTAGAAAAAGGGTGCAAATTATGGCCCCATTACCTACAGTAAGAATTACACCAGCTCGCGTCTTCGCGAACTGTGGATTAGATTATTGCGGTCCCTTTTTAGTTCGGCCCTTGATCGGAAGAGGCGCTGCATTAAAAATGTATGTTGCATGTTTCATTTGCATGGTATCAAAGGCGATTCATTTGGAGTTGGTACCAGATTTATCATCACAGGCCTGCATAAATGCAATCAAGAGATTGATTGCGCGCAGAGGACGTTTGCTCACACTGCACTGTGATAATGCAACCACATTTAAAGGAGCAGATCGTGAACTTAAAGAACTTCGAAATCAATATATTGCTCAGTTTCAAACTGAGATGTGGAACAATTTCTGTTTGGCTCAAGGAATTACATTCCATCACATTCCTCCAAAATGAGGAGAGCGTAAGAATTACACCAGCTCGCGTCTTCGCGAACTGTGGATTAGATTATTGCGGTCCCTTTTTAGTTCGGCCCTTGATCGGAAGAGGCGCTGCATTAAAAATGTATGTTGCATGTTTCATTTGCATGGTATCAAAGGCGATTCATTTGGAGTTGGTACCAGATTTATCATCACAGGCCTGCATAAATGCAATCAAGAGATTGATTGCGCGCAGAGGACGTTTGCTCACACTGCACTGTGATAATGCAACCACATTTAAAGGAGCAGATCGTGAACTTAAAGAACTTCGAAATCAATATATTGCTCAGTTTCAAACTGAGATGTGGAACAATTTCTGTTTGGCTCAAGGAATTACATTCCATCACATTCCTCCAAAATGAGGAGAGCGTAAGAATTACACCAGCTCGCGTCTTCGCGAACTGTGGATTAGATTATTGCGGTCCCTTTTTAGTTCGGCCCTTGATCGGAAGAGGCGCTGCATTAAAAATGTATGTTGCATGTTTCATTTGCATGGTATCAAAGGCGATTCATTTGGAGTTGGTACCAGATTTATCATCACAGGCCTGCATAAATGCAATCAAGAGATTGATTGCGCGCAGAGGACGTTTGCTCACACTGCACTGTGATAATGCAACCACATTTAAAGGAGCAGATCGTGAACTTAAAGAACTTCGAAATCAATATATTGCTCAGTTTCAAACTGAGATGTGGAACAATTTCTGTTTGGCTCAAGGAATTACATTCCATCACATTCCTCCACGCTCTCCTCATTTTGGAGGATTATGGGAGGCTGGTGTAAAATCCTTTAAGCACCATTTTAAGCGAATTTTAGGAAATAAGTCGTTGCGCCTCGACGAAGTTACCACATGTGTGACTCAAATAGAGGGTATTTTAAATTCTCGGCCGTTAACGCCGCTTACAAATGATGCTGATGATTTAAGCGCATTGACTCCTGGACACCTGATTATTGGAGAACCGCTATTCTCCCTCCCAGAACCAAACGTGTCAGAGTTGAGTATTAACCGATTGAATCGATTCCAGGAAATGCGGCGTACCGTCCAAGATTTTTGGAAACGATGGACTCGGGATTACGTTCATCATTTGCATCAACGTCCAAAATGGCACCAAGGCACTCGAAACCCTCAGGTCGGCGAGTTAGTTTTGTTGAAACAAGAGAACCTTCCGCCGTTGCAATGGAATATCGGACGAATAACCGCCACACATCCGGGCAGAGACGGCAGGTGCAGGGTGGTCGACGTCCGCACCACAAGGGGAACTTACCGGCGTGCCGCAGCAGAAGTATGCCGGCTGCCAATCGAAACCGAGAGCAGCAAATTAGAAAACCCAGCCCAGCACCAGATGCAGCTCCCGACAAGCCAGCCCGAACTGTAAAATTGTCAGAAGCTCGTTTCAAGGAGACTGATGAAGCAGAAAGTGAGTAAAGGAGTTGACCCAGTCAACTAGGGGCAGGATGTTTGTAGTAACACGAATTGTTGTTGAATAACAATAATTGTTTTTGATTAGGAATTCAAATCATCTCGGCGCAGCCCTACCACAATGAATTGGTAGCGGTGGGCTGCGTTTAGGTGTTTCCGCCGTAGGTTAGGACAATTACGATAGGTATGATCGGGGAATAAGTACAAAAATAAAATCACTTGGAATTCGACCGCACACAGGACTACATCTCTTCAAAACCCATCCGAACATTAATGTTAAAATGATAAATTTGGACTCCCTGAGCAAGATTACGATCGACAGAATTGGACTTTAGTGAATATTTTATCAAAAAACGTTACTTAATCCACTCTCAGGTGGTTGGTGCCTTCCTCACAACTTATGATAGGGTAGGTCTTTTGATAAATTTTCCAACGACATGTCGCTTGATAGATCCGGATAACGTTTTCATCAAAATATCTGAGATCCGGCCTCCAAAAAGTGCTTAAATGTCACTTAAGTGCATATAACTTTTGATAGGGTTGTCAGATTTTCAATGTTTTGGTCGCGTTGGAAAGGTCTTTTAAATACCTTTCTGAAAATGTATACAAAAACTTACAAAAACCACCATTTTTACAATCTTCCTAACCTTAGTCATCCCACCACACACACAGACATTTGCTCAGAATTCGATAGGTATACATGAAGGTGGGTCTAGGAGGTGGGTAATTCTCTAACAACTCACACGAAATCGGGAAAAGTTGCCCCGACCCCGCTTCGATTTGCATGAAACTTTGTCCTAAGGGGTAACTTTTGTCCCTGATCACGAATCTGAGGTCCGTTTTTTTATATCTCGTGACGGAGGGCCGGTATGACCCCTTCTATTTTTGAATATGCGAAAAAGAGGTGTTTTTCAATAATTTGCATCCTGAATAGCGTGGCTCACGGATATATGAAAAAGACAAAAGTGTTCAATTCCAAACGCCTCGACCGGATTTTTGTAGCAATATGGCCGCAGAACATAGCCTGAAACTTTGAGCGCATTTGGTTAAGGTTTAGTTCTTCCACCATTGACCTGAAGTTAGTATGGAACTTTTAAAGATTTACTATGGGAAATTTTCACTTTTAACCTCTTCTTAGATAAAGTTTCCCAAAACCCAATCAAATTTTCTTATTCTCAAGTTTCTTATAGGTTTTGATCCGGGGAACAACTTTGTAGAACATCGCAAAGCGCTAGGAATTGATCCTGAAAAGATACAGGATATTTTTTGGAGCTAGGAATTTTTTTAACGTGCTCTAAAAATTTGCCTGTATCTTTCCGGGATTAATTCCTAGCGCTTTGTGATGTTCTACAAAGTTGTTCCCAGATCAAACCTATAAGAAACCCTACTTTGAGAAAAATCATAGGGCATAGGAAAAATACTCGAAGAAGAGTTAAAAGTTGAAAATAAATAAATTAAATTTATTGAAATTTCTTTATAACTTCAGGTCAATGGTGGAAGTTCTAAACCTTAACCAAATGCGCTCAAAATTTCAGGCTATGTTTTGGGGCCATATTGCTACAAAATTCCGGTTGAGGCGTTCGAAATTGAACACTTTTGTCTTTTTTATATATCCGTGAGCCACGCTAATCCTGAAACGGTAATGAGATAGAAATTTGGTGTCAAGAGACTTTTATGTAAATTTAGACGCCCGATTTGATGGCGTACTCAGAATTCCGAAAAAACGTATTTTTCATCGAAAAAACACTGAAAAAGTTTTAGTCCCATTTTCTGTTACTCAACTGTAAAATTAGTCGGAACATGTCATTTTATGGGAAATTTAATGTACTTTTCGAATCTACATTGACTCAGACGGGTCATTTTTTCATTTAGAACAACATTTTTAATTTTAAAATTTCGTATTTTTTCTAACTTTGCAGGGTTATTTTTTTAGAGTGTAACAATGTTGTACAAAGTTGTAGAGCAGAAAATTACAAAATGTTTTATGCATAGACATAAGGGGTTTGCTAATAAACATCACGAGTTATCGCGATTTTACGAAAAAATTTTTTGAAAAAGTTGCTTTTTGCGTTTCTCTTTGTTTCGTCGTCCGTGTCTGTCGCGGGTGACCAGGAACGGCCATGATCGTCGACGACCAACTTTTTCAAAACTTTTGTCGGGAAGGGAGCATCAGGGCAGTGGACAGTATGCTGTAATGGCGGAGGCTGGATGTGGTTAGTGGAAGACCAGAACTAGTGTAACAATCTAAGGAAATGCTGGTTATAACCCATTCAAAAGTTTAAAAATCCGTCGGACTTTATTATAATCATCTTATTCTAGGTCTTGGCTAAGACTTTGTTAGAACAAGTTTTTAAAAAATCATGTTTTTTAATGTCAAAAAATTGATTTTAAAATTTTTGATTTTCTGTATTGTATACTCAACTAGTGGGGCAAGACGAACAACCCGTTGGGGCAAGAGGAACAATGCATGAAAAAACATGTTAATTTACTAAAAATTGAACTGTTATCACTTAGATACAGAGTTCGTTTCGCGGTGCCTGTCCGTCGGGACGCATTTTTTCGCGTTCCGTTTTCGTCGATCGTCGTCGGTGTGTTTTTCTCGTTAGTCATGTATTTGATACACATCACAGTCGGATTTCTTTGTTCCATGATTTGCAATTGTTTCACGGGAAGATTCTTTTTAAATTGCGTCAGCAAAATATAAATTATCATTCAATTCGACCATTCGTTTCCCGCGAATCACGGCGACAAATATTGTTTCAACGCGATTGTTCAAGTCCTTCAGATAACATCTTAACTCTTCAGTCATTAATTGGTCGCTCATCTTATAATAATTTAATAGTATAAATAGTCTCAGGGCAACTCTACGTAAATATGTTACGCTGAGTTTAATATTTCACCTTTTAATCACACATAATTTTGATTCTATCTTTCCACAGCCGGCTGTCTAAGATTGAATCATTTATGTTAAACTCAACACCAAATAACCGGGAACGGTCTCATCCGCATCATCCGATTGTTTGCCTTGAGAATACATAATACATCACCCTATTCAACAAAATTCATTGATTATTGGGCCACATCATCATCCTCTATGATGAATCCTGGCCATTACCCTTACCCACTAACAAAAACCCAAGTAGAAGTAGTTTTCCGGCACACGCGGGGGTGTGGATATCGTATAGAACCGGCCCTTGGTAGCAGCCTGTGCTAACTAACATTCCCGTCCCATTCCCTCGAGATCTACAAACTGACATGGCGGGCGCCGTTGGTGGCCAACGACTGTTTCCTATTCGCACCGGCTCTAGTTTTGATGATCGTGATGTTTTATCTTTTCAGCGCATTCATGCATGCTGTTGATAAGGGAAACATCATTTGATCGTTGAAGCGTGTGACCAGTTGTGCTGATGGGATATTACGGTCCTGTTCAGCAACGGAGAAGGACAACCATGGGTGGTCTCTCATGCTCATGCTCATGCTCAAAATTGAACTGTTATCACTTAGATACATTAGATTAGAATGTATTTGAATGGTTTCTTCCATTTTTAGATTGAATAATAATATTTTAATAAAAATTTTATTGTTTTAACGAAAAAAATATTCCTTGGATGATAAATAGTAAATTTTCATAATATCAATTTTTTTGTATGGACAACTTTTCTAACAATTGTTTATCAGTTTTTTAGTACTTTCATGTATTTATTTCCCTATGAAATAAGTTGTTGCAGCAATTCGTAATTTTTTCCATACTAAAATCCATATGGTACACTTGCCCCACCTGAACAAAGTTTTTTAAAAGCTCTCAATAAAAATTATCAAAAGTTAAATCATACTTTGTAATAGGTGCATGTCATTGGTAGGGACACAAGTGATCTAGGAAAAATAGCATTTTGATAAAAAGAGCCTTATAACGAACCCCAAGCCTTATTTTGTACTTTCCAAATATTATAAGAAAACAAAGGTTTTGAAAAAAACTTCATTCAATGTTATGCCACGTGGTGTTTACGTCGTTTTGGCGGTTATGTGGTAGTAGAATCAGCTGATTGCATGGCTAGCAACAATTCCTCATACTGGAAATAATCAAAATTGTAAAAATTACGGCCGTACGAGCAATTGTTCCTCTTGCCCCATATGGTCGTCTTGCCCTACCTTCCCCTACATCACAAGGGGAAAATATGTTATTAATTTTCGTACATTTTCAAAAGTGCAGCTGTTTATACAAAAATGATGTTTGGAAATTCAAAAATCTGTATCTTTTTAAGGATTTTTTTATCGATTTGGTGTCTTCGACAACGTTGTAGGTATGGATAAGGACTACACTGAAAAAAATATACAAGATAAAAAAAATTAGGTGATTTTTAATTTCACTTTTTGTCACTTAACTTGATGTGAAAAAAATACTATTTTATATATATTTTTTAACATGCTTTAGGAGACATCAAATGCAAACTTTTCAAAAAATTTAAAATGTGCAAAAAATCATTGACCCAGTTATGAATTTTAAAAATCTATACTGATTATTTCAAACAATCTAAATAATGGTCGCAAAAAAAATCAACTTCATTTTTCGATGTAAAATCGATGCAATAAAAAAGTACTTCAGTGAAATTTTGATAAAGTGTACCGTTTTCAAGTTATAGCCATTGTAAGGTAAGTTTTTTGAAAATATTCACAGTTATATTTTTTGAAATCAATGCCCTTGCTTGCTCAGTTTTGAAAAAAATATTTTTGAAAAGCTGAGAAAATTTTCTATATTTTGCTTTTTGAACTTTGTTGAAACGACCAAATGTTGCCTTTCAAAGGTTTAAAAACAGGAAAATTTATGTTTTTTTTAGTCTCACCCAAACAACCCACCTTTTTTCTATGTCGATATCTCAGCAAATAATGGTCTAATTTCACAAGATCCTCTGTAATTATTAAGTCAAATGTAATTACAAAAGCCGACTCGGTCCTAACCAGGTCCCAGTACCGAAAAGGACCTAATAAAAATAATTTTATGAAAAAAAAATGGTCTAATTTCAATATTAAAATATTGAACATTCGTAAAGTTTTCCGATCTTTTAGAAAAAATAAATAATTCAACGCTCTTTTGAAATGTCTAAATGGCTTATTTGGTCATGAGGAAGGCACACACAAAGTTTGAGCCAAGCAAAAAAAAAAAATACAAAAAATAAAAATAGTTGAATTCGGCCGATTTCGTAGAGAATTGTTCACGTGCTATTTATGATATTCTACGCAGGGAAGTGCATTTAATATTGTTTTTAGTTTATAAATAAAATTTTGTAGCTTTTCGAAATAAATATTTCAATGCTTTCAATAACAGTTTAACAAGTGGGACGTTGACATTTTTTTGAAGGTGTTAAAAAACAGTTTTTGAAATTTCGTCGTGAAGCTACTTACTTTGCCTGTCATTCTCGAGCGACGAAACGGCCTATTTTCTCTACCAAAAATAACTGACTGGAAAATCAATACCGTACAAAACCAGCGCTGAAAAGTTCTAGTTTTCAGCACTGAAATGGGTGTTTAGAAGTGGAACTTTTCGGTACTAGTATCAAAATTAAACATCTTTCAATATTTTTTTTGTTTTGAACGGTGATCTTGTTCAATGTCTGACATAAAATTCAATTTTTCTCGGAATTGCAAAACAAAAATGAGCGCTCGTTAAAATATTTCCACTCAAGCATCAAATTAAAAAAAGTCCACGCCCGGTACCTTTAAACCGCAACATCGATTAAATTTCAAATATTTTCCACTGCATGCGCAGGTTTGCTAGCTCATAAATTCAAACTCAATTTGCACCCCATTTTGTGGCCATAGTTTAATGGCATAGTTCAAATCATACCAGGCAGACCAATTGGTGGAAATTTCCAGTGACCGTCAGATCGATTCTGCAATTGATTCAAATTGGGAGCTGACTTTTATCGTAATTGAATGATTTGGACCATATTCCACTCTAATTATGCCGTTGTAAATCACTCTCCAAAGCACCAAAGTTCAATGCCAACACATTGGTTCGTCTCCGGTTATCTTCTTCACAGGAAAGGTGCTCCAGAGTGGATGGTGCTATACGCTTCCCTGTGGCAGCGTTCTACCAGGAGTATGATATGAGAAACTTTGCAGCAGGAGAAATCTAATTACCAGAACTTAATGGCAAGATGAATTTAACGAAGTTGATTGGTTTATTGAAACTGCCGGAGTTGATTAGCCCTAATGGGCATGAATGGTATCAGTTTTGAACTGTAAACTGTGGGCTCATCTGGGATGAAATTTGTGGAAAGGTGGATTAGCCATTGTTGGGTCAGATTATTGTGGAATAAAACGTGAAAATTAATTGGAACCCATCACATCACACCTTTGAAATTGGATCGAAACCGATTGAATGATCCATTGACATTGCAAGCATTATCTGGGTTAATCCATTAGCAAAACCAACAGTTAACCTGTGAAAACTATTTCTCAGTGCGAACCATGTGAGGGATCACTCGAAGTTTTTAAAAGTTGATATCAGTTACGCCAAGGTATGATAAATGATCCCAGATCATATATAGTTTGCATGGTTATGTTTTCAAAAAAAAAAAATAATAATTATAATAATAATCCACTCAACACAGTATTACAAAGTTGGCCATTGACCGACTGCGACCGGCCGTCTTTGGCGCCCTCAAGTCTATTCCGGTAGTGCGGCGGGGTGGCCAGCAGTCGCTGGTAACATTTCCGGAGTGTCGAAGCATGATTTAGTGTTCATCGAGCCGTTTGTCTGAGTGTTCAGTATCACATTTCTGGTATCAAGTGCGTGCCCCTAGGGTGGGGGAACCCATTTTGGGACTGTTTTAAATGCGAGAAAATAGAGGGGAAACATAAGTAAAAAAAGCAACTTTCACCCTATTATATCAAACGAGACATTTTCTCTCCAACTAATCCTCCTTATCAGATATCGTTAATGGGTGCCGCTAGTTGTTTGTAATGTGGAAATTTTGGCCAACTTGCCGAAAAAGTTGATGAGTTATAGCGAATGTGGGTTTGCGGATTGGTCTAACAATCACACTGCTGGACCGAATCGACCGCAAATACATTAGTTCACTGCTGCCGGCGGTCTGTGTGTTTGTGTGAAGGATGATTGTTCCAAGAGCCAATGATACTTCCGTTTGATTAGGGGGATTGAATGGCATTGTTGAGAATAGAATGGACTGGATAAGCCACTATTAAGCGGATTTACGGTCACTCATTCGTGGAACTCATGTAAGTATTGATGAGCTATGATATTGGTTAAGTTGTAATTTCAGAGATCTTTGCAATCAAAACCTACGATAAGTTTCTAGTTCATTCAGTAAATAACGGTTTTATTGAGTAAATATTCTCTTTGTAGGTTTATGTTACTTATGATACCAAATTATTAGATTAGAGATTTTTAAGAAAATTATTTCTGTTTTGACAACAATTTCATGAATGAATTAATGTGATTTTTATATTATGGCTAAAAGAGAAAAAAAAACATGAGGTAGTCTTGAGAGATTTGATTCTATTTTTCTACACGCAGATCTTGATCCACTTTCAGAGCGTTCTTTAATTACGTAACGCAAAAATTTTGATTTAAGGACACCCTCCCCCCTCTCGTAACAAAGTTACAACGAAAATTTCAAATGAAAAATATAAAAAACTAACTTCATCCACCTATGTGGTTGATGCCTTCCTCACTTTTTACCAACAATGGGTAATATGAGTGGTTTGGACACATATTTCAGCTATTTTTTTTTAGGTCCAGAAAAATAAGTACACATATATAACTTAAGTTGTCATAACTCGAGACAGAGTTGCCAGATTTTCAATTATGTGGACTCGTTGGAAAGGTCTCTCGATTACCTAACCAATGATGGGTCGGATGATTGATCCGGACATCGTTTACATGCATTTAAGTGATATCCGGCTTCAAAAAAGTACATAAATATCACTTAAGTGGTCATAACTCGAGACAGGGTTGCCAGATCTTCGATGTTGTGGACTCGTTGGAAAGGTCTCTCGATTACCTAACCAATGATGGGTCGGATGATTGATCTGGACATCGTTTACATGCATTTAAGTGAGATCCGGCTTCAAAAAAGTACATAAATATCACTTAAGTGGTCATAATTCGAGACAGGTTTGCCAGATCTTCAATTATGTGGACTCGTTGGAAAGGTCTCTCGATTACCTAACCAATGATGGGTTAGATGATGGATCCGGACATCATTTACATGCATATAATTGAGATCCGGATATATGTGAAAACACATTTTTATACATAACTTTTGAACTACTTATCGAAACTTCAAACAATTCAATAGCGATGTATGTGACCCTAAACCAAGTTGAATGCAACTAGTTCGATCAAAATCGGTTCAGCCAGTGCTGAGAAAACATGGCAAGATTTTTGAACACATACATACATACACACACACACACACATACACACACACACACACAGAGACATTTGTTCAGTTTTTGATTCTGAGTCGATATGTATATATGAAAGTGGGTCTTCGAGCTTGTAATAAAAAGTTCATTTTTAGAGCAGGATTATAGCCTTACCTCAGTGAGGAAGGCAAAATGGAATTACCTGCCATGGTCTCAACATTCGAATGGAATTGTTTTAAAATGCATCTTACACCTGTATTTTTGATCGATCTTAGCATGCTAAATTTGATTTTAAATAAACTTTCAAAAATATTTGCAACGGCGTTATTAACTTTAAAATGGGTTTAAAGGTAAGAACCTTATCTACAAAAAAAAAAACATTTAAAAGATCGATCCACGTTTAATGGCAGGTCAAAAAAAATCAAAAACTTATTTTTTAAATGCAATCATTATTGATACAATATTTTCAATACATACATTACATACATACATTACAGATTCATCGGCCGGTAAAACACACATTTGTGCTCTCCCCATTCAAGCAATTGGCAATCATTCCACAATAAAATTTAAATTTTCATTGTTTTGTTGGACCCCCTAGACCAGGGGCCAACAAAACAATGAATTTTTCTGATGCTGTGGCCGGTCGGAACTAATGTTTGATAAAAATTTAAATGCAAAAACAAACACATTTTTTAAAAAGGTTATTCTTCAAATTTCTTCAAACCATTGAAGTTTATTTAAAAAAAATAATGTTTTTTTGCCAATTTCTTGACTCATTTTGAGACATTTTCAATATTTCAAATATATTTGCAGAAAACTTTGTTATCTCTACAATTTATTTACTATCTTTGCTTTTTCTCAACAAAATTTACTACTTCAAAATTTTCTAAAAACTGATTTTTTTTTTGCTGACTCAATTATAAAAATATCAATCAATTTGAATAAAATGCCTCAAAACAGAAAAACTAAAATTTAAATCACACATCCAAAACTGTAAGAAACTCAATATAAGAAATATTCTAATCGACAATCCAAGTTTATTTTATCGTAGATTTCACAATTTCACGAAATATAGAGTTTTCGTTTTTTTCCAGTTTCTGTTAAATTATTTATTGTGTAAACATCATTACAGAAGTAATAAAATTTAATTCAAACATAAAAAATGTTGGAATTTGAAACAAAAACATTGCTAGAGCCAAACAAAACTAAAAGTTCTCAATTAATTTTTGTAAAATATGTAAAATTTGATCTTAAGCTTAATTTTCAAATCTATACTCTAAATTTAAGTAATTGAACTATTTTGAAATGCCGTCGCGGGCCGGACGGTGGGCACGCCTGCTCTAGACATAAATTTTAAAAAGATTTGCGGAGACCTATGAAGCAATAATGTTTTTTGCTGGTGATGAAATTCATACCAAGCTAGCATAAAAAAGCACAAAGGCATCTGAATACAAGTTTGTTGAATGCTATTCAATATCGGATTCACATTTTTTTCTCTATCTCCCTTTTGTAAAATCATCATCTTATTTGCAACACTACTTGATGAACTCATTTTGTTCAATTTTGTGCAGCTGTTTGTATTTTATTTAATTTATTTGAAAAATATTATGCTTCTTTCAGCAGTGATTGGCAAAAAGTTTATTCAAAACGAAAATGCTCACAGCTGGTTCAACAATATAAAATGCACGTTCACTTTATTCCATATTGTTTACATTATATTAAATGTTTTTTTCTGTTTTATACTGATTAGGATAAGTGATTTTTTACATTATATTATAAACCGAGATACCACATCGGAGATTTATACGTAGAATGTTGTGTTTCACCGGCCTGAATCAGAATCTTTATATTTAAAAATATTTTATCGGTGAAACCTGCGTTTTTCAAAATTTTAAGGTTTATCATTTTTGGTACAGATTTTTGATTGATCTGGCCTTATAGGCGGATCGATTTTAAAAATTATTTTTTTACAGATTTGAAGAGAAATTTCTCACCTTTAAAACGAGTTGTAAATCGGTTTTAATTGTCGAAAGTTATTCCACTTTAAAGACATCAGTCTTTTATGCGAATTTTTTTTTGACCATCAAAACGGATTCACAATCCCTAAACAGCGTTTTGAAGGTGAACAATTTTTCTACAAATTTGCAATAAAAAATTTTTTATTTCTACAAATTTACAATACAAAATACAAATACGCCTTCCTCACATTTAAAGGGTGCTATCCAAAATGCAAAAGTGCGTAAATAACACTTAAGTGCTTATAACTTTTGATAGGGTTGTCAGATCTTAAATGTTTTGGACGCGTTGGAAAGGTTTTTTGAATACCTATCCAACGATAGGTTGCATGAGAGATCCGGACAACGTTTTCATCAAAATATCTGAGATCTGGCCTCCAAAAAGCGTATAAATAACACTTAAGTGCTTATAACTTTTGATAGATTTGTCAGATCTTCAATGTCTTAGACGCGCTAGAAAGGTCTTTTAAATACCTTTCTGAAAATGCATAACATAACGGGTTTTCTCACAAAAACCACCCTTTTTACAATCTTCCGGACTTTTGTTAAAATCGTTTTTTTAGCATAACTTTTGAAGCACTAAACTAAACTGCATAATTTTTAATAGCGACTTATGGGACCTCAAGACGGATCAAATGACGCCAAAACGGACAAAATCGGTTCAACCAATGTCGAGATAATCGAGTGACAATTTTTTGATCAACATCCCACCACACACACAGACATTTGCTCAGAATTTGATTCTGAGTCGATAGGTATACATGAAGGTGGGTCTAGGAGGTCTAATTGAGAAATTCATTTTTCGAGTGATTTTGAAGCCTTTCCTCAGTAACGTGAGGAAGGCAAAAATACAGAGAACTACATGTGTGATGTTACTATCCTATGCTGAGATGTGGACTACCTTTCAACAGCTGATTAATTCAAAGTTGGGAACAGAGTTTACGAGTGCTTAAGGAATCGAGTAGATCTACTGAAGGAAAAAAGTTACAAAATAACCTTTGAAAAAGCTTATAGATGGGGGATAGTTAGAGGAAAGGAGGCGTTTCTTATTCTAGTATCACAGCTTAAGGGGACATCAGCTGCAGCAGAAAGTTGACTGAGGTGGCACACCCCATTCTAAACTTCAGTAGCACTCGCAGAAGCCAATCAAATTCAAATAAGTGAATTTAGTTTATTGAAATATAATGTGCAATGAAGCACAATAAGTAGTTTTTGTAATTTTATCATAAGATTTTCAGAGGTATTTTAATATTTTTCACGATGAAATCGGACAGTGTTTGTTTCTACGAGGCGCGATTATTTTCTTCAAATTTGAGTTGTTTTTTAGATAAGAATATCCTAAAAGTGGCTCAAAGTTTTAATAACGTTGTGTTTTTACCCGGTGCGATGCGGATTTTGAGATATTTGATCTCTTTTTGGAGTTTTATGTGCGAAAAGTTTTGCAAATCCCGTATTCGTTTTTGCTCAGGCATTTTGTTTTCCGTGCGCGTTGCTAAAAAGATTAGTTTTGCATCATTTGTGCTCGTGACGGTTGCAACTTGCATGCAAGTAGCGAATCTTGAGTCACCATTTCCCGCAGGGATTGTCTGTTGCCCCAACGGTTTGACACTGTCAGAATATGAAGCGCTTTAGTTGTGTTGGTGGTGATGAATCAGCTGTTGGCAGTTGAGAAATTGCAGAATGAGCCTGTGTGGACATTCCAATTGGATTAAAAGTTCCATTATCTAAAACGGCACATATTCGAGAGTATCAGAAGTGAAAAAAAAATTGTGATTAATTCACCTTTGGAGTGCTACTGCTAATATAAGTGTGTTAAGAATCGAAGAAAGTTGGGACAGGAAGATTAAAAAATTGCAGTTTTGGTGTGCATCATTTTTCAATTGTGAAAGCTTTCAAAACGTGTGCTTTGTCGCCACTGTTGTAGGTCAACTGTTTTTAATGCAGTTGCATATGACGGGATTGAGTTACACGACAGCGAGTAAGACAGCACGACAAGTCGTTGGAGCTGTCACTATGATCATCAGGACTTCAGCTGAAATTTGGTGAGATCTTTCCAAAACAAACGAATAACAAAGATCTGCCTACTAAATACGCGCTGATTTCTCGTCCACGGATACGAAATCGGAAGTTCTAAATAACGTTTGAATCCGATTGATGCAAACGTTCTTTAGGGCGGGGCTTGTCGATTCAAGCTGAAGTACCTCGCGCACGGCTAGCCTGCATAGAAATGGGTCACCGAAGCTCGGCAGAGCTAACACCCTCCAAATGCCTATGCGAGTTATTTGCATGTATAGAATATTAATCTAAAATACATGGAAACAACTCAATTTGTAAGAAAGGACCGCGTGGTCCCGTTTGGTTGGTTGCACACACACACACACACACACACACACACACACACACACACATTTTAATATTTTTCACGATCTGCGAAACTTTAGAGAAATGTATCTTGCCATGAGCTCAAGTAGCTTAGTGGAACGCTTTGGAACGTTCATTGTCTCATGCAAGAAAACTCTACACACACTAAGCTCTTCATGCATGCCACGTCAAACCAGTTCACACAAACACCTTTTTCTAGGAAAATCCTCTCCGTGCATATTTCCTTACGGGAATTTTCTGTTATGCTGTACCTAAGCTCAATGCTTTGTTTGGGGATTTCTGGTGTTTACTATAGTAAGAATGTAAAATTTAAGTGGATGTTTTTATATAAAAATGTATCGGATATTTTTTATTTCAGAGTTAAACAGAAATCAGTTTTTCTTGAAAATGTTTAGAGTTTTTTTTTAAAAGAAACTATAAGCTGTTGTGTTTAATATGTTTATAGGACCTTTCCAAATAAATCCCCCAAAGACCACCGCCAATACAAACCCACAAACCAGCTCACCCTGAGTGGATTAGTGCACTGAACGAATCGGACCTCTGATCTGGTCGTGAGAGAAGATAGATGTGTGTACCGGGATGTCCGCTGCTAGTTCGGCCGTCCATCCATGGCGGCCAACACTGGGGTAAAAACTTTATGATTTTCCGCTCCGGATGGTCGATTATCATGTCCTTGGGCAATTGAAGGAACACCCCAGCACCCGCAAATCATCAGAACCGAAATAAATAACTGTCAAAAAAAATTGAATTATTGCTGATTCAGTTTTCGCTTTCATCCGGTTTATGGTCGTGGGGTGAATAGTGGTGTAGTAACGGAAAAACATTAATTTAAAAATTTGTCAAGTTAAATAAATATAACGTAAAATTCGATCAAAATTAGTCTCTAGAATTTTACAAACTAGAACTTCAGATTTTTCAGTCAAATAATCTGATTTCAGAAGCATTGTTTTCGTTTTCTAGGGCACAAGCCTATGGAACGGAAGCTTAAACCACAAACAGCCGATCGATCCAAACTACGGAACCGGAAAATCAGTACCCGTGGCCAACTTCACGAAATCAGCTCAACTTCTGCCTCTTTCCCGGTGAAGGCCAAACAAGTTCAAAAATTACCCGAGATAACTCTCTCCCGGTCGGAACGACGGAACGGAAGTGAGGCCCTGGCTGTCTGTCTGACACAGTCTGCCATTCCGGGGTTTGAACGGTGAAGTCACGGGACCGTGAAGGACCACCCCAGAGCCTCCCCCCCCCATCCCCTACTAGTCATCATCCGGGACATCATGATTTATCGGGCAGGCAGCACCACCACGGACACAGAGTTCGGGGGAAATTCCTTTCGGCAAGGCAGCATCAGCATCTCGTGAGCGTGCTATAAATTATAACAACCGGCAGAGTGCCGAAGTGAACCTCACAGCAAACACTCTGTATTAGCACTTCGACATTGATTAACAAGCGAAAGAAGTCGCGTTGCGGAGGGGGAGGGGAGAAAAGTGAGCAGCAGAGTTGATGTTGTTGATGCTGGTATGTATCGGGTTGATGGTGATGATCGCGAACGCGAGGGAGGAACACGTGAAATATAGTTGAGACATCGTTTGCACTAGAGAAACATTTATGCAAAGGGTTTGTTTTTCTATGAATTTGCATGAAATTTTATCCTAAAGGGGAATTTTGGTGCCAAATCTCCATTTTTCGAGATCTCGTGACGGAGGGGCGGAAAATATGTCTTTTTCAATGATTTCCCGAGCAGACGGAAATAACTTGGGAATAACATTTTTTTGTTATTAGTAAATACTAGGCCAATAACATTATATGTTATGATATTAGAATTGTTATTCGTCGTTATTATTTTTTTGTTATTGTAACACTAATAACATTTTCAGTTATTCTTCGAACAAATCGTTGTTATTATTTTTTGTTATTTTAAAAACTAATCCGATCATCCCAACAACAGTTGGCGGTATTATTCCATAACATAAAATGTTATTCCAAAGTTGTTTTGGCTTTCAACCAATATCAACCCAATTACAAATTTTGTTATGATAACATAAACTGTTACTGAACTCTTATGCAATTATGGATTTTATAAGAATATTCCATAACAAATTTTGTTATTTTAACAGTATTTGTTATTGAAATGGCATGAATTTAGTTATAACCGTCTGTTCGGGTTTTCGGTCGCAGAAATTACAGATTTGTTCAAATTTAGTTCTCCCGAGCAGACGGTAATAACTTTGTAATAACATTTTTTGATAATTTAAAATACTTAGCCAATAACATTTTATGTTATTAATAACACGTTTTGTTATTCGCCGATATGATTTTTTTTGTTATTGTAATATAAGACTTACATCATTTTAAGTTATTCTTCGAACAAATCTTTGTTGTTATTTTTTTGTTATTTTAACAACTAATCCGATCATCCCAATAACAGTTGGAGGTATTTTTCCATAACAAAAATGTTATTCCAAAGTTGTTCTGGCTTTCAACCAGTATCAGACCAATAACAATTTTTTTATTATAACATAAACTGTTATGAAACCCTTATGCAAAAAATGATTTTTCAAGAAGATTCCTTAACACTTTCTGTTATTTTAACAGAATTTGTTATTGAAATGGCATGCATTTTGTTATTACCGTCTGCCCGGCTACGAAATATTAGGACCATCTGAACTTTTTTCTACAAATCTCTGGATACAAGAATCGTTCCGATTGATTGAGTTATGCCCAAGAACCAGCGACTTGAAGTTACGGTTCCAACTTTTTTGGGAGGCTTGGGCGTCCGTGTAAGTTGGACATGCGTTGGGCGTATCAGGGATTTCATGTAGCCAAAATGAGCTTTTGTGATTTTACGAAAAAAGTTTTTAAAGAGTTGTTTTTTTGTTTCTATTTGTTTATAACAACGCGCCCATTTTTTTCAAAATTTATTTTCTTAAAATCGTGATGATTCGAAGTTTTTCATTTTATTGATAACTCGAACTTGTCCAAGACCACCCTAACCGTCAAATATAAAAATCTTAATAAAGAAGCCATGATTTTTTTTTAGTTTTAACTTTCATATTCTACATGGAATTGAGTTATTCCAAGATTTTTAATTTTTTATTTTTGTTATGTGGATTGAACTTCGTCGATACATATTCTCAAAATAGGTAATTATAATTTTCGATGTTTTTAAGATTTTTTTGTGCGTCCATCCCGGGAATTCCCGGAACAAAATTTCCAGTATTTTTCCAAAACCGGAAATTTCCGAATCCTAGGATTTTTCATATTTTGTCCCGGGAATTTCCGAAATTGAGAAAAAAAAATAATTTTGGTCTGGCAATTTTGATAAGGATGTAGATATAGAATCTATATATTATAGATGAACATTTGTATACTCAATAATGGATAATTATTATAAAGCATTCAAAATTTGTACTCGATATATATTAGCAGTAATTTGGCATATTACGAAAATTTGCCCAATTTTTTTTAGAAATTCGAAAATTGCCTAGTGTTTTAAATATTTTCTATTTTTAAATACATTCTTCTAAAAAAATTGGTATTTATTATTTTAAATTTGATAAAAATATCATTTAACTATTTTTCATCAAACATCGCCGCCTCAGGAAAAACAGGGCAAAATTAACAAAGTAAGACTGTTCAAGCCATTTTTTTGCAAATGTTTCGATTTTTGTCCTATGCCTTTTGTCTTGATTTTCCCCAGTTAGCAGAAGCGATTAAAAGATAATATGTTAAATATGTTTCAAATGAAACATGACATTTTCAATTTATCTAAAATTTTACACTAACAGGTATAATATTATTTGGTGTCGCTGCTGTTTTGTAATTTTTTTTTAATTTAAAGTTTTTTCAAGGTACGTCAAATAAATAAAAAAATTTAAAAACAATTTATTTAACTTACATCGCATTGGTTTATTTCATGTGTTTCATTTAAAATCCAAAGCAAAACAAAAAACAAAGATAAAACCAATTCTAAATTTCTTTTAGGCTATTTAAAAACTGCTTTCCTTGTTAAGATTTATGGAATACTATCACCAACTAATTATATTGAGCTAATTCTTTATTTTAAGCATAAAAAATATAACATTTAAAACAAAAACAATGATTCTGGGTAGTTTTTCAAAATTTTCCGGGATCCGGGGGTGTTTTAAAATGCATTTTACACTTATTCAGTTGTTTTGCAATCATTAATTCTAATCAAAAAACGAAAGATTTGAAGAAAACAATAATTTTAGCGAAAACATAACTTAAACATCGAAATTTTCCAAAAATTCTTAAGATTTTTAAATCAACCCCTTAAAATGCTTAAAAATGATTCTAAACGCGGGGTTATGCATTTTAAATTAATTTTAGCTGATTGCACTTCAATTGCCATTAAAATTATGAAGTTTTTTGAATTTTTTTTGTCCCCTGATTTTTTTGCCAACTTTGAAGGGGGGGGGGGGAGTGAACTGCTAGTAGCATTTTCAAATCAATCCCAACATTTTAAAACGTCAAAGATAAGCTAAGTCTTTTTTTTAAATTTTAAAAAAGATTTAGCTAAATTCTATAATTTGTAAATCATTTTTATATAATTAGCAAAATATTTCACAAGAGATTATTTTTTAAACATTGTAAATCTAATTTGAAAACACTGGAAAAAGTCATATTTTGCTAAGTTAATAGACCGTATCTCAGCAACCAGCAATAGAGTTCTATGCGATATTCAAATTCGAATAAAAACTGCAGGAAATTTTAGCACCTTTTCAAAAATATGTTTTGCAAGGGTTCGTTTTTATTAAAAAGTATTTCAAAATAGGAAAAGAACCAAAAATGTTTCGAAAAATTTCACCATAAAATAAATTGTTTGAACAAATGAGCAATACCGATTTTTTTTCTTCCAAAAATCGATTTTTTTAAATTCTAAAATCTAGCGAAAAAATACTAATTTTGGTCCTCTTAAATAAAAAAAACGTAAAAATAAAGAAAATAAGTGAAAAAAATCAAATAAATATTTGTTAACGCACACTCTAACGTCTGTGGTTCATCGAAAACCGTAATCCGAACTGTAAGTCGGTTCTGCTAATAAGTGAACAACTAATCTCGCGGTCAAACACAGAGAACAGTTTATTGCACAAATTACACAGATTCTTAAGTTTAGCAGTACGGAAAATGTATTTTGAAACAACTACTTAACTTAATCTTCTGGTTTATTCGTCAGTCTGTACAGAACCCGCCCGTAGCTGGTCTGCACAGATGCTGTAGAAGCACTTTCGTCTTGCTGTGCGGTCAGAAATGGAATAGAATTGATCTCGGTTTGCATTCCTAGAAGAAACTGTCCAGTCAGGTCAAGTTCACTGACCTTTTCTGCTCAGATTGTGTTCTGTAGATTACAAATACAAGTGTGATTACATTCTGCGTAGACGTGAACACTTGACCAACATGAACTGCGGTAAAAGCTACAAGAAAACAGTACAGTACAGAAGTTTCTGACTAGAATCAACGTCTTGTGTGTAAACATGCCGCCCGCCTTGAAAGACGGCGGCTCTGAGCGTGCTTTCAACATAATATCTTCCTACTTGGCTCTATTTTGTGTACTTCTGTACTGACTTTGACAAAACTGTTTGTAAACAAATACTACATCTATTGTGTATGTCTGTGTGTGATCATACGATCAGTGGTTCGAATGTTTTCTTCTTCTTTCTTCAGGTACTGCGTGATGTTGTCAAACATAAAATGCCGCCCGCCATGCTGATACGGGGCTGTTGATGTGCTGTTGTCCGACCTGCTGCTGCTTTTGACTGCCTCTCGACCGCTGCTTACGTACGCGTGACCAGGGTGTCACCTCACGTACCGTTTGTACTGTTGCTGCTGCAGTTGCCGTGTTCTTGGCTGCGTAGATTCTCCCTCGCGTTGTTGTTGCACTAGCCGTGCTTCGTCGTTGCCAGAGTTTCCAACCGTTTGTACCTGTTAGCTTGAGGCTGTGGTGGGGGGCAGTTCTGACCCGTCCGATCACAAGAACGCGCCACCCCTGATGCTTTAGGCTGGAACCTGCTGTCAGCGTTTGGCTTGCTGAACGTTGTTGTTGTTGATGTCGTTAAGTTCCCGAGCGACTTAAATGCCGCTTGCCGATGTTGCTGCCTTTGGAACTTACTCGAATCTGCTTGTATGCTGTCAGTGCTGTTCAGTTGTGTGTGCGTGCGACATTTGTGCCGCCCGCCATAATCTGCTTCACTTTTCGATAAGTTACCCGTTGTTGTTTGTAGAACTGCTGCTGAATTGTTTCGTCCACTTGCGCTTGCTGTACTGTTTGTTGTTGTTGTCTCCCAGGGTGGGCAGACCTTCTCCCTCTTGCAAACTCGCCTGTCCGTATGTGTGTTCACCTTGACGTTGGTGTCTGACGCCACAGGCCATCCGTAACTGACGAAACAATCTGCTGCAGACTTGTTCAACTTCTGTTCTTCTCCGTCCGTTCTGCTGTTTCCCAGATGTGTACTGTTGTCCCACTGCTGTTGGGTTCCTTCTTCTTCGCTGCTTCCACTACTGCTACTCCAGGCACCTGTAGGCACCTCGTGGTACCGGTGTTAGCGGATCAGCGTCAGCTAACCAAAGAGAACTGCGTCTCTACTGGAATGTGAGGTGAGACCAGTGTGTCCCTTCCATACTTGACGTCATCTTTGCGCCTGTAGTTGTGTCTCCACCACTGTACGTGGAGATTGTTCCCCAAAGCTGGGCGAACATCAATGAAACTTTCGGTCGGCGCACCGAAAGTTTCTGCCGCTGGCCTAGCGACCTGTACGTATCATGCTGCTGTACACGACAACACGACATGACCGTCCACACTCGGTTGAGTGGTCAGTAGTACTCCACACTGCTGTTGGAGTTGACGTCAGATGGATGCAGTACTGTTGTGGGCGTTGAAGTCTGGGGACAGATTGAGGACGGCTGATTGTCTGAACAAATGGTCAGTAATTAGGGCTACTTAACTCGGAGCCGTTTTGGAGTGGCTGGTCTGGCCCGTCCGACCACAACCGTGCCACCCCATTAGGCTTTTTGCTGGAACCACGAACATCTGCATACTTGAGCGACTGCTGCCGCTGCTCGTAGGCGATGAATCTCCGACAAGTTGACTTGCCGGACAGGGTATGATGTTCTGGCTTCCAGGTTGCGGCTGCTTGTCCGATGCTTGGATGCACCGGCTGAATCTTCCGTTAACGATTAGTGATCAGCTGTTGTGTGACTTGCGTCCACCTTTGCGTGCAGATTCTGCGGATCTGCGACTTCTTCTGCTGCTGTGATCGTAGTGTGAGTTGAGCTGACCTGAGATTTCCGACCGACAACCTCGAAAGAATCCAAAGTTTTGATGACTTTAGTTTTTTGATAAAGTCCAGCTAACGAACTGCTGCACAGCTGATTGCTTAACGTAAACATTGATCCGATACATGTGGACTTCACGGGACAGTAACAACACAGATTACCGTACAGTAGAACAGCTGTGGGTTTGGATTGACATGACCTGCTCTTGCGTGAGAGGTCACCGGCCAGACTCAGGGAAGATGAAGCTGTAAAAGACATTCCGTTAGCTTTTTGAAAGGTTAAGAAATAAACGACTTCCCTGGTCTGCGGAGGCCTTCCGACCTCCGCCGTTGGAGGAGTCCAAGTTCTCCCCGTGCGAAGATGGTAGATGTTGACAGTCGGTGTGACTGCTTCGCGAGTGGTCAGTCAGATCAGCTCCAGTGCAGTTCAGTTCAATTCTGTTCAGTCAGATCGATCGGAAGACGTCCCCAGTCGACGAACTCTGACAAATCTGGTCCCATTGTTCGTCAGTCAGTTCGTCAGCAGAGAGATTCAGGGAGAAAAAACCACCAAAAAACCCAAGAGTTTCGGTCATCTCAAAACACCGTGTTACTGTTTCTCAACGTTTATTTTGTATTCACACCGACGACCCTAGAGCAGTCCATGGAAGTTTGTGTGGTGCTTCGATGAGCATCGAAGGCACCGTCCACCCTCGGGGCACTTGGCTACCGCGTGTAATTGCGAGTAGCAATTGAAGCAGCACTTCAATTTGCTCATCATTGCCAGCCGGCGAGCTGGCGACAGCGCTTGAAAGTAAGGGCACTTACAGATCGGGTGCAGATCTGATGGGTCCCGGCAGTAAAGGCACAATACAGCTGGCTTCCGATCCGCGTCTCGTGCCTGCCGCACCAGAGCAGCACGCGGCGGTAGATTGCCTGCGGTGGTCGAATCAGGATCATTGTTGTTCCGCGCCAGTGAGCCGCTGCCTGCCTTCATCTCGCTTCTACCTTCGACTGTTTCTAATTCTGCCTTGCCCACATCCGCTCGTTCTGTTCCGTCCACATCCGCATCTCCTGCTGTTCCGGTTGCTTCCGCCTCTGCATCGTTCTTCGCTGAATCTGCACTGTCTGAGTCTGCTTCCGTCGAGTTCGGTCCGTTACCGTCCGGTTCCGCGACTGCTATCTTACGACCGATGTCGAGCAGGAGCGTCTCCATCGGTCCGATTACGGCAGCACGCTCTTCGTAAGCGTGCTCAGCCGCCGGCATGTCTTTCAACACCTGGTCGCGTAACGCCTTAACCAGCTCGCGGGTCTCCGTTAGCCAACGCAGCTTCTTCTCCGCCAACAGCCCGGACGGCTCGACAAGAAGCGCCAGCGCTCCGGCCATCTCCAGCAGCCACCGATCCTCTAACTTCATCGCCGATTTCGCTGCCATCCTGTTTGCTGCTCCACGTGTTCTCACCACCATGAATTTTTGGGAATGATTCTGCACAGTGTGTGTCGCTCGTCCGTTTGACGTTTCCTTCAGCTGTCATTCTTGCCCTGGTGGTGAACTGCGTACAGTGTGTGACAGACTTCTTGCAGACTTCTGTTCTAGCAGTGCAGACTTGGTGCAGACATTGGAGAATCAGACAGATGTGGATGTGGAGTGGTTGGCAGTGCAGATGCCAGTATCGTTTTAGTTAAATTTCAAGACACAAATTTTCACGTTTAGAGGAAACTATTTCACAAATTTACAACACTTCACTTGGTGGTTTTTATTTTTTACGGACGTGCATTGGAAACGCACCCTTAGCTACACGCTTCCCCTGTGGTAGATTTCTCTACCGAATTGCGCTGCATTGCAGCCAACTTCACGATGGTCACGGCTGTCACCGTTGACACCGTCAGTTTTTCTTCACCAGTTTGTTTTGATTCCAGCTTTCTTCGCGGTCCGGTCCGAACTTTCATCAGTTTTTAACCGTTGTTGTAGAGATGTCGGTTAGCATCTCTATTTGCTGGTCAAAATATGTGACCTTATCTTGTTGATGTGCCTTGGCGAGAAGAGGGAGAGAAGGACAGATATTGACAGGAGACGAACGTGGTTCGAGAACGCGGACGAAACGAGGACGCTGGACAAGATCCGAAGGGACCAGGAATCGGCGTTACCGGAATGGAGGTCAG
The DNA here is from genome assembly GCF_015732765.1 of Culex quinquefasciatus. NCBI lineage: Eukaryota > Metazoa > Arthropoda > Insecta > Diptera > Culicidae > Culex > Culex quinquefasciatus. Next base: position 175,950,938 of record NC_051863.1, read on the forward strand.
CGGGCGGTCGGGAGGATGGCTATCGCAGCAACCCTGCTGCGTCCGGTACGTCGAGGACTCTACAGTTGTTGGGAAAATGTTTGGTTTTTCTTCAGCAGACAATACAGAATTTCTACGAACGTTTCTGCTGATTTCGGAAGTTTGTTGCCCGTCGCGATTTTGATTGCTCGTTTGCGGTACTGTTCGCGGACCGATCGCCATCGAGAATTTTCAGCAGACATTGCGAACAAACGCGCGACGCCACCATTGCAAATTTTCAGTGCAGTAACACGACACGGAAACTGTAAACTGAACGGAATGCGGATATACGACGACAAACGACACGGATTTTTCCTGCGCGGTTTCCGATTTGATCTGGCTTTTCGACGTGCCAGATCCGGCTCGAAGGACCATAAATGTTAACGCACACTCTAACGTCTGTGGTTCATCGAAAACCGTAATCCGAACTGTAAGTCGGTTCTGCTAATAAGTGAACAACTAATCTCGCGGTCAAACACAGAGAACAGTTTATTGCACAAATTACACAGATTCTTAAGTTTAGCAGTACGGAAAATGTATTTTGAAACAACTACTTAACTTAATCTTCTGGTTTATTCGTCAGTCTGTACAGAACCCGCCCGTAGCTGGTCTGCACAGATGCTGTAGAAGCACTTTCGTCTTGCTGTGCGGTCAGAAATGGAATAGAATTGATCTCGGTTTGCATTCCTAGAAGAAACTGTCCAGTCAGGTCAAGTTCACTGACCTTTTCTGCTCAGATTGTGTTCTGTAGATTACAAATACAAGTGTGATTACATTCTGCGTAGACGTGAACACTTGACCAACATGAACTGCGGTAAAAGCTACAAGAAAACAGTACAGTACAGAAGTTTCTGACTAGAATCAACGTCTTGTGTGTAAACAATATTCGTCAATCAATCAAAAAATCCCAAAAAAACCGTACAGTTGGTAGTGAACACCACAAATCACAATAAACTAAAATTAACAACAACAATATTTTTTTCTATTTTTTCTTAATATAGTGAGTTTTGTGGAATGATTTGTGCCAGTTTTGTTTTAAATGAGATAATAGAATTCAGCAGAAAGTGCTGGCACTTCTGGCCCAGCTCGGTTGTGTATTTCGTCGCGTATTTTGAATCGAAGTTTTAAGTGAGAAACTCGACAGGAAACTGTGGGAAAAGTGATTCATTCGATGCGGTAGATCGGGCTCCTCACGAGCAGCATGGAGTTTCTTCGAAGTTCGAGGAAAATAAGGAGTTTTTCGTCAAATTGTTTTGTGTTTTTTTCTCAATCGGGCTTGTTTTACGTGACAGGTGGTGCGGTTGGTTTCGTTTTTTACCGTTTTCTAGCGAGGTTGCGTGGAAGTTGTCTTGCAACTTGCGTGCAATATTGATTTAAAGTGTTAGAAACCAGGGGTGCCAGAGGTTATAGAATTTAAATTAATTAATAACATTTTAATTTTTGTGTAAGCTTTGAGAAGAGATGTGCATCCGGGATTTAGCGCATTTCTCGTTGATTTGTGTTTTATGAAATTATTGGTTTCGCATGAGAAGTAGTTTTTTTTCGGTTTGTGTTGGGCAAGTGTTGGTCATGTAAAAGGCGCAAAGCTACGTGCAAAGGTGTCTGCTAGAAACTGGTGATAAAGCACTGAAACTCATGATTACTCTCGGAAAGAAAAGGGACACTGTATTCATCCAAAATCAGCAGTGCATTGTCTGGATTGTAGATAATATCCTTTTCCAGAAGTCTAGATATTGGTTTCTCAAATGTTTTCCTAATTTTCCTTATCTTTTATTTTCTTTCACTATCTTCTGATAATGTTTCTACCGAAATCCTCATTAAGTAGAACCCACCCATATTTTTTTAAAGCCCAACCTTTTTTTATCTATTACATTTTTTCTTAGCGCTGTCGGTTTACTTAGACCGTTTAAGCTCAAATTCGAAAATCTTTTACTTTGAACAAATCTTAACTATCTTACTTTAGCCTCAGTACAATATTCTATAACTGTCCACCATACCTATTTAATAATTACATGCAATTTTAAAATATTTCAGCTGGGTATTAAGGTAATTTATTATAATGATAAATTGACATTATATTGAAATTATATTTTACACATGACACACCCTCCCTACACAATGCCCATGCAATACAAATATCGGAGCGTTTGGTACGGTATGTCCACGCATCCTTCCTCCCTTGTAGATTCTGCGAAATGTGATCCGTTCTCAGAATCCTCTCTGCGGTTAACACAACGCAGTAGGGCTGGCCGCTTTAATTTTTGCAATACATTTTCGGGTGTTCTCGGATGTACTGCAATTATTAATAATGACAAGAAAAGTGCTTGGGGCGTCATCTAATCACAAGACTTTCCAGCATGCTTTCATCGGACTGGCTGCGTTTGTGTTAGATTAGATTAGATTAGATTAGAAATGAGATAATAGAATTCAGCACCCTTATTAGAAGAGATAATCCTGATGGCTTGAAAATCAATAATAAATAAACCTTATTTTTGAAGAACATGAAAATGAAAGATTTTTCTTTAGAAAAGAAATCCTTTCGTGCGCCTTGTTTTCCACCAACATTGGAAAGTGAAAGCCTTTTCCTTTTTCGCTTTCGAAAAGAAGCACGAAGAACCACGCCCGCAGCTGAGAAGAGATCGCTTTCCTTTTTTTTCGGCGGAAACTGCGAACGGAGATAAGGGGCTTGTTTATCGTTTTATGGTTTCTGGATTTGTAAATTACTTTATCTGCTCCGCTCGGGGAAGCTCAAGGCCAACAACACACACAGACAGGGATGGCGAGTCGGGTGGGGCACGGAATTCCGAGGCCACCCGAAAGTGCTTCGCCAAAACAATGCCATAAACAAAGTGACTTTTTCACGCCGCTGCTCTTGTTTTGGCCGTTTACTGATCGAGAGTCAGTTTATTTGGGCTGAAATTTATGATTGAAGGCATGTTTTATGGTGCGCAGTGAAGTGGAAAACAGATGAAGTCATTAGAGTTTTTGTAGATGGTTTCATATTATATGGATTTTTTGGCAGTAACCAAAATTCAGCCATTTTGTTTTATATAGAATTTTTTGATGTTTTTAGCCTATTCATAAGAGCGTATTGAGCAATTTTTGTGTTGGCTAATTTGATTTGATAAGCTCGATCATGACTTTAAAGTTCTCCAAAATTACTTCAAGTTCATTGAATAGAAGACTTTATTGTTTTATTAAAATTTCATGAACTAAACTTGATGAAAGTCATACAATTTTTTAAACTTCTAAAAAAAATATTTTTTGCAGGACCAGCAGGTTGATCTTATTAACAGGAGCGATTGTTGGCCAAAATCTTTCTGCATGTTGTAAGCCCGGTGCAATTGAGCTTTTAGCTAGAACCAAAAAGCTGTTTTGTATTCTAGTAATGAGCATTAAACAACAGTATGCTTTGTTTTGACACAACCACAATAGTATTATGTGGGTTCAATTTGTGAACTGTGATTTAAAACTTAAAAATTTTATTATTTGAATTTCAAAATAAGCTAACTCACTATTCATCATACTCGTGCTCTGTTTCGCTAAAAAAATGAATTAAATTAGCAGTAGGTTTTTGCAAGTATTTAATATGTTTTTGTTTAGAACAAAACCAAATTCACGTGCAAAGCAAAACAGCTTTCAACCCCTTCAGGCAAGGTGTGAAAATTTAGCTAGCACAGCATCATCGCAGGTTAGCATCGTTGCTCACCGATCCAGGCAGGTGTTTTTCCTGGCAAACAAAGCCATTATTCATGGTGGCTTTCAATTTGGGCACGAACCACCCACCACCGCGTGGGCTGACGTGCACGTCCCCGGGGGTGAAACACAAGTAGGGATATTTTTTTAATAGTTTATTATTATAGATTTTTTAAGCGAAATAAACATGCTTTGTTGGAGGAAAATGCAACTTTTAAAAACATTTGAAAGCATTTATCATGTACTTGACAGGTTTTGCTAATATTAAATTACAATCAAGATAAACAAAATTAACATTAAACATTAAACATTAAACATTAAACATTAAACATTAAACATTAAACATTAAACATTAAACATTAAACATTAAACATTAAACATTAAACATTAAACATTAAACATTAAACATTAAACATTAAACATTAAACATTAAACATTAAACATTAAACATTAAACATTAAACATTAAACATTAAACATTAAACATTAAACATTAAACATTAAACATTAAACATTAAACATTAAACATTAAACATTAAACATTAAACATTAAACATTAAACATTAAACATTAAACATTAAACATTAAACATTAAACATTAAACATTAAACATTAAACATTAAACATTAAACATTAAACATTAAACATTAAACATTAAACATTAAACATTAAACATTAAACATTAAACATTAAACATTAAACATTAAACATTAAACATTAAACATTAAACATTAAACATTAAACATTAAACATTAAACATTAAACATTAAACATTAAACATTAAACATTAAACATTAAACATTAAACATTAAACATTAAACATTAAACATTAAACATTAAACATTAAACATTAAACATTAAACATTAAACATTAAACATTAAACATTAAACATTAAACATTAAACATTAAACATTAAACATTAAACATTAAACATTAAACATTAAACATTAAACATTAAACATTAAACATTAAACATTAAACATTAAACATTAAACATTAAACATTAAACATTAAACATTAAACATTAAACATTAAACATTAAACATTAAACATTAAACATTAAACATTAAACATTAAACATTAAACATTAAACATTAAACATTAAACATTAAACATTAAACATTAAACATTAAACATTAAACATTAAACATTAAACATTAAACATTAAACATTAAACATTAAACATTAAAAATAAAAAAACATTAATGCAAATTTGATCACAACATATTATACATGACAATCATTAACCCTCTGCAACCCAACTCTACCTTTAGACGGGCTTCGATTTAAGCAATCGCCAAAAATCAATTTTTCAACCAATTTTTGATCTTTAAAAAGCATTGGAAATAAGTACTATTGAAATTTTAGAAAATTTATGGGTTGGAAGTTTTACTTGTTTTATGTGACTTTGCTTATGTTTTTATAATGTAATTTTTTAGGTGTCAACTTTGGCTGTGTTTTTTACTAACATTCCCTATATTTTAAGTAAAAAGAAGTATGCAGTAATTTTTCTAGTGTGCCAGACTATGCCTTAACGTATTTATTTTAAAATTTGAATGATAATGGTGCCATTTTATAGCAGAAAATGTGAAAAACAAGCAAAAAATTGAAAAAGTGGCTTAAACATGAAAAAATAAGATAGGCAAAATGTAATAATAGGAGGTGGTAGAATAGGCCAAATACTACAAAAAACCAACTTTAACTAGACAAGATAAATGCAAATTAAAATACTAAAAATAAAACAAGTAAAACATAAAAAAAATAAAGTTTTTCTTAGAACAAAAGTTGCTCAAAATGACCTCCTAAACAAGGGAAAAATAAAAAAATTCGAAAAAAAAAATTTGGGCAGTTAAAGAGAAGTAATTTATTTCGTAAAACAAAACTTGCTCAAAAAAAGAAGCAAAAACAATTCTTTAAAAAATCGAAAAAAAATCTTTGCAGTCCTTTTGCAAAGTACTGAATAAAAGTACTATGAACTTTGTACAAGAAATAAGAATCCGTTAAAACCCGTCAACTCATAAGGGCATCCTACCGTACTGGAACAGTCTATGTTCCCTGCACGACAAGAATCGACTCTTCCATTTTCCTTCTTAAATTTCTTGAAAAAAAAATCCTGCAATCTTTCCAATTTTCCCTCCGTGTTTCCCAATTCCACGGGAGTGAAACAATTTTAGTTTTTTTCATTTCTGCCCTCCAACCGGGCCCCCACGTCGCTCTAAAATAATATCAAAAATTGTTTATCACACTTGGCACCCCACCACGGTGGCCGTTGCGCTGAATGACCTTCACCACGTGGTGGTGCACATCGAGCTCCCAAAGTCCCAAAACTCAAAGGGGGCAGCTTCGCTGGGAAACCTGCTCCCCGTTATTATTATGTTAAACGAACGTGTTATTTATTGTGGTTGCACTCCCGGTAGCGTTTGGAGCATTTTTTGCTGTTGTTGTTTTTTAAGGCAGGAAAAATGTGCAACTCACTGCATCGCCCACTGCAGGAGAATAATTGAAATGTTTTATGAAACAGCAGAGGTTCACCTTGGTAGTAACAGGTTTGGTTCCTTAGACGGTTGAATACAACGTTTTCCAGTTTATTGAAAAGACTTGAATTGTTATAATTTTAATATTAATAAAAAAGAACCTCCTCTCAATGTCAAACATAAAGCTTCGTTTCCTCATCATGACAACTCACCCCCGTCATGGAAACTGTGGCAAACTTCATTACAGAATAATACCCTCGGGGCCCTCACGACGGGACTCACGGTTTGACATCTTCCTAACCAGGTTAGTTTCCACTGCCGGGCGGAGCACGCGCACGAAAACTATCATTTCGCGTAGCACCGAGTTGGCGAGCTGACTGGCTGGCGGGGAAATTGAATTTCATCTTGATTTGCGTTATGGTTCTGTCGTATTGTCTCCACTCTGATTATAAGGGTCGGGGGCTGCTTCACCCTGAGTTGGTGGGTAGAATCAAGTTGATTTATGGCAAAATTCTATTTATTTTTTTTAAAGAAGTTTATGACTTCAAGTGACATAGTTTAAATATTTTCCATAAATGCGGGAAAATTATATTTTTCAAAATGAATGTGTTCAAAACCAGCACAATTATCGATTTTTTAAATAAGTTTACAAAATTACTGGAAAGGACCATTTTTCACTGTGTACTCTACATCGCCAACCATCACGAATGAAAATGATTAGAATACTTTCCATTTCGACGTGCTAGGACCTCATCCGACTGTCGTTGCTTGCTTGCTGCGTGACATTTAGTTTCAATTCATTTCCAATTAGGATGGCAAGACAGGAAGAGTTGACAGGACTCGTAATTGGATCATGCTTCCGAGAATTACAGGTGGGTCATTCCATCTCAACTGTGCACGAAAAAGTGCAAATTTGAAAATTACCATCTCCGATCCTGCTCAAATTTGGCAGAGCTGTTAATACTATCAAAACATGCAAGAATCCCGAATTTCATCAAAATCGGACCACCCCCTCAATTTTTGTACCTCCCCAAAAAATCGACTTTTTGGCGATTTTTGACCAAACCTTCAAGTTTCAAACGACGATAACTCAGGAACCACAAATCTTAGAGGGTCGGTCTTCGACTCAATTTTGAAGGAAATTGGACGTAGAATCCATTTCTGTGGTCAAATTTTTGATTAATTTATTTTTTCTACCTGTATTGCGCAATTGAAAACTTTAAACGGCCGTATCTCAAAACACCCCAACTTATATTTTTAATTTGACCTCACCATCGTGTTCCCGGCCAATTTTACATAAGAATCACTTATCGACAAAAAGGAATATGTTTCGTTCCAGAGATATCGAATTTTAAAGTTTTGTGTTTTCGAGATTACCTACATCAGCTTCATTCGCCGCATCTGCTAGAAGCACACAGGCGGGCTGATCAATAACTGCTACCTGGTGTTCTAGGAGATGATTAATTTAATTTATATTTTCATAATTTTACGCAAATATTTATTCAAATGGCTAATAGGGGAAATTCTGGTATGTTTGGCAGGTTAAGTCCTCGCTACTAGTTTCGTCCAATTTGCTCATTTTCACTATTTAAACAACAAATTTTGCAAAACTTTTGATAGAAACTTGCTTGTTCACTTCTTATTGAGCTATTTATCACTCGATTTCAGTTGAAAACGCTTTTAATCAGCTGTAATTGAATGCCAAAGCGCTGATATGGCAACATAAGAGGAACGCTGGAATTAGATGCTGTTCCCCTACCTTGATCAATCTATTTTTGTGAAAGGAATATTTATTGGGTTATTTTACTTGTTGCTAACCGTTTTAGAGTACCTCCGAGGCCATGACTAGGGCCTTCATCATGAGCGGTAGCAAAATAGTGCCATTCAGCAAAAACCCCAAAACCTGCTTTATTATTATTATTATTATAGTTCATTACTGACACTTTACCATAATTTGGCAAATCCTATTTATGGTTTAAAAGATTGATCATATTAAATCAATTTTAATATTGTGAGCCAGCTCCATTTGATTAAAAGAATCCAAGAATGATGTAAGGAAAAAAAAATACTGTTGTTCGGACGGTGTCGAAATCATCGCAACTAAATTTGGGGAATTAGCCGCTTTGCAGCAGATCAAACTTTGTGATTTTCTTACATTTTTCAGTTTTATACTTTCCAGAAATCCTTTTCCTACTCCTTGTGATCGTCCTTCACTAGAGTACAACGTATCAACAAATTTTATTAATTTTTGTTCATATTTTTTACTCACTAATGTATCGTGCACTTATTGTTCAGTGTTACTAACAAGATTAATTGCATTTTCCTGCTCGCTCCGTCGGAATCCAATCCTGCCCTTTACTGTGTGTCGTTATTGCTCTGTCGTGTGGGTTAGCACAGAAATTCACTTCATTCATTTTTTTTGAGCAGATAAACATTCGTGATTCAACTTCAGTTTCCTACAGTGTTATACAGTAAATTTTTGCCCAATTTGATAAAGATTATTTATGATGAAATATTATTTCAATAAATGACCAGGTAGCAGTTATTGATCAGCCCGCCTGTGTGCTTCTAGCAGATGCGGCGAATGAAGCTGATGTAGGAATCTCGAAAACACAAAACTTTAAAATTCGATATCTCTGGAACGAAACATATTCCTTTTTGTCGATAAGTGATTCTTATGTAAAATTGGCCGGGGAACACGATGGTGAGGTCAAATAAAAAAAATAAGTTGGGGTGTTTTGAGATACGGCCGTTTAAAGTTTTCAATTGCGCAATACAGGTAGACAAAATATATTAATCAACATTTTGATCACGGAAATGGATTCTACGTCCAATTTCCTTCAAAATTGAGTCTAAGACCGACCCTCTAAGATTTGTAGTTCCTGAGTTATCGTCGTTTAAAACTTGAAGGTTTGGTCAAAAATCGCCAAAAAGTCGATTTTTTGAGGAGGTACAAAAATGGAGGGGGTGGTCCGATTTGGATGAAATTCGGGATTCTTGCTTGTTTTGATAGTATCAACAGCTCTGCCAAATTTGAGCTGGATCGGAGAGGGTAATTTTCAAATGCTGTTCCGCTTCAGATGGAATGACCCAGGTACCATTTGATTCAACACATCATTGTTCTGCGTCCATATAAAAACACATTTTTAATCACATTTTGTTAACGTAAGGTAATAAAAGAGCAATTCTCTACGAGATCGTTCTTTTTATAATTTTAATTTTTGTATTTTTTAATCCGGCTGAAACTTTTTTGGTTCCATCGGTATGTCCAAAGAAGCCATTTGGCATCATTAGTTTGTCCATATAATTTTCCATAGAAATTTGTGCAGAATATTCAAAAATCTACACTTAAAAAATGTTACAGGGTAAAATTTTGTTGGTGATCTCTGACAGAGTTATGAATTTTTTTAATCAGCACATATTTACAAAAAAAAAAAAAACAAATATTGATCGCAAAAAAAGTTTCAACTTAATTTTTTATATAAAATTGAATTTGCAATCAAAAAGTACATACTTCAGTGAAATTTTGATGAAAAGCATCCGTTTCAAGTTATAGCTATTTTTATGATGCCATTTTTGAAAATAGTCGCAGTTATTTTTTTTAAAATAAACTCAAGAGTGTACAAACATGGGCATGCTTGCCCACTCTTGTAAAAATATTTTTGAAAAACTGTGAAAATTCTCTATATATTGCCATGCAAAGATTAAAAAACCGGAAATTTATGTTTTCACCCAAACAAACCACAATTTTTAATGTCGACATCCAAGCAACTAATGGTCCGATTTTCAATGTAAAACATTCGTGAAATTTTCCGATCCTTCCGAAAACAATATTTAATTTTTTTAAATCAAGACTAACATTTCAAAAGGACACAATATTTATTGAGCCCGGATGAGACTTGGAAAACATCAATTTTCTTGTTTTTTAATCTTTGCATGGAAATATATTAGCAACTAAGGGCCTTATCAACAAAGTTTAAAAAGCAAAAAAAAAGAGAATTTTCTAAGCCTTTCAAAAATATTTTTTGTTTCAAGATTGTGCAAACATGGGCACTAATTTAAAAAATAAATAACTACGACTATTCTAAAAAAATTACCTAAGAATGACTATAACTTGAAAATCTTAGTATCAAAATTTTACTAAAGTACTTTTTGATTGTGGTTTGGTTGAGCGTTTTAGCAGAATGCATTACTATGCATGCAAAGAGACGAGTTGTTCCTTTTAACCCTCTACTGCCCAAATTTTTCTTTCGAAGATATTTATTTTTCCCGTGTTCAGGAGGTCATATTGAGCAACTTTTGTTCTACGAAAAACTTTACTTCTCTTGTTTTATGTTTTTCTTGTTTTATTTTTAGTATTTTAATTTGCATTTATCTTGTTTAGTTTATGTTTGTTTTTGGTAGTATTTGGCCTATTCTACCACCTAATATAATTACATTTTGCCTATCTAATTTTTTCACGTTTTTACAGTCACTTTTTAAATTTTTTGCATGTTTTTCACATTTTCTGCTATAGAATGGCACCATCATTATTTAAATTGCAAAAAAATGCGTAGAGGCATAGTCTGGGTCACTACAAAAATTACTGCATACTTCTTTTTACTGAAAATATAGGAAATGTTAGTAAAAAAACACAGCCAAAGTTGACCCCTAAAAAAATGACATTTTTTTAAACATTGGCAAAGTCACATAAAACAAGTAAAACTTCAAACCCATAAATTTTCTAAAATTTTAAGAGTTCTTCTTTCCAATGCTTTTTACAGATCAAAAATCGGTTGTAGAATTGATTTTTGGCGATTTTTTAGATCGAAGCCCGTCTAAAGGCGGGGTTAGGTTGTAGAGGGTTAATTCCGCTACTGGAGGTTCATCGCTGGTGTATCCGAATTCGATTTAACATCGAAAAAAGAAGTTGAGGAGTTTTTGTGACCAAAGACTCGGTCAACGATTTTTTACGCATTCTTGAGATTTTCCTTAAAAAAAAATAAAAATTGTGTTTTTTTTTGCAAATCAAGTTTTAGTGAAAAAAGTGAAATTATAAATCACCGTTTTATCGTGTATCATTTGTTTTCAGTGTAGTCTTTAACCATACCTACAACTATGCTGAAGACACCAAATCGATAAAAAAATCCTTCAAAAGAAACAGATTTTTTATTTTCCGTAAATCATTTTTTGTATAAACAGCTGCCAAATTTGTATGGAAAATTGTTTGGACAAACTAATGATGCAAAATGGCTTCTCTGGGCATACCGAAAGAATTGTTTAAAAAACTAAATTTAAATGTAATTCTGTACTTATCGCAAAAACAATTGTCTTGCATTTTTTTATTCGAAAAAAAAACTATATCTAGAAACTTTCATAACTAAAAACTCTTAGCGGTTGCTTAAATATTACGTACAGAGCATTCCAGGATTTCAGTACCCCCATACTCGGCATGTCACTTAATTTGTCTATACTTTAACATGGTTTGTCACACATTTGTCTAGTTTTAGCAGTAGGCGAAAAGCAAAAAAAATCGTCATTTAAAAAACAAAAGTGCACCACTAGATTATTTGAAACATAATGGAAAATGCTCATTTTGGGAATTTCACTTTTTGTCACATTCAATTTTCATAAGATTGTTTGTATTTTTTCCTCGTAAATTGTCTTTACCAATTCCTAGCAATTTTTCAACGAAATTAGCTCACCTATCCAAGTCTTCATACAATTTTGGCAGCTGTTTATCAAAATTGGTACGTGAAATTTTAAAAATCTGTATCTTTGAAGAAATTTTCTGATTAATTCGGTGTTTTCGGTTTGTGTTGTAGGGTTTGATGAGATTTATTTTTATGAAAAAAATGTACACGAAAATTCATGTTCTCGAAATCGATATTTTATCGATGCGTAGATTTGGTGTTTTAAAATTTTGTTCATCTTTGTTTTTTTTTTCCGAGAAATATACAAGCCTTGGCGTGTTTTCTAGAACAAACTTTTCAGGAAAAAATAGTCATCGCCACTTTCAAATGTGTCTTAAAGGAAATTTTCTCAGCTTTCCAATGCTTTTAAGAGCGAAATGATTCATCGAGAAATTTCTTAGATATCTACTTTTTAAGTTTTTTGTTCTTAATTCCTTCATTTTTTATTGGAAGCTTTTAAATAACAGTTCTGTAATCTTGTCATATTGTGTGTTTAATGTGTCATTTATTCATTAAAATTTGCAAAATAAGACAATAAACAACTTCGTAGAAGATTGCAAATCGCTAAACATTTTGAAAATAATGTTTTAACTGCGTTTTTGAATATGTGTGATTTATTCAGAAATTTAAAACATTAAACCGAAATAAAACTTTTTACGACATGAATTAAAAGAAAATTACATAATTGGTGTGTACAAGTATCATGTGTCTGCTCTTATTTAGCTGATACAACCTTTTTTTTGCGCAGGGGTAGCGGCTTCGTCTGCCGATCCCGATGATGCTATGAGACGCGGGTTTGATTCCCGCCTTATCCACTGAGCTTCTATCGGATGGTGAAGTAAAACGTCGGTCCCGGTTTCTCCTGTCTCGTCAGAGGCGCTGGAGCAGAAATCCCACGTTAGAGGAAGGCCATGCCCCGGGGGGCGTAGTGCCAATAGTTTCGTTTCGTTTTAACCTTTTTTTTGCATATTTGAAGTTGTTAAGGTTAATCAAATATGAACCAGGAACATGGATATAAAACATGATTTAAAATCGAAAATGTACAACAAATTATTGTTGCAAGCTTCAAAAGTCATATTCTTGGGGTATGAAATAACGAAAAAAATGAGTTTAACTGTTGAAAATGCATTTAAATGTAGGAGTAAAATTCGTGTGTTTAAACTCAGCAGGTTGAAAACATCGTCATAAACTTTTTTTGGTTTGAACAAAAATTAAATAGTATTTCAAAATAAAAAATCAAACAGAAACTTCCATTCCAAATTAGTTGAACAAAAGTCAAGGCTTTCTAAAATGTTTTAAAAAGATAAGATTTATAACACTTCTATAATATTGTTGATTCCTTGATCATTTCATACGAGAAAACTAAAAAAAATCATACTCATGAAAATTATTTCTACTGCAGCTTGCAACAGTAATTTGTAGTTCAATTTCGAGTATAAAACATGATTTGAATCCATGCACCTATTAAATATTTGGTTAAGGAAATATTATATTTTTTCAAAAAAATATGATACCCTTATCAATCCCAAACTTGCAAAAAAATCGGGTTTTTCAGCTAAATTCAAGATAAATTTGGGCAGACGAGTTATATTTGTACATAGAAATTATAAATTAATTATAATTCTTTTAAAAATATATTTTGGTACGATCTATGATTTTCATGTCCGAATAAATCACACATGTTCAAAGACTCGATTAAACTAAATTTTTAAAATGTTTGGCGTCTTGCAACCTTTTACAAAGTTGTTTCTTGTCTTATTTTGCACATTTTGATGAGTAAATGTCACAAAAAAACACATCATTTGACCAGTTTCACAAACTGTCATTTAAAGGTTTCCAATAAATATTAAAGGAATTTAGAAAAAAAACTTAAAAAATAGATATCTCAGAAATTTCTCGATGAATCATTTCGCTCTTAGAAGCATTGGAAAGCTGAGAAAATTTCCTATAAGACACATTTGAAAGTAGCGATGACTATTTTTTCTCCTTAAGGTTGCTCAGAAAACACGCCGTGAAACGAAGGCCGATTTTCAAAAAACTTATTTAAAAAAAAGTTAAAAATATTTTTATGTTTTTCATATAAAAAATCGTCAGTTTTTGATTTTTGTATTTTTTTAAAATGAATAATTTTAAAATCGGGCTTCGTCATCCACACGGGATATGTTTTGGGAGTCTTCACTCCGAATTTCAGCCAATTTGGTCCATCCCATCTCGAGATATCGTGGCACCCGTAAATCAACATGGTGTTCCGAGAAAAACGCTCAAAAGTTTGACAGTCCGCATTGCGCATGGCAAAATTTTGAGCCTCAAATCGTCTCTAACTTAGTTTAATCATTTAATATGTTCATGAAATTTTCAGGAGCGATTGAAAAACATCTTTTTAGTAGATTTAATAAATTTTCTGTAATATGAAATTTTGTGATTTTCTACATGTATGTAAACTCTTTATCAGGAAAGAATGGAAAGTTTTACCTTTGCTATCGTTAAAATCCAAATAATGGTTTCGCGAGTTAAAAAAACAAAAAAATCTTTTTGATGATGATACTTTGAATTACAAAATGTTATCATGTTTTAATTTTTGCTAGGCTGTTTCTTAGCAAATAATTATCCATTAATTCAATATCAAAATAGAATCAGGAATAGTCAAACAAAACAATTTCTTTTCGATTTTTAATCATGATGTAACTTGAATTGTAATTTGAAAATTATTCATTAAAATTTTAAAAAGTGCAACACTTTCCATTTGCAAATAAGAGTTTACAATGAATACTGATGTCGAGATTTTCTTTTAGGTAAGATAATCTTACAGACTACAAAAAGCATCTCTTTTGAGACTCCCAAAAGATATAACAAATATAAAACAATTACCAGAAAATAGAATATAGTTTTCGTATGGTCCTGAACATTATCTTCCCAACATCATCTGAAAAATATTTTTAGGCCTAATAAAGGTTAAACTTTCAATCCTATTTTTTCAAACTGCAGCAAAGATCACAAAATCACAATTACATGACTTTAGATCCATTACCGTCATCAGGGGTGACTTTGGGTTTGAGTGGAGTGAGATTGGGCAGAACAAAAATGCAGTAATGATTATGATCCACCCCTGATGGCGATACTGCCCAAATATCTAGAGCTCTCAAAAATAAAATGAAAAACAAATTAGATTTATTATATCCCATTTTTAATGTAACATTTTCTCAGGAACACGATGGTGTGATAAAAACTCTTTTTAAAATATGCGCTCTATGTAAGTACTACGAATATGTATTTTTGTTTTTTTTTTTATTTTTTTTTACATGGATGTGGACTATGTTTGATTTATTAAAAAATGTATTGAATTAGTTTAAGCTGATGAAATTTCTGATAATTAAGGTTAGACAGTGTATATTTAATCGTTTAGACTCAACACAAAATGTGATTCAAATCTTCAAGTATTGAAATCTTCAAATCATTAAAATTCAAAATCCTCAAATCTACAAAAAAACTAAATCATCGATTTGTTTAATCATAAAAACTCATTAGGCAAGGTAGAATTCCAACCAATGTTTTTGATTTGATTTGACTGTTTTTTTGTTATGTTTATTGCAGGCAATTTGACGAAATCAGAATACAAAAAAAAACACATTGCTCAGTGGTTCAGATCGAAAAATTAAGTGGTAAAATGTTTTTCCGAAAAATTATGCAGTTTTAGTGCCCTGGTATCTTTTGGACAATTAACGCTTTGGCGTAATTAATTTAGAGAAATCCACCTCTTTGATCATGCAAGTTCCATAACCTATATCGTGCTTGCCATTTCATTAGGGCACAAAACTTTTTAAGACAAGAGTGTGTCCCTTTCACACCTTTTGTAAACTGTCATTTGAGGGAGAGGGATACACTATTGTTTACAAAAGTTATGTGCCCATTTGAAATGTTAGGCTCCATATAGCTAAAAGGAAACATTCAAATTTTAAACGCCAGATTGCATTCAAAAGAGAAGATCTAGATCAGAGATGTTTTTTTTAAACTCGAGATACCTTCATTTGAAAATGTTTAATTTTCAAGGGAAAACCCTAACGAAATTCGAAAATTTTCCAAATATATGTTTTTCCATGTAACTTTGCTCGCTGAATCTGAATTTTTCTTCAGAGTTGAGCCAAAGTGTCAAAATATCGATTTTTTTGAATTTAGGAATTTTATTTAATTAAATTATATGTGCATTTTAGTTTATCAAAAACTAAAAAAAAGCTATGTGTTTTCAGTATCTTCTGATTGTAAACGATCAAACTTCGAGTGCCACAAACGCATCCCGTTTTGAAAACCACGATGACAACTCAATCTAGTTGGGGGTGATTTCTGCAGCAGAACAATGTTCGCAATCAATTTTGTTTACTTTCGGTGCATTTTGCTGCGGAAAGCGCTTCGCTCTTGCACTGTTGGTGCCGGCGTTTGCCGGGGCAAAAAGTTACACCAAACACAACGCCGGATGGATCGTCGGATCTGTGCATCACTTTGAGTTGATGTACCTTTTGTGACTTATTAGAAGATTTGTTAAAAGTTTATCGATTTTTTTTTGAAATTATTTTATTGTTTAAAATAATTTAAAAATTTCTCTAATATTAATCCAAACATATCTTCGCTCTCCCTAAACAACCATGGTTGTGACTGTTGTGACACTCAACTTTTGGCACTAAAATATACTGGTGGATAAGAGAAAGTTTTATCCTCCGATATCGAACAAAAGCATCATCATCGTTGTCGTCATCGCGTTGAATCCATCGGTTCAGACAAATGTTGAACTGTTTTTACAATAGTGCGCTTTGGGTGAAGTTGTCTAAATCGATGCTGAGGGGTGTTCAGTAGATTTTTTTTGAACATTTGTTTGATTTTGCATGTGAAATTTCGTAATATTAGAAATGAAACCTTCAAAATAAAGCTTCCAAAATCAAGAAAAAAAAAACTTTTTTAGCATCTCAATATTTGTTCAGCAGTCAAAGAATTGAACGCTTCTAGGCAAAGTGCTTTTGCACGAGTAAATCATCATGTCATGCTTTCGAGTCAGCGATTTAGTTGTCACTCGAAATCGAGAAAAATCACTTGGATTTTTTTTTCTTTTGATTTTTTTAGGAACTTCAAATTTTTTCCTAAAACTTTCGCAATTTCTAAGTATTTGTCAAATTTATTTCCCCATGATGAAATTATCAAGTTCACATTTCACCCCGTTTATGGCCTCTTGCACAAACGTTGAAGATTAGCGTTGAAGTTTACCAGCTGCTTTTGCTGCTGCTGCAGGAATGTTAATCACATAATTTGCGCCAAAAGCCATAAACCGTGCGAATAATCACCGGAGAATTTCGGTGGTGGTGCGCTTTTCCCAGTCCCAATCTTCGTTGCCTAAAAAAGGGGGGGGGGACCTCAAAACTGTAGTATTAGAGTGAGTTAACCTTTGAAAGTTGGAAATAATATTTTAAAATGATTTGTTAGCTTAAATTTGATGAGTCTAAATTTCATTTTATTTTTATTTTTGGTTATTTGCACCAAATTACTTATTTCATCACTCATCATTGAAAAATAACACAGTTTCAGATGTTCGAGTGTTGCCAAGAACCTCATCATTTCAGGGTTAATTTTATGCTGCATTACGCCAAGGAATTCCCACCTCGACGACGGCGTCAAAAACTGGGTTGAAGGCAGGCAGGTGGGTCGTCCGTGTAGAATAAAGAGCTCGCTCGCGTAATGAGAACAAATGGCCACGTCGCGTTGCATGGAAAGTCCCTCGGCCCCCGAAATACTCACCCCCTCCACACCCACCGCACCACCTTAAATTCTGGACTGCTTCCAACTCTGGACATTAGTTTGCATTAATTTCGAAAGTATTCCGAAATATTTTACCATTATGATGTTTTGCGAGAGACGTGACGGCAAAATTTGGAGTAATGGAGAAGCTGGTCGTTAAAAAAGGATGGCAACACTGTTTTATTTAGCAAAAGTGGGTTATTTTTGGCGTTATTTAAGACAGCATTAAAATATATTTATCTTCAGTTCAGCTGATTCAAAAGTTAGAACAACTCCTAAAAATTATACATCTCCCTTGATAAACTGTGTAATTCCCTTCACTTAACCCATACTAAAACACCTTCTATACAAAGTCTCAGTGCAAGTGTGGGTCCACCATTTTCCGAGGAAAAGCCCCCGCAAGGGTAATAAAAGTGAAAGCCTTTTTATTGACCCTCTCATTAGGGGAGAAAGGTGGCAGGTACATTACTTGCGCCACGCTTGCTGTGGATCAAGTTCCCCCCGGAAACGAGGCGTTTACGAGACTGCGAGAGTTAGCGAGGAGCTGCAGAGAGGGAAGAGTGAAAAAGAGTGAGATAGAAATGTAATCTTCCGACATATCGACTGAGCGGCACATTGTACTAATTTGATCAAGATTATGTATTTTAAAACTATTGTACTGTTGGTTCCGACCGATTGACTTGTGCGAAAGGTAGTAAAATTTTCAGTGCAGTGGAGTTTCTAAATTTTGATGTTTTGAAAGATTTTGCATAGTTTAAACAATCAAATCATTAAATTTGCTTTAAAACTGTTTTTTTTTAATCATGGACGTAAACTATGTTTTGAGATCAAACACAATTCGGTCAACTTTGAGGAGTTTACGTCACAGTTTTTGATTATACGCTGATTTCATCAATTTGACAATCTTGTGTCGTTAATTAATCATATATTTGAGTTTAATAAGAGGGTAATTCTCAACCAACTCATACAAAATCGGGAAAAGTTGCCCCAACTCCCCTTCGATTTGCATGAAACTATGTCATACGGGGTAACTTTTATCCCTGATCTCGAATCCGAGGTCCGTTTATGATCGCTCGTGACGGAGGGCTGGTACGACCCCTTAAATTTTTTAACATGCTAAAAAATACATTTTTTTTTTCAATTTCAGCCTAAAATGGTGATAAGATGTGAAAGGGACTTTTATGTAAAATTGAACGCCTGATGGCGTTTTAAAAATTCCGTCAATCAAAAAGAAAAATTCGTCAATCAAAAATAAAAAAAATTCGGTAATATTCCGTACTCAACTGTAAAAATTATTGGAAAATGTAAAATCGTGATAGTGGTTACAAAAAAACCCTGATGTTTAAACATCAACGTTTTTGAAATTGTCTTCTCTACAAACTTTGTATTACATTGTTACTTAGAGCTAAAAAAAATCCCTGCAAAATTAGAAAAAAAACACGAGATTTCAAAACGTTTTTTTTTTCTAAATAAAAAAATAACCCAGAAGGGTAATTTTTGTAGATTCGAAAAGTGCATACAAAATTTCCTTCAAATCACATGTTCTAAACTTTTTTACAGTCGAGTATCAAGAAATGGCCGAGTTTAAAAAACTTTTTGTGTTATTTTTGAGGCAAAATAGGTTTTTTTTTGGGAATTTTGAATACGCCATCCTATTTTTTCACTTGTACAATAATTGAAGGGTTCGTACCAACCCTCCGTCATGCGATATAATAAATGCCCTTTGATTCGTAATCAGGGTCAAAAGATACCCCATAAAACAAAGTTTCACCTAAATCGAAAAGGGTGTGGGCAACTGGTGTGTGAGTTGACAAAGAATGGCCCATAAATAATTGCACCTTTTTCAAGATACTTAACACTTTTTTTTACAAAATTCGGCTGCCATTTCCAGTTTTAATATTACCATGACTTTGTTTACTGTGTACTTAACAATATTTAAGTTAGGCCATTGCAAATAGTATTCAAAGGTTTTTTTCGCTGGTTATGAAATTTTTGACAGTAATTTTACATTAGGATCTGGTAAAAATTTCATAATTTGCTGTTGAAATTCACGTTTTTACAAAATAATTAAAGTTAAATTTCAAAAATGAGATAATTTTTTTTATCTCTGTCTATATTCAGCAATTACATTTGAAAAGAGCCTGTGTGTGTGTGTGGTCCAATCCAATACCCGCTGGCCGGCAGCGAAAGTATAATTTGGTTCAGACTTGGGTTATGCTGATACAGTTTATCTCAGTCCCGGGTATTAGGTGGTGACAGCCCTTGCGCTGCTACCAATGACCCATTTCAGAATGGCAGAGATCCTAGCGGCCCAATTCCGAGGTCATTGGGCATTGTCTGGCCCCGCCTAAACATAGAACAAAAACCAGACGGATCTTCGAACTATCTTTAAACTTCCAATCCCTTCAGGCCAAACAGGGATCAGCGCGTATATAATGATAAATAAGTGGAATTTGGGTAAAAACACTTTTTCATCCTCTTTTCTCGAGCGAAACAACGACGCAGGCCAAACACGATCGAAGCAGGCCTTGCCTCGCAAAGAGCAACGGCGAGAATCAATTCCATTTGAAAAGAGCCTAACCAGAAAAAAAGTTCTCCGATCGGGCTCAACATTTTTCTGGGGGTTCGTTGGCCAAAATAATGCGACCCGTATTTTTATGGTTTGGCCATTAGGGTGGCCTACATCGTGGTTCGAAAAATGGCAATTTTCGTCATTTTTCGCAAATACCTCTTGTTTCAAAAAATCATATCTTCTCTCCATTTTATACCATTGTAGCTGTCTTAGACGCAAAAGCAAGGTAATGAGTTTGGCTATTTGAGAAAAAATGTAAAAAGTTTCAAAATTCTAGCTTAAAATTTAACAAGTCGCATGAAAACTTAAAATGGCGTTTTGAACGTGTCTGGACCAAAGAGCCTATGTCTGAAAATATTTAATCGGATTCCTCGGAAAATTTCACATAACATATGGGTAATTCTCCGCCAACTCACACAGCAGTTGCCCCGACCCCTCTTCGATTTGCGTGAAACTTTGTCCTAAGGGGTAACTTTTGTCCCTGATCACGAATCCGAGGTCTGTTTTTGGATATCTCGTGACGGAGGGGCGGTACGACTCCTTCCATTTTTGAACATGCGAAAAAAGAGGTGTTTTTCAATAATTTGCAGCCTGAAACGGTGATGAGATAGAAATTTGGTGTCAAAGGGACTTTTATGTAAAACTAGACGCCCGATTTGATGGCGTACTCAGAATTCCGAAAAAACGTATTTTCATCGAAAAAAACACTAAAAAAGTTTTAAAAATTCTCCCATTTTCCGTTACTCGACTGTAACAAAATTTGGAACATGTCATTTTATGGGAAATTTAATGTACTATTCAAATCTTCTTTGATCCAGAAGGGTCATTTTTTCATTTAGAACAAAATTTTTCATTTTAAGATTTCGTGTTTTTTCTAACCCTGCAGGGTTATTTTTTAGAGTGTAACAATGTTCTACAAAATTGTAGAGCAGACAATTACAAAATTTTTGATTTATTATATTATTTCGAAAAAAATATTTTGAAAATTTTTAAATCAAGAGTAACAATTTAAGAGGGCCAAATATTGAATATTACGCCCACTTAAAATGCTTGTCTTGATTTAAAAAATTTCAAAATATTTTTTTCAAAAAGATCGGAAAATTTCACGAATGTTTCATTAATTTACATTGAAAATCGGACCATTCATTGCTGAGATATCGTCATTAGAAAATGGTGGGCTGATTGGGTGAGACTTAGAAAACTTCAATTTTCGTGTTTCTTTTTCTTTAAGCCGCTGTATTTCAGCAACCAGAGGTCCAATCTTCAATGTCTCTTAGACAATTTTATAGAAAATTTTCTGAACTTTTCAAAAAAAAAATTAGATATGGTCACTCATGGTCATTATTTTTAAAAATTGAAAAACTGCAAATATTTCGCTAAAATCAAACTTTCGGTGGATTTATCTTGAAAACGGAGCCCTCCATCAAAAAATCTGTAAAGTACTTTTCGATTGCAAATTCAATTTTGCATTAAAAATTAATGTCAAACTTGTTTTTGCATAAAAATTCGATTTTTCCAAAAATCACTAATTTTTCAAAAATTCATAACTCGGTGGCAGATTTTTTGACCATGTTTCTCTATGGCTCAAAAGTTGCGGATTTTTGTCCCCTAAAACATATGAGCAGTTCTCTAGGATTTCGGTCATTCGATTTTTTTTGTATTTTTTAATCCGACTGAAACTTTTTTGGTGCCTTCGGTATGCCCAAAGAAGCCATTTTGCATCATTAGTTTGTCCATATAATTTTCCATACAAATTTGGCAGCTGTCCATACAAAAATGATGTATGAAAATTCAAAAATCTGTATCTTTTGAAGGAATTTTTTGATCGATTTGGTGTCTTCGGCAAAGTTGTAGGTATGGATACGGACTACACTAGAAAAAAATAATACGGTAAAAAAATTTGGTGATTTTTTATTTAACTTTGTCACTAAAACTTGATTTACAAAAACACTATTTTTAATTTTTTTATTTTTGATATGTTTTAGAGGACATAAAATGCCAACTTTTCAGAAATTTCAGGTTGTGCAAAATCATTGACCGAGTTATGAATTTTAATCAATACTGATTTTTCAAAAATCGAAATTTTGGTCGTAAAATTTTTAACTTCATTTTCGATGTAAAATTAAATTTGCAATCAAAAGTACTTTAGTGAAATTTTGATAAAGTGCACCGTTTTCAAGTTATAGCCATATTTAAGTGACTTTTTGAAAATAGTCGCAGTTTTTCATTTTTTAAAATTAGTGCACATGTTTGCCCAGTTTTGAAAAAAATATTTTTGAAAAGCTGAGAAAATTCTCTATATTTTGCTTATTCGGACTTTGTTGATACGACCTTTAGTTGCTGAGATATTGCAATGCAAAGGTTTAAAAACAGGAAAATTGATGATTTCTAAGTCTCACCCAAACAACCCACCATTTTCTATCGTCAATATCTTAGCAACTAATGGTCCGATTTTCAATGTTAATATATGAAACATTTGTGAAATTTTCCGATCTTTTCGAAAAAAAATATTTTCAAAATTTTCAAATCAAGACTAACATTTCAAAAAGGCCAAACATTCAATATTACGCCCTTTTAAAATGTTAGTCTTGATTTGAAAATTTTGAAAATATTTTTTTCGAAAAGATCGGAAAATTTCACAAATGTTTCATATATTAACATTGAAAATCGGACCATTAGTTGCTAAGATATTGACGATAGAAAATGGTGGGTTGTTTGGGTGAGACTTAGAAATCATCAATTTTCCTGTTTTTAAACCTTTGCATTGCAATATCTCAGCAACTAAAGGTCGTATCAACAAAGTCCGAATAAGCAAAATATAGAGAATTTTCTCAGCTTTTCAAAAATATTTTTTTCAAAACTGGGCAAACATGTGCACTAATTTTAAAAATGAAAAACTGCGACTATTTTCAAAAAGTCACTTAAATATGGCTATAACTTGAAAACGGTGCACTTTATCAAAATTTCACTAAAGTACTTTTTGATTGCAAATTTGATTTTACATCGAAAAATGAAGTTGAAAAACGACCAAAATTTCGATTTTTTGAAAAATCAGTATTGATTAAAATTCATAACTCGGTCAATGATTTTTGCACAACCTGGAAATTTCTGAAAAGTTGGCATTTTATGTCCTCTAAAACATATCAAAAATAAAAAAAAATTAGTGTTTTTTTGTAAATCAAGTTTTAGTGATAAAGTTAAATAAAAAATCACCAAATTTTTTTACCGTGTATTATTTTTTCCAGTGTAGTCCGTATCCATACCTACAACTTTGCCGAAGACACCAAATCGATCAAAAATTCCTTCAAAAGATACAGATTTTTGAATTTTCATACATCATTTTTGTATGGACAGCTGCCAAATTTGTATGGAAAATTATATGGACAAACTAATGATGCAAAATGGCTTCTTTGGGCATACCGAAGGCACCAAAAAAGTTTCAGTCGGATTAAAAAATACAAAAATTAAAATTGAAGAAAAAAGACCGATTTCGTAGAGAATTGCTCATATCAAAAAATCTCGAAAATCAAAAAATACTGATTTTGGGAAATTGAGTTTTAGTGAAAAAAAAGTTGATAAAAAAATCAGCAAATTTTTTTTTCCGTGAACCTACTTGTTTCTCAAAAATCCTCAACAAAACCCACAACATTGCCGAAGACACCAAATTGATCAGAAAATTCACTCAAAAGTTACAGCTGTTTGAATATTTACATACCATTTTTGTATGGACAGCTGCCAAAATTGTATGGAGACTTTTATGGGTGAACCAATGACACAAAATAGCATATTTGGTCATAGGGAAGGCCCCCACAAAGTTTGAGCCAAATCAAAAAATACAAATAAAATCCATTTCCGGTTTTGGTAGAGAATTGCTCCTAATTGATTTTGTTTTTTTTTTTTCACCTGTGCAGAGGGCACTCGACTGTTGATTCGCACGAAAAAGAAGCCTGTTTAACGGTGATGTAAATTTAATGAAGCCTAAAATCGAACGATGCTTTCATTTTGCGGAATTGTTGTGAAGTTAATTTTGCTGGCAAAAAAGAAGTACAGTCATGAACATCATCTCGTCAGTTCTGCTGAATTTCAGTGGCCGATACACAATGACAGGCTTTTCAGTTTTAATTGCACATTGGAAATTTGTTTTTTTTTTTATCTCACTCTAACAGGTTGATGGAAGGTAGGTTGTTGACGCAAGTGGCATGGTTCGGAAAATTGGTCTTCGTTTGTGGGGCAAAAATTGGATGGCAAAATTGAGTGGAAACCTGTTAATGGGCGGTGTGTTGATGCATTTTTGAGGACACAATCCTTTGAGTTTGGTGCCAATACTCACCTATACAGCGTCAGTTCAACTAATCCACCCAGCAGTCCCCGGGGCAACTCTAAGCCGTCATCATTCTTGTCACGTGGTTGAGTTCAAAGAAGCCATTATTCAATCCCCATCCGGTTACCACGTGCAACAATGCAATGCAAATTACAGAGTCCGAAAGCCTGGGCAAAGTTTGTCCCCAACTGGTTCCAGGAATTGTCACCTTCCAGCAGCCAGTGGGGCGCACACATATACGGGTTGAGCTTGTCTCGTCATGGGTTGGCTTTGCAGAGTCCTCGTCATATCAATCTGACAAAATGCAGACTTTGTACAACACAACGGATTGTAATCTAAGTTGATAGAATGTGGTGTCATGTTTCAATTCTAATTCTGAAAAAAAAAAACTTTGAAGCAGACTTTTCCAATTTATTTGAAGTCATACACCAACACAATATTCCCACACCCCTTTGGCTTGGCGTTTATTTTGTACTAAACATCTGTTTCCTGTGCCGGGGACAAACTCTCATCGTCAAGACGTCAGACAGCTCCCGCGACGAAAAGTCTTGTGAAACAGCGCAGTGCAACCCGGCTGGTGTCTTGTCTTGTCGTGTCCTTTCCTTCAGAAAAGCAGAACCCCCCCATTGGGAATGATGCCGGCAAGAGCGGGTGGTGCTACATAATTAGCGACGGAGATTATATTGTTAAAAAGTTTCGTTTTATTATGGTTATAATCCGTTCAGCATCGTGGCTTGTTTCTTCCCTTTTTCGAAAAGTGCAGTGCCAGCAACTTGTGATCGCAAGAGTGATAGTGGCGAGATAGACGAGACAATTCTCTGGAAAATTTGTTTCAAAGGAAAGTGTCCTTTACTTTGAGGAAATTCCAAATTTCCATAGAAACTGCTCGGAATAGTTGCTTGCTTCAACGCAGACCAAGGAGCTCACGCGCTTCGCAATGCAGAACAAAGCTTTCCCGGGAAAAGCTCGCACAACAACTGCACTAAGCTGCCAGGGGAGCTTTACGAGCTGGGAAATTCGCGCGGAAAGATTTGTTCTGACGGATGACAAACTTGTAGTGGCACGGCGATGAGGATGGAAAAAGTTGTCCTCCCAGGGTTCGCAGCAAACTAATTGAGTTACGGCTATGAAAACAACTCAATTAAACTTACAAACGACTCTGGGATCGTCGAACGCAATCTCCTTTTCGAGCGTTACCGTGGCATTCTTAGCCGTGGACAATATCCTTGAAATCCCCGTATTGAGCTGGCATAACCAATTTTACGGTGGTTTGCCAAAATCCGAAGTCATAAATAGATTGCAAATTAACCACGAAAACAACTACTCCTCAACAGAAGGTTACTTATCTCCCAATAAAAACGTTGCGACAAAACCACTTCTGCCAATAATCTCTTGGAAATACTAACAAGAATGTATTTCAAACAACTCAACCGGTCACCACAACCGGATCAGTATCGAAATTGAAGCTGGCAATTATTATTATAGGTTCGTTGGAGCAGAACCTGAGTCAAACCGTTGACGAGCCCACGTGGAAACTCAACGGCACGTGATCTGGCACTTTAAAAAATAAAATGCAAGAAGACTTCATAAAAGAAATTTTGTGAACATCATGTCAATTTTTTAAAGAATAAAAATATAATTTGCAAACTTAAGTGAATTACACTTTTTTTTATAAATTTTAGAGTTTATAGGACCTTTATAGGAGCTTTATGATGATTCCTTTGCAAAAAATATTAACTGAGAAAGTTTAAAACAAATCTTTGTTTGATTTTGTTGGTCAGACTCCACTGGTTGCTGAGATACCTAAATCTCTTAAATTTAAAATTTTGTCAAAAATGAGTAACTTTCAGTGTCATGTAATATGCCCTTATTTTTATACTCGCGATATCTCGGAAATTTTTGGTTCAATTTTCAGTGTTAACAATGTAACTTTATTTTCTGCTCTTTTGTATTGAAGTTAACTGATTTGGGCATGTGTAAATGTTAAGCCACAACCTTTAATTTCTACACTATATCTTTGAAAAAACATAGAGCTCTTCGAAAACATTTCTGCAGAGATGTTGTTCCTTCATGAAGTTTTAAAAAAATCACTCAAAAATACTTTTTACTAGAAAACGGTACTCTTTTTCAAAAATGTGTTAAATTTGATTTTTTTTTTCAATTCAATTCAATTCAATTTCGATTCATTTCAAAAAATCAAAATATTGGTCGCAAAAAATTTTCAACTTCATTTTTCGATGTAAAATCAAATTTGCAATCAAAAAGTACTGAAGTGAAATTTTGATAAGAGGCACTACTTTCAAATTCAGGCCATTTTTAGGTAACATTTGAGAAAATAGTCGCAGTTTTTGCCCACTTTTGAAAAAAATATTTTTGAAATGCTGAGAAAATTCTCTATATTTTGCTTTTTTGAACTATGTTGATATGACCCTTAGTTGCTGAGATATTGCCATGCAAAGTTTGAAAATAGGAAAATTGATGTTTTTTAAGTCTCACCCAAACAACCCACCATTGTCTAACGTCGATATCTCAGCAACTAATGGCCCGATTTACTGGAGTTTTTTTGAAAAGGTCCAATTAACTAAATTTCCAATTTTTGCTTTTTGGCTGTTTTTGAAACTGCCTTGAGTCAGGGGTATTAAAAACACTCAAAAAGCAAAAAATAAAAATTTGGTTTAATGGATTTTTTTTAACTCCAGAAATTTGAAAGATTCGTGAAATTTTCCGATCTTTTCGAAAACAATATTTTCAAAAATTTTAAATTATGACAATTATTTCAAAAGGGACAAATATTTAATATCGTAAAATGAAGTTGAATTTATTTTTGCGACCAATACTTCGATTTTTTGAAATAAAAAAACAGTATTGATTAAAAAATTCATGACATAATATTTTTCTGAAAAATTGGCATTTGATGTCCTCTTATAGATATCAAAAAGTGATAAAAGTTTTAGTGACAAAAAGTTAAATAAAAAATCATCAAATTTGTTTTTACCGTATATCATTTTTTTCAGTGTAGTCCATATCCATAACTACAACTTTACCGAAGACACCAAATCGATCAAAAAATTCTTTCAAAAGATACAGATTTTTGAATTTTCATACATCATTTTTGTATGGACAGCTGCCAAATTTGTATGGAAAATTATTTGGACATACTTATGATGCAAAATGGCTTCTTTGGGCATACCGAAGGCACCAAAAAAGTTTCAGCCGGATTAAAAAATACAAAAAAAATCGAAAGTCTGAAATCTCAGAGAATTGCTCTACTCCGACATCGGATATCGATAGCGGTGTGCTCTCTTATACTAACCGACATTTTGGTAGTTGCGAGAAAATCGATTTTTAAACTTTGAATTACTGTTTCTGGAAAACTGTTCGACAAACAATTGTTCTAACAATTTTAAAGTATGCACCTGACATTACTTAAAGATATTGTGAAATATAAAAACTTTTGAAATGCTAGAAAAATTTTGGCAGAGAAAATACGAAAAAAAAATCATGCTTGCAATTGGCACAAGTGTGTTTTGGGAGTCAATTTGTATGAGTTAGCACAAACGTGCACAGGGCTTTGGTACAAAATCGTGCAAAGTAATTTTATTGTTAAAATAGTTCAAATTAGTTGTTTCAATGTTATTTTTTCACGAGTTGGTTAATTTAAGCGTAAGAAAAACATTTTATATCAAAACTTTTTTCAAACACTTATTTTAGTTTGAATTTGGTAGGAAAATTAACCTTTTGGAAAAATTAGCATTTAAATCAATATTTTTGTATGAAAAAAAAGTGAAATAATATTTTTTATGAATATAATTGTAAAACCATCCATAATACATCAACTATGACGAATACTAGGTTGATGTATTCCTAAAAACATAGGAAAATGATGTTGTAAAAACTTTCAGCTAGTTTATTTTATTTCAATTATATCATACGACCTTTCAAAAACGAATGGTATCCAAGGCACAAACCGTTATTTAGATTTATGGTGAATTGCAGTTGGAACAAGTGTGTCTCATGCAATGGAATAGATGAATGTATTGAATAGAACAATTGTGCCCCAAATAAATTAAAAACGTAATATTTTAAAGTATGGACGACTCATACAGTTGTGCCAAGTGTGCACATCAACTATGGGAGATGTTGTTACGTTGTTTTTTTGTTGCATGGACGACCCCTTCAGTTGAGCTAGGAGTGCACAACGACTTCAAGAATGTTAAAATTTGCCTTTTAGGTTGGGCTAAGTGGGTAATAGGTTGGGGAAAAATGTTGTTACGTCGTTTTTTTTTGCCTGGACGACCCCTGTAGTTGAGTGAAGAGTGCACAACGACTTGAAGAATGATTCAAACTGGGCTTTTGAGTTAGGCTAAGTGGGTAATGGGTTGGGGAAAAATGTTGTTACGTCGATTTTTTTTTGCTTGGACGACCCCTGCAGTTGAGCTAGGAGTGCTCAACGACTTGTAGAATGTTTAAATTTGCCTTTTAGGTTGGGCTAAGTGGGAAATGAGTTGGGGAAATTTGTTGTTACGTTGTTTTTTTTTTGCATGGACGACCCCTTCTGTTGAGCTAAGAGTGCACAACGACTTGAAGAATATTAAATTGGATTTTGGGTTGGGCTAAGTGGGTCGTGAGTTTTTTTTTTTAATCTTTTTAAGTACTTTGTATAGGATTTTGTATGAGCTTTATTGTGCAGGAAACATGTAAGCAAAGTTTCAGCTACGTAGCCACATTTTACAAGTGGGTTCCAACCCAAAAGACCAAATTGAAAACATTCTTTAAGTCTTTGTCCACTCTCAGCTTAACTGCAGGGTTCGTTTATGCAAAAAAATACTACGTACCGTTATTGGGGTGACACTGGGTCTGGGGGTGAAATTGAGTCAAAGTATTTTTTTACGGATTTTACCATTTCTCAGGTGCGTCTCTATGACTCTAAATTCTGTTAAAATGGTATAATATGGTATAGTAGCCCAACTCAAAAGTCCAATTTGAAACATTCTTCATGTCGTTGTGCACTCCTAGCTTACCTACAGGGGTCGTCCATGCAAAAAAAAAAACGACGTAACAACATTTTCCTCTAACCCATTACCCTCTTAGCCCAACCCAAAAGTCCAATTTGAAACATTCTTCAAGTCGTTGTGCACTCTTAGCACAACTGAAGGGGTCGTTCATGCAAAAAAAAAACGACGTAACAATAATTTTCCCCAACCCATTGCCCACTTAGCCCAACACAAAAGTCCAATTTGAAATATTCTTCAAGTCGTTGTGCACTCTTAGCACAACTGAAGGGGTCGTTCATGCAAAAAAAAAACGACGTAACAATAATTTTCCCCAACCCATTGCCCACTTAGCCCAACACAAAAGGCCAATTTGAAACATTCTTCAAGTCGTTGTGCACTCTTAGCACAACTGTAGGGGTCGTCCAGGTAAAAAAAACGACGTAACAACAATTTTCCCCAACCCATTACTCACTTAGTCCAACCCAAAAGTCCAATTTGAAATATTCTTCAAGTCGTTGTGCACTCCTAACACAACTGAAGGGGTCGTCCATGCAAAAAAACGACGTAACAATAATTTTCCCCAACCCATTGCACACTTAGCCCAACACAAAAGGCCAATTTGAAACATTCTTCAAGTCGTTGTGCACTCTTAGCACAACTGTAGGGGTCGTCCAGGAAAAAAAAACGACGTAACAATAATTTTCCCCAACCCATTACTCACTTAGTCCAACCCAAAAGTCCAGTTTGAAATATTCTTCAAGTCGTTGTGCACTCCTAGCACAACTGAAGGGGTCGTCCATGCAAAAAAACGACGTAGCAATAATTTTCCCCAACCCAATGCCCACTTAGCCCAACCCAAAAGTCCAGTTTGAAATATTCTTCAAGTCGTTGTGCACTCCTAGCACAACTGAAGGGGTCGTCCATGATAAAAAACGACGTAAAAACATTTTTCCCCAACCCATTACCCACTTAGCATAACCCAAAAGTCCAATTTGAAACATTCTTCAAATCGTTGTGCACTTTAGCACAACTGTAGGGGTCGTCCAGGTAAAAAAAACGACGTAACAACAATTTTCCCCAACCCATTACTCACTTAGTCCAACCCAAAAGTCCAATTTGAAATATTCTTCAAGTCGTTGTGCACTCCTAACACAACTGAAGGGGTCGTTCATGCAAAAAAAAAACGACGTAACAATAATTTTCCCCAACCCATTGCCCACTTAGCCCAACACAAAAGTCCAATTTGAAATATTCTTCAAGTCGTTGTGCACTCTTAGCACAACTGAAGGGGTCGTTCATGCAAAAAAAAAACGACGTAACAATAATTTTCCCCAACCCATTGCCCACTTAGCCCAACACAAAAGGCCAATTTGAAACATTCTTCAAGTCGTTGTGCACTCTTAGCACAACTGTAGGGGTCGTCCAGGTAAAAAAAACGACGTAACAACAATTTTCCCCAACCCATTACTCACTTAGTCCAACCCAAAAGTCCAATTTGAAATATTCTTCAAGTCGTTGTGCACTCCTAACACAACTGAAGGGGTCGTTCATGCAAAAAAAAACGACGTAACAATAATTTTCCCCAACCCATTGCACACTTAGCCCAACACAAAAGGCCAATTTGAAACATTCTTCAAGTCGTTGTGCACTCTTAGCACAACTGTAGGGGTCGTCCAGGAAAAAAAAACGACGTAACAATAATTTTCCCCAACCCATTACTCACTTAGTCCAACCCAAAAGTCCAGTTTGAAATATTCTTCAAGTCGTTGTGCACTCCTAGCACAACTGAAGGGGTCGTCCATGCAAAAAAACGACGTAGCAATAATTTTCCCCAACCCAATGCCCACTTAGCCCAACCCAAAAGTCCAGTTTGAAATATTCTTCAAGTCGTTGTGCACTCCTAGCACAACTGAAGGGGTCGTCCATGATAAAAAACGACGTAAAAACATTTTTCCCCAACCCATTACCCACTTAGCATAACCCAAAAGTCCAATTTGAAACATTCTTCAAATCGTTGTGCACTTTAGCACAACTGTAGGGGTCGTCCAGGTAAAAAAAACGACGTAACAACAATTTTCCCCAACCCATTACTCACTTAGTCCAACCCAAAAGTCCAATTTGAAACATTCTTCAAGTCGTTGTGCACTCTTAGCACAACTGAAGGGGTCGTTCATGCAAAAAAAAAACGACGTAACAATAATTTTCCCCAACCCATTGCCCACTTAGCCCAACACAAAAGTCCAATTTGAAATATTCTTCAAGTCGTTGTGCACTCTTAGCACAACTGAAGGGGTCGTTCATGCAAAAAAACGACGTAACAATAATTTTCCCCAACCCATTGCCCACTTAGCCCAACACAAAAGGCCAATTTGAAACATTCTTCAAGTCGTTGTGCACTCTTAGCACAACTGTAGGGGTCGTCCAGGTAAAAAAAACGACGTAACAACAATTTTCCCCAACCCATTACTCACTTAGTCCAACCCAAAAGTCCAATTTGAAATATTCTTCAAGTCGTTGTGCACTCCTAACACAACTGAAGGGGTCGTTCATGCAAAAAAAAACGACGTAACAATAATTTTCCCCAACCCATTGCACACTTAGCCCAACACAAAAGGCCAATTTGAAACATTCTTCAAGTCGTTGTGCACTCTTAGTACAACTGCAGGGGTCCTACTAACTAACCTACAGAACCTAAAAACACTTATCCTAATCAATGGGTCGTCCAAACAAAAAAAACTACTCCACTAAACCATTTTAACACACTTCACCTAACTGATAATTCCTTCTCGCTTCCAAATGTGCACACTTGTGCTATTTTCCTTCCAAAATAGTGCTCCATAATATTGCTCAAACTAGTAAGGACACCTGGCAATTTACCATAATATTATAGTGTAATCGTATTTTTATGGATTTGCGTGCTTTCAAAAGGTCAAGCCATGATGGAAAATAAGAGAGCACATCCATGATGCGTTCGAAAATGTCAGTTAGTACAAATGGTTGCAAGGCGATATCTCCGCGTATGAAACGAATTTTTCAGATCTGTTAGAAGCGTTTTGTAGGGAATTTAATTAGCTAAAAGATGGCATCATTAACTCATTTTGGCCCAATTTTCAGTTAGAACATTAGAGCACACCGCTATCGATATATTTTTCAAAAAAATAAATCTCAGGCACCTGTTAATTGATATTCAACATTTTTGGATACCGTAAACCGGGGTGACTTTGATAGGATTTCAATTTTGTTTTGTAATATTTTCCAAAAGGTAATGTTTTTCTCAAGGTTATTATTTTTAGAACATGTACTGGGGTAGGCCACACAAAGCCCATGCACTATTTTGGAAAACATTTTTTTTTTTGCAATAGTGTTTAGACAAAAAGTAACGTTAAAAATTCTTAGTTTAAATTCCGGGTTGACTTTGATAGTCTTAGTTTTTCTTGTCAAAATCATATTTAAGATGTTCATACTTTATTTGTATGTTAAATGTACCATCACTTAAGTAGCTGATAAAGTTTTGAAGAAAAAAAATAATGTTTATATTTAGTTAACTACACAAGCAACATTTTTTTCCAGGAGTTTTACAAGAGCTCTTCAAGATAGCTACAGCATAGCAATTTGGACCGCGGTAGGATAAAATTCTCTTCAAAACTTCTTCAGGAGTTTGGAAGAGTACTTGAAGAGAGTTTCATCCTACTTGGGATAAGTTTATAAGCTTTTTAACAAAAAATATATATATAAATTTTAGGTAAAATTGTTAAACAGTCGGAACTTTACCTGAAATTTGTTAAGACTAGTTTTGTTTATAACATTATTGATTTATATTGCATTTTAAACTAAATTCGAAGCAAGAATCAAAAGTTTTCACATTTTCATGAAATTTGTTCAAATGAGATTGCCTATAAATTTGGAGATTTTTTTAGTTGTGTTTTAAAAATACATATTATTTATTATTTACAAACTTATTTAACCTTCTCCTATTGGAAAATTGTCCAAAGAATTCAAATATGCATTCCGTTTTCCGATTCAAAATCATGTTCATTGAGAAAATCATGACACTATGAGAAGTTTAAAATAAAGACTTTCATCAACATTTTTTAACTATAGTTAACCAACTTTTTAAACTTTTCAAAATTATATGAAAAGTTCTTTTGAGGTTCTTTGAATACTTCTCTACTACGGTCAGTATGATTCTTAACCATTCCTTACGTATTATAATTGTTCTCTTCATTTTGCGGAAAAATCGCAAACCTATCAAAGTCACCCCGGCTATCAAAGTCAAAGTCAAAGTTTTTCGGTATGTTACGTAAAAGATTCTGAAAAAATCTTACAAAAATATGTTCAGCTTGAGGTTGAGGTCTCGAGACTTTCAAATTAGCAGACAAAGTTGACATTTGATTTGCATGTTTATTTAGCTACTTATCACCACGTGACAAGCTAAAATTGGTTCAGCCGTTCCGGAGAAATAATTTTTCGAACCACCCTATTCCTCGACTTGACTTCAAAATGGGACAGGCTAATGTAACATATCTGTTGATCTGGAGGTCTATCTGAGTTCTCGATGCATCGAATGATTGTATTCTAATTATTGGTTACTAAACATAATTTTCTTATTGCACTGACCAATAACAATTTACAAAAAAGTACTTTTTGGGTTTTTTTTAATTGTTCAAAATTACAATTAAAAAATAGATTAACTTGATAGTAAAACCGAATGAACTTCTTCGAAAAACTTAATTTCGTTAGATTTCCCACTGTGTACTGTAAAAGCCCACGTCGGACTCCCCGAGGACATAAATCAGGCTCATTATCGGTGAAGTGAAATGCGTCTGCCCACACCACCAACTCACCAACACGGCTGATCACTGCGCACGGAGGTGGACACAACAACTTCAATCGTCCTACCGATCCGGTAATCTGCCACGCAATCGGCCCACAAATGGACATCTCATCAGTGGTTGACGCTCGTCCGGACCGGTACTGCCAATAATCCTGAAATACCAACCTGTGTGATGTCTCTCAGTAATTTGCACGTTTGCCGGCGTAAGGGTGAGTAAGAGACGGGTACATGGTTTATTCATAAGCTCATCACCGCTCGTTGGGTGGTCAATAGTTGGGTGGTGAAAATGCTCGTCATAACTGGACCGTGTAACGACGTTGTCAAAAATAATGAGAGTTATTGGATGATCCTGGTTTGTATTGACTTAAGGGAGGATGTCTGGAACAAAATGCATTACAATTTCAATGAAGTAACATTTTACTGTTCATAAATTCAAAACAAGCTATTTAAAGTCATTTTGAAACGAAAATTTGGGGTTGGGGACAGGGGGAGGGGGGCTATTCCAGCAGGCCCATAAATTTAAAACTCCGTTACGACTCTGTTCAAAAGCGATACATCTTCCGAAAGCCAGAGACAATCATTAGGGCTTTCCTGCGGAACTCATCTCGGGGCCCGTTACCAAATTCCAAAGTTACACTGTAAGGGTAGATAAATTTGTTTTGATGTACGTTTTACGATCTTAATTTAAAGATTTGAAATTCTCTAAATTACCTCCCCCACTCTCTGGTCGTTGTGGAGAAGCAAAGCAAGGGGCACAGCTGCTTTCCAGCTGGTATGCTGGGGTCGTAAATTTTCCCCGGCCCAAAAGGCAGCAGCAGCAGAAGAAGCAACGGGAACAACAAAACAGGTGAAAAGGAGACAATAAATTAAAGTTGCACAAACAATTGTTAACAAGTGGCTCCGAAGCAGCCAGGACACGTGTGAGTGTACGTGGATTGGGAAGTAGGGTTACCGTTAAAATAATCGAAGCAGGATTAAAGAATTTTCTTTGAAATAAAACAAAATAATAAATAGTTGATATTTTTAATAAATAACTTCTCAATTTATAAGTCACCCTGCCAAAACACACGTACTGATGCAAAGGCATTGCCTAAAGAAGACACATCAAGTTAAACAATGGAGAAGTTGTTATTTGAAGCTGACTGGGAAAATTATGACCTGTTTCCGTGTGTGTGTGCTTGTATGCTATTTCTTCCGGGAAATGCAACCGGGATCACACTACCAAGCTCCTGGGAAAAGTTTCGTGGTTGCAAAAAGAAGGTGTTTTTGAGTTTTTTTTTAAAATTATTTTAATAATTATCTTAAAAAAGTGTTGATAAATTGTATTGTTTTTTCTACATAAATTGAACTGTTGTCATAAATTGACAATTTATTTCAAAAACTTTAATTTGACTTACACCGCGTTCCCACACTGCAAATCCGTAACCATAACAATCCCGCTGAGGAACTCAATCTTGAGACCATCATCCCTTGGAAACCGTCTCTCGGCTCCAGAATGCTTTATGCACTTCACAGAGTCTGCAGTGGCACAACACCTTTCTAATCGCCACCTTTTAAC
Organism: Culex quinquefasciatus; assembly: GCF_015732765.1. Lineage (NCBI taxonomy): Eukaryota > Metazoa > Arthropoda > Insecta > Diptera > Culicidae > Culex > Culex quinquefasciatus. The sequence goes on from NC_051863.1 coordinate 175,986,855, forward strand.
CCTTCACATCCCGTCAATATTAAGTTCTTTCAAAATCAATCGATTTTTACAATAATTTTAGCAACAAATTTTTAAATATCTGAAAAACTTTTTCTTCTAATAAATCTGTTTTTTTAAATAATAAAAATAAACAGGTAGTAGAGGGTTGAACCGCTTTCCTTAGCCATTGCCTTAGCCATCTTGCGCTAGGAAGAATGTTCCTAGCCGGGAGGAAAAAAGTCTTTCTCTTATCCCACACACACATGCCAGCCGGTCTTCTACGGTGAGAATTCTATAAAAGTCCTCCGCTGCTGGATGCACCTTGAAACGGCACACCTCTGCCGGAGAGCCAGCCAGGGTTCCAGATTTATGGCACTCTAAATCGAGTTAAACATTAAGATAAATTATTCATTAAACATGAATTGTAGGCTGGAGCGACTACTTGGAATACTGATTGAGCTAGTAGTTTCACAAAGGCTTAATCTGGGAGGAAAATTGTAATTCTTTCATGAGAAGGAAATCTCTTCCAGGGATTATAGGATCACATAAATACTGGGTAGGATTGCACATGTAAATCCCAATTAAATCCATTACTATGGTCTTAACATTGATTCCCCTTAAGAATCAATTATCTAATAAACTTCGCACAAGTTGAATTTGCATGAATTTCATCGATGACAGATTGCGGAGGGATTTTGCACCCACCTCAAACTGATGGCAAAACTGCTTCCTGGGCCCGAATGACTTTCAACGATATTGATTACCCTGCAGGGAAATGAGTTTGTAACCACCGCCAACAGTTGGAAATTGACAGTGGAAAAGTTTATTTGTGCTGCAATTCGGTGTCGATTGTTGTAAAGGGTAATGTGGGATTTTAAATATAAAAAAAACAAACTAAAAAAAACTAAAAACTAAAAACTAAAAACTAAAAACTAAAAACTAAAAACTAAAAACTAAAAACTAAAAACTAAAAACTAAAAACTAAAAACTAAAAACTAAAAACTAAAAACTAAAAACTAAAAACTAAAAACTAAAAACTAAAAACTAAAAACTAAAAACTGAAAACTAAAAACTAAAAACTAAAAACTAAAAACTAAAAACTAAAAACTAAAAACTAAAAACTTTAAACTTTAAACTTTAAACTTTAAACTTTAAACTTTAAACTTTAAACTTTAAACTTTAAACTTTAAACTTTAAACTTTAAACATTAAACTTTAAACTTTAAACTTTAAACTTTAAACTTTAAACTTTAAACTTTAAACTTTAAACTTTAAACTTTAAACTTTAAACTTTAAACTTTAAACTTTAAACTTTAAACTTTAAACTTTAAACTTTAAACTTTAAACTTTAAACTTTAAACTTTAAACTTTAAACTTTAAACTTTAAACTTTAAACTTTAAACTTTAAACTTTAAACTTTAAACTTTAAACTTTAAACTTTAAACTTTAAACTTTAAACTTTAAACTTTAAACTTTAAACTTTAAACTTTAAACTTTAAACTTTAAACTTTAAACTTTAAACTTTAAACTTTAAACTTTAAACTTTAAACTTTAAACTTTAAACTTTAAACTGGGCTTTAAACTTTAAACTTTAAACTTTGGGCTTTAAACTTTAAACTTTAAACTTTGGCTTTAAACTTTAAACTTTAAACTTTAAACTTTAAACTTTAACTTTAAACTTTAAACTTTAAACTTTAAACTTTAAACTTTAAACTTTAAACTTTAAACTTTAAACTTTAAACTTTAAACTTTAAACTTTAAACTTTAAACTTTAAACTTTAAACTTTAAACTTTAAACTTTAAACTTTAAACTTTAAACTTTAAACTTTAAACTTTAAACTTTAAACTTTAAACTTTAAACTTTAAACTTTAAACTTTAAACTTTAAACTTTAAACTTTAAACTTTAAACTTTAAACTTTAAACTTTAAACTTTAAACTTTAAACTTTAAACTTTAAACTTTAAACTTTAAACTTTAAACTTTAAACTTTAAACTTTAAACTTTAAACTTTAAACTTTAAACTTTAAACTTTAAACTTTAAACTGGGCTTTAAACTTTAAACTTTAAACTGGGCTTTAAACTTTAAACTTTAAACTTTAAACTTTAAACTTTAAACTTTAAACTTTAAACTTTAAACTTTAAACTTTGCTTTAAACTTTAAACTTTAAACTTTAAACTTTAAACTTTAAACTTTAAACTTTAAACTTTAAACTTTAAACTTTAAACTTTAAACTTTAAACTTTAAACTGGGCTTTAAACTTTAAACTTTAAACTTTAAACTTTAAACTTTAAACTTTAAACTTTAAACTTTAAACTTTAAACTTTAAACTTTAAACTTTAAACTTTAAACTTTAAACTTTAAACTTTAAACTTTAAACTTTAAACTTTAAACTTTAAACTTTAAACTTTAAACTTTAAACTTTAAACTTTAAACTTTAAACTTTAAACTTTAAACTTTAAACTTTAAACTTTAAACTTTAAACTTTAAACTTTAAACTTTAAACTTTAAACTTTAAACTTTAAACTTTAAACTTTTAACTTTAAATTTTAAACTTTAAACTTTAAACTTTAAACTTTAAACTTTAAACTTTAAACTTTAAACTAAAAACGCTTGATCTGGGTGCTGAAAAGACAGAATGCGTAACGTGATTTTCGAAAGCTCCCCACTGCTCCCCACTAATACAACAGCACTACAGCTGTAAACATAAACAAAGTAGAAGGCTATGTTCAAGCTCAAGCGTGACATATTTTTTTGCTGCTGAAGTGAATTTATTTGAAACATTTTGGATCTGTTGATGTTGATGTTTTCGATGAAAAATTAAGTGCATCCTACTTTTTTCTTCGTATACTAAACGATGGGCGGCCAAAAGAGGCCTTTTTTTGTTTTCCACGTGATGAAAAATTGTGTCAAAAGTGGGTGGAATTTCGTGAACCAGAAGAGCAACCAAATGGAAGTTCCGAGATTATGTATTGTTGATGTGCAGTGATAATATCGGAGCAAGATTATCCAATATTATTTGGTAGGTACCATTCATAGTTATTGATAATTTGTCGCTAACATTGCAAAAAGGGTCATAAACATGGGTTTTGCGTGAGACATAGCGATTTTGAAATATTAGCAACGAATCATGCCAATCTCGATTTCCACCCTCTTCTTAAGATGTTTTGACTTCGAATACCTTAATAGCTCGACGCCATCGACTTTTTTATTCCTGACAAAATAAATTATAGATCGATCACAATACTTGCCTCTTCTTGGTATTATTTTGCGAACAGTAAATTGGTTCCGCTTTGACAGTTCTAAATTGAGGCCACTTTGCGGACAACTATTCTGCACCCAGCGCTTGATCGGAGAACTTTTTTTTAAAATCATGCTTTTTTCGTGGGAAATTTTTGATAAGTCACAAAAACGAAATTTTTTTTTGTGTTCCTATTTTTTGCCCTTTCTATAACCAACATCTTTGTCAAAGGCATCAAATCGATCAGAAAATCCAATCTCAAGATACATAATTTCATACTTTTACATATCCATTTGCATGTAAACACTTGTATGGAAAAACTAACTTTTCAAAATTATTTCTTTCGATAAAAATTGAAAATAGGGAAAAAACGATTTTCGATGTAAAAAAAAAAACTTTCTTTTAATTTTCTGCTTTATTCAACTGTATTTGTTTCAATTCAGCCCAGCTAATCAAAAACTGGAATTACACAGTTTTATATTTTTTAAAGTAATTTTTAAAAGAAAACAAGAAAATGCTTCTAAAGTTGCAAAAGAAAAAGCATTATACGAAAATTCTTACTATTAATGTAAATTTGATGTTTTGCGTTTCATCTGAAATTAGTTTGTTCCTTCATCAAAGGACTTGTTTGACCCAAGTTTCCCAACAGCCAAAAATTTTCCAATGCACAAAGCCATCCCCTCTAAGCTGCCAGTTTCGTGCAAATTTTCGCTGACGCGCTGGCGGGTCTAATTTGGGTAATTGATGAGCACGGCGATACTGGTTCAAATAAATTGCATCGCTAACCTCGCAAACCACATCCTGCGGTGAAAAGTGGCCACGTGTGCCGATCACCAATCCGGGGGCGTGAATTATGGCACCGTGTAGTTACATTGATCCTGTGTGGTTTCGGTGAAATTTTGTTACATTTGGCTGGTTTTATGTTGAGATATTGCAAGGTGAACCTGAATATTTTTTTTTGTATTTTTTTGGGGCTTAGATTGCAAGTCACTACAAAACCACAAGAGGCTTCTTAAGCTTTTATCGATATAAAGCAATTCATCAAAATTTTCAATTTTCATCAAAAGAACCAGGAGGCCAACCCCTCGCATTCACACCAGCAGCTGTAAGTACTCTCAAGACCTCTGTGGGAACGGGGAAACGATCGTTTAAAAAAGGCAAACAAATTTTCTCCAATCAATTGCACCTACCCATTCCGAGAAGCTGTTACTGTTCTGAGTGTTTTCTGTTGCTCTTCTCGTTTGAGAAAAGTATTGGTATCACAAAAAGAAAAAAAAAACCGTTTCATTTTAAATTTCCACAAATTTTATTTCAAACAAATAGGTGACTCAATTTATTTCCCTCGAAATCACCGAAAAGCAATGAAAAGTCCGGAAAGTCGATTTTCACCCAAACCCTGGCGCCAAATCTTTATTTCCTTCTCGTCGTCGTCGCGTGGAACAGTCGTTAGCAACACTTGTTTGCAATAAGCAGCCCCTCTCAGTGAGCGCGCGGGAAATAATCGACGAGAGGCAAAAATACGGGCGGAAATACGATTTTGTCTCGTTTTATGGTACTGTTATGTTCCTGGGAAAAAAAAACTCGAGGACGGACGGACCCAGGAGGGGGGTTTCCCCCGAAGGGAATTTTGGTGCGCAATTTTCATTAGCAAAACTGCCATAAAATGACCGAATAACGACTGTTTGGGCCGTATTTGGGGGTTTTATGATGTTTTTTTTTGTTGTTGCGTGTTGCTGTCGGACCTTGTCCCCGAGAGAGAGTGGAGAAATTATGACTGGCGAATATTTGAATAATTTCCACGACATTTATGACGTGTATGGAAAGAAAGAAACACTAAAAGCAATTTGATTATTTTGTGATAAAATGATAAAATGATAAAATGATAAAATGATAAAATGATAAAATGATAAAATGATAAAATGATAAAATGATAAAATGATAAAATGATAAAATGATAAAATGATAAAATGATAAAATGATAAAATGATAAAATGATAAAATGATAAAATGATAAAATGATAAAATGATAAAATGATAAAATGATAAAATGATAAAATGATAAAATGATAAAATGATAAAATGATAAAATGATAAAATGATAAAATGATAAAATGATAAAATGATAAAATGATATAATGATAAAATGATAAAATGATAAAATGATAAAATGATAAAATGATAAAATGATAATGTTGGGGACCGCGCCTTCCACCAAGAAGCCTTCGATAGCGGGGTGGTCAGGCGGCAGGTCCCAATACCGGATGGGGGGGGGGGGGAGTTGTAGATGGGCTGGCTTACGCTGTGATCCTCGGCCGCATTCCTGGCGAATTCTCCAGGTCGTTCTCCTGACGACCTTCAGGCGCTTCCGGCCGTATAAATAAGCGAACACCACACGTAATTAACACCGAACAGTAAAAGAACATTTATTCCTTATAACCGTATATTTACAGGACTTAGAAATAATCTTGCCAGGGAGCGCGCACCGTGCGCGTCCCTTGGTCTACCTTGACGCTCTGGCTGGCAGAGATTGACTAGAGTTAAGTAATTTAAATGGGTCATCTTGAACCCAAGTGACCTGAGAAAACGGGTCGTGCGATGACCTCTACTCCGATCCTCTCAGAGAGAATCGGAGTAGACGTTCGCTCCCCCGATCACCGTCGATGACCACGATGATACGACGATGATGATCGCGATGTCAGCCCTTATCAGTCTCCTCTCGCTCCCTCCTACGGTCATCCGTGCTCGAGTCCGTCCTTTGTCCCAACCGTGGACGAGCTGACCGTCAGCGAGCGAAGAAGTGGTAATAACCAGGGATGTAGTCCTGAGGGTGTCGAAGGGCTACTCCCGAACAGATAAAATGATAAAATGATAAAATGATAAAATGATAAAATGATAAAATGATAAAATGATAAAATGATAAAATGATAAAATGATAAAATGATAAAATGATAAAAAATGATAAAATGATAAAATGATAAAATGATAAAATGATAAAATGATAAAATGATAAAATGATAAAATGATAAAATGATAAAATGATAAAATGATAAAATGATAAAATGATAAAATGATAAAATGATAAAATGATAAAATGATAAAATGATAAAATGATAAAATGATAAAATGATAAAATGATAAAATGATAAAATGATAAAATGATAAAATGATAAAATGATAAAATGATAAAATGATAAAATGATAAAATGATAAAATGATAAAATGATAAAATGATAAAATGATAAAATGATAAAATGATAAAATGATAAAATGATAAAATGATAAAATGATAAAATGATAAAATGATAAAATGATAAAATGATAAAAAATCATTGGCATACATTGGCATACATTGGCTTTGATCGTACAGTTTTCTCAGTGGCGAGTTGGCCGTGAGGGTTGGGGCGCGGACTTACTTAGCAAGCTAAATATAACTATCGCCGGTTTGATATTTTTTAGGATCACAGATATTTTTTCCTAGCGTCTGCCGGATGTAAATTTACACATTATTAGAGGTAAAATTAAAGCTTTTTTCTGACTTAAAAGATGTACCCCTTTTAGATAAAGTTTTACAATGTTTTTTTACTGTGTGGTGTAATGCCACATTTTCAGTCTAAATTGAGGTAAAATTACAACATTAAAGAGGTAATATTCAACCTTCCTAAATTACACCTTCCAAATTAACATTATTTTTTACTGTGTTGAAAACGATGCATTTAATAAAATTTTCACTGAAGTGCTTTTTGATTGCAAATTTGATTTTACATCGAAATATAAAGTTAAAAAAAAATTTGCGACCAATATTTCGATTTTTGAAAAAATCAGTATTGATTAAAACATTCCTAATTCGGTCAAAGATTTTTTGCACAACCTGGAAATTTCTGAAAAAAATGCATTTTATGTCTAATCTAATCTAATCTAATCGAACACAAGCGCAGCCAGTCCGAAGAAAGCATCCTGGAAGAACTTGTGGTTAGATTACGCCCCATGTTCTTTCTTGTCAATATTAATAATTGCAGTACATTCGAGTTAACTCGATAATGTAAAGCAAAAATTAAAGCGGCCAGGCCTACTGCGTTGCATTAACCGCAGAGACAGATTCTGTGAACGGACCACATTTCACAGAATCAACAGGGGAGGAAGGATGCGTGGACATACCGTACCAAACGCTCCGAATAAGTTGGGTGTGGTGTGTTAGTGTAAATTGGCAATTATTTATATTTTAGGGGAGAAGTGGAAATTGGAAAATTGGGGTTGAGGAAATTGGGATTGGGGAAATTGGGATTGGAGAATAGGAAAGTGAGAATGGGGTAGGAGGGTTATTGAATTTATAATATTTTATTATAATAAAGGGGAATATAGTTAAATAACAAATAATGATGGAAAGCTCTCACCAATGAACAGCAAATCTTCAAAAGACACAGCCAGGTGGGGTCCCGATCGTCAGACCCCAGATTCATGGCTGTTCCGCTTGCCACCGCCATCACCGTAGTCTGCTCCATCGTCCTCCTTTTCCACCTCTTAGGGAACTTGCCACGCAGCTGCGTTCCACGTAAAACGGTGCCGGCGCACTAATCCGTGCCCCACGGCTCCGATTCTCTCGCGGGATTTTTACCTTGACGGGGACCGTTCAAGCTGTGACCGAGGACCGCCTCGCTAACTGCGCTCGCCACCTTCTCAATTCGGGCCAGGGCCCGCATGCTTCCGGTTGTTGTCTATTTCCCGGTCGAACCATCGCCACCCTGGTCTTTCGGGAAGTTTCGACGGACACCCTGGAACAAGCACCAGTCCTGATTGAACCGTCCTCCTCCAGCACCACGATCCATCCATGTCGAATGTGAGAAAACTGATTCACTTCCCGACGACTTTAACACATTTTTTAAGACTATTCCAAAATTGGAAAAAATGACGCGGAGCGGAAAAAAAGTTCAACCTCGCGCACTGGTTGCTGCGATCAGGAAACTGAAAAAAAAAATGAAAAAATGCATTTTATGTCCCCTAAAACATATTTATAAAATAGTGTTTATTTGCAAATTCAGTTTTAGCGACAAAAAGTTAATTTAAAAATCACCAATTTTTTTAGCGTGTATCATTTTTTCAGCGTAGTTCATATCCATACCTACAACTTTGCTGAAGACACCGAATCAAAAAAAAAATCCTACAAAAGATACAGATTTTTGAATGTTCATATATCATTTTTGTATGGACAGCTGCCAAATTTGTACGGAAATTTATATGGACAAACTAATGATGTAAAATGGCATACCAAAGGCACCAAAAAAGTTTCAGCCGGATTAAAAAATACAAAAAAAAAATCGATTGACCAAAATCTGAGAGAATTGCTCTCTTTTTGAGCAATATTACATACAAATGTGTAAAAATATGAACCTGACGAATATACATTAAAAACTGATGAATACTCATCAATTCCTGATGTAATATTACATTTTTTTCGACACTAGATCTGTCATCATTTCTTGATGAATATTACCGAACTACCGAAAACCGAATCACACTGGCATACTTTTACAATATTCTTAAAATATATTAAACTGTTCAATTATTGTCATTGTTATCGATTGTCGATACTATCATCGTTATCAAGCTCGACTAGGACGGTTCCGAATGGTGCAAAACCCGTAGAATCGTTACTTTCGAGGATTTCAAAACATATCCAAAGCAAAAAAATCGCTGTTTTTACCCTGCAAACACATGTGAAACGCTGAATTGCCGCGAAAACGAGCACGTCGAGCATGATGGGAACGATTATTGCATCGTAAATCTATTTCCTGCGCGATCCTGCCACATAAAATAGAGTGACATTGGTGTACGGATTCCGCACAAACACTCACAACTGCTGAGCAGCTGAAATCGATTGGTATTTAAGAGCTGAAGAAAAAAAAACGATTTCCGATAAAGTTGTTAGTGCAGATTGAATTCGAACACAATGTCAATCAGCGAGAAATGCGAACAATGTTTGAAGCAGCATGGGTGGAATTTTCCCCGGGAAATTGAATCAAAATGTTGTAAACGTCGAATTCTCGGGAAAATTTAAACTGTTGAATTTCAGCGCTGCACGGCATCGTGTTCCCGAAACAAAAAACCATCCCCACAATTGAATTCCCCAGAACTCAATCATTTTGCGCGCTCTTGTGTTCAACGGCCCTGTCCGAGGTGACACCTTTGTCACCGTGCCACGCCACCGGGGACTCAAATCAAACACGGCTGTCCGGACAGAAACATGACACGACGGAGTTGACCGATTCTTGCCTTCCCTCCCTGCCCCCCCTCAGGAGACATGTCTTGGCACATTTTTATTTAAACAGAACAACGCCCCCCCGGCGACCACGATGACGTGCGACATCTGTTAAGCAATAGCTGCAGGTGGGCGCCAGCTTAAAAGCCCTCTCAAGTTACGCCAGTTGATGAAAAGTGCAGGAATCGAGCTTTTAGAAAATTGACTTCTTGTAAAAAAAACGTGAATTTGATCTAATTTGACAATATCGACTTCTCGAAAACCCCACCCGAAAATCCGGATGATGAATGGAGTTTCACCCAAGGGACTCGTAAAGTTGTCACAAGCCGGTTTGTGACATCCGGATTAATCGGGGCGAGAAACATGGACTCCGTGGACGCCTACACCGACCCATCAGGTATTGCAACATGTTTCCCCGGGACCACCCCCGGGGGACACCGTCCCCCCAACCACATTAAGTCGAACGTTGTTTGTTGATTCTGGCCACGGAACGACGACTCGAGCTTCAAATTTTCCCCAAAAAGGACGCAACCGGGGTAGGGGAAAGTGTCCAACACAAGTCACCTTGCTTGTAGCAAATCACCGGACTCTACAGGTGTGTTTGTGTGTGTGTGTAGACTGTGCTAGTTTTGTTTCTTTGATTGGCACGTGACCCGAATGAGAAGGTGTACTTGGGACACATTTTTGGTCCGGGAATGTTTATGGACTTTGGTCTGGGACGGGCATGCTACAAGGAGAAACTGCTTAATTAAGTGTGGGAATTTAGGTTTCACGTCCTGATTTCTTTTTTCGCGCAAATCTTTGGGTAGACTGGTTTGTTTTTGTTTTTGTTTTTGTTTTTGTTTTTGTTTTTGTTTTTGTTTTTGTTTTTGTTTTTGTTTTTGTTTTTGTTTTTGTTTTTGTTTTTGTTTTTGTTTTTGTTTTTGTTTTTGTTTTTGTTTTTGTTTTTGTTTTTGTTTTTGTTTTTGTTTTTGTTTTTGTTTTTGTTTTTGTTTTTGTTTTTGTTTTTGTTTTTGTTTTTGTTTTTGTTTTTGTTTTTGTTTTTGTTTTTGTTTTTGTTTTTGTTTTTGTTTTTGTTTTTGTTTTTGTTTTTGTTTTTGTTTTTGTTTTTGTTTTTGTTTTTGTTTTTGTTTTTGTTTTTGTTTTTGTTTTGTTTTTGTTTTTGTTTTTGTTTTTGTTTTTGTTTTTGTTTTTGTTTTGTTTTTGTTTTTGTTTTTGTTTTTGTTTTTGTTTTTGTTTTTGTTTTTGTTTTTGTTTTTGTTTTTGTTTTTGTTTTTGTTTTTGTTTTTGTTTTGTTTTTGTTTTTGTTTTTGTTTTTGTTTTTGTTTTTGTTTTTGTTTTTGTTTTTGTTTTTGTTTTTGTTTTTGTTTTTGTTTTTGTTTTTGTTTTTGTTTTTGTTTTTGTTTTTGTTTTTGTTTTTGTTTTTGTTTTTGTTTTTGTTTTTGTTTTTGTTTTTGTTTTTGTTTTTGTTTTGTTTTTGTTTTTGTTTTTGTTTTTGTTTTTGTTTTTGTTTTTGTTTTTGTTTTGTTTTTGTTTTTGTTTTTGTTTTTGTTTTTGTTTTTGTTTTTGTTTTTGTTTTTGTTTTGTTTTTGTTTTTGTTTTGTTTTGTTTTTGTTTTTGTTTTTGTTTTTGTTTTTGTTTTTGTTTTTGTTTTTGTTTTTGTTTTTGTTTTTGTTTTTGTTTTTGTTTTTGTTTTTGTTTTTGTTTTTGTTTTTGTTTTTGTTTTTGTTTTTGTTTTTGTTTTGTTTTTGTTTTTGTTTTTGTTTTTGTTTTTGTTTTTGTTTTTGTTTTTGTTTTTGTTTTGTTTTTGTTTTTGTTTTTGTTTTTGTTTTTGTTTTTGTTTTTGTTTTTGTTTTTGTTTTTGTTTTTGTTTTTGTTTTTGTTTTTGTTTTTGTTTTTGTTTTTGTTTTTGTTTTTGTTTTTGTTTTTGTTTTGTTTTTGTTTTTGTTTTTGTTTTTGTTTTTGTTTTTGTTTTTGTTTTTGTTTTTGTTTTTGTTTTTGTTTTTGTTTTTGTTTTTGTTTTTGTTTTTGTTTTTGTTTTTGTTTTGTTTTGTTTTTGTTTTTGTTTTTGTTTTTGTTTTTGTTTTTGTTTTTGTTTTTGTTTTTGTTTTTGTTTTTGTTTTTGTTTTTGTTTTTGTTTTTGTTTTTGTTTTTGTTTTTGTTTTTGTTTTTGTTTTTGTTTTGTTTTTGTTTTTGTTTTTGTTTTTGTTTTTGTTTTGTTTTTGTTTTTGTTTTTGTTTTTGTTTTTGTTTTTGTTTTTGTTTTTGTTTTTGTTTTTGTTTTTGTTTTGTTTTTGTTTTTGTTTTTGTTTTTGTTTTTGTTTTTGTTTTTGTTTTTGTTTTTGTTTTTGTTTTGTTTTTGTTTTTGTTTTGTTTTTGTTTTTGTTTTTGTTTTTGTTTTTGTTTTTGTTTTGTTTTTGTTTTTGTTTTGTTTTTGTTTTTGTTTTTGTTTTTGTTTTTGTTTTTGTTTTTGTTTTTGTTTTTGTTTTTGTTTTTGTTTTTGTTTTGTTTTTGTTTTGTTTTTGTTTTTGTTTTTGTTTTTGTTTTTGTTTTTGTTTTTGTTTTTGTTTTTGTTTTTGTTTTTGTTTTGTTTTTGTTTTTGTTTTTGTTTTTGTTTTTGTTTTTGTTTTTGTTTGTTTTTGTTTTTGTTTTTGTTTTTGTTTTTGTTTTTGTTTTTGTTTTTGTTTTTGTTTTTGTTTTTGTTTTTGTTTTTGTTTTTGTTTTTGTTTTTGTTTTTGTTTTTGTTTTTGTTTTTGTTTTTGTTTTTGTTTTTGTTTTTGTTTTTGTTTTTGTTTTTGTTTTTGTTTTTGTTTTTGTTTTTGTTTTTGTTTTTGTTGTTGAGTTGTTGAGTTGTTGAGTTGTTGAGTTGTTGAGTTGTTGAGTTGTTGAGTTGTTGAGTTGTTGAGTTGTTGAGTTGTTGAGTTGTTGAGTTGTTGAGTTGTTGAGTTGTTGAGTTGTTGAGTTGTTGAGTTGTTGAGTTGTTGAGTTGTTGAGTTGTTGAGTTGTTGAGTTGTTGAGTTGTTGAGTTGTTGAGTTGTTGAGTTGTTGAGTTGTTGAGTTGTTGAGTTGTTGAGTTGTTGAGTTGTTGAGTTGTTGAGTTGTTGAGTTGTTGAGTTGTTGAGTTGTTGAGTTGTTGAGTTGTTGAGTTGTTGAGTTGTTGAGTTGTTGAGTTGTTGAGTTGTTGAGTTGTTGAGTTGTTGAGTTGTTGAGTTGTTGAGTTGTTAAGTTGTTAAATTATTGATCAGTCTTCAGTTTTCAATCTTCATGGATGCTAAACCCTTTTGATACTTTACTTCCCCACAACATTTTCCACAATTTAGCTGAAAGCAACTCTCACACCTGGGAACTTTCCATCACCTGATCTGATAAATTTCACCTCCCAAGCATGAAAGGTGCACCACTGAATGCAGTTCCCTCGTCAAGGTTGGGCAGAACATTTATTTTCCATTAAGAAGCAGGTGAGCTTCCGTGGAAAAGTCAACCAAACAGTAAGTTGCCAACGGGCTGCCCTGAACTTCCGGTTTTTGCTTCCCCCGTTTGGCCTGATTGTGTCGAGTCGGAACACTTTGAAGGGCGGAAGGAAGGGTAAGGGTTGAATGCCTGGCGGCTTCCGGCCAACGTTGCGGAAGATTGATGGGATTAGCACGGACGCGTGACTGTGGACAGAAAGTGATGTTTTCAAGATTTTTTTTTCGAAAATTGAAATTAAAATATTAGAAAAATCATGTTTTTCCTGAAGATTTCTTTTCTTAAGATTCTTTTAAAATAAAATCAAAAACACTTGAAGGTTAGCACCTTCAAGTATCCTTCAAGGGCAGAAAGGGTGGGGGCAGAGGGTCATCTTGACAGGCCGCCCCCTTGGTGCTCCATTTACTCGCACTCGTCGTTCGTGTCAGTGTGATGAATGAAGATGCAAATGGCTGGTGAAAGGTAAACAGAGCGGCAACTTCTTGAACGGGGACCCGTGCCGCGTGTTGCACTATTGTTTGGTGCAATATTCAAACTATTTTGTTCAACCTTTTTTTTCTTTTGCTCAATCCTCAACCCGACGAGAATAGTATACCTTCAGGCGGAGAAAACGGCAGCGAAACATTTTACATTTTTTACCGCTCTTCCTGGAAGGGATGGGAACATTTTGTTCGTCGTCTTTTTTTTCTCTTGATTTCTTTTGTCGGCAGGATCCTTGCCAACAGCGGGAGTACTTCCTTCGAGCCGGGGCCTGAGTTACAACGTACTTTCAGCAGAAATCACCGCTGACAGATTCCTTTGAATAGACAATGATGATGCAATTGTTTACTGGCTGTAAAATTCTGCTGAAAAAGCAGCATATTTTCAAGTGCAATCAATTACCTGATTCTAATTTTCCGAGTTCCTATAACTTTGCTCACCAAATGCTCAAAAAAAATCTTTTCTAGATTTGTATAACCACTCCGTTCAATTGCAAGGAGCCGTAAACAGAAAGAATAATTATGCAAAAGGGTTTCATTGGACAGAGAGAAGGCAAAGACAAAGTTACATTGCAATCTAGATCCTAGAGAACGACTCTGCATTTATTATGATTCAATTTCAGCATATTTAGAACTTTAGGTAAATTTGAAATAAGCTTCAGCAGTTGAAATTATCAACTCATTGCAAAGAGTTTACAAAAAGCAATAAATGAACAAAAAAAAAAAAAGATTTAATCTTTGAATTGTGAAATCAATTTTTTACATGAGAACATTAAATTTCTCAATGGTATGTTCGTCATTATCATCAAACATTTCGCATGGCGCAATTTTTCGCCCCATATCACCGCCTAGCTCGAAACTATCGCGAAATTCCACGAACCGGTCGATGTTTCCCTGAACGTACCCAGCTAAAATGCGAACTTTGCTAACTTTGTTCGTTTTAATCGAATCAACGACGGGAGGTGCACAGAAATTTGGCTTCCGGAAAAGCGGTGAAACTTGCACGGCAGAATTTCACTTAATAATCGGTAACGTTTTGATAAGGTTTAGGCAACGCGAGCTGCACGCTACGGAAGGGGGGAGGGGGAATTTAATTTCTGCTAAAGACTTACTAAGTAAATTATTTAGCCCTCGAAGAATTTTGAAGAATGCTACTGTTGTCGGGTTGTTCTTAAAATTCAAAATGACCTAGCAAAAATCATTCCACTTTCTCACACGTCACTTTTGTCACGCATAATCAAGATTAAAAGGGTCTTTTACCCCCTCCCCCTCTTAATTCACCACCTTCAATTTGCAACAGGGTGTGAAAGAGGCTCTTCTCTCAGGTCTGGAAGGCATTTCTCCTTGATGGGGAGGGCTCGTAAAAAGCACCACTTTACAGCGTCATGAAATGAAGCTCTAGACGCCATCACGGTCGGCGTCAAAGTCATTGTGTCTCCGATGGCAGTTGGACTGATTTTTTTTAAAGCAACGGTCTGCTGCTGCGTCGTGGTCACAATTTGAAATCAGAGATGTTTTTTTTGAGAAAACATCGGGGTTGGAAAAGTATTGAAAGAGAGGTTATGTTTACCAATCGTTGATTAATTTTTAAAAATTTTTGTTGCTTCATGATTTATCAAATTTTCTTATAAAAAATTATAAACCCCTTCCCGCCCAAAGCAAAGATTTTTTACGTTTTCGCCGTAACTCGTGACTGGATCGACCAAATTGGAAGAAATTTTAATGGTTATAAGCAAACAATCTATATTAACTAACGTGGGTTGAATCAGGTTGATAGAAATGCATGGTTTCAGAGAAATTTAGTTTTGAAGACATAAATTAGTAAAGTTGTAAAGCAAGAGAATTTCTGCAATTGATTTACATTTAATCATTTTTTTTTAATTTATTATTATACTTTACTAACTGAATAAATACTTGGACAATGGGATCAGAAGTGCGGTGCTTCGGTGGACGCGCAGTCCTGTTTTTTCGTGATAATTTTCGTCTCTTTTGTGTCGCTCTTTGTGTGCATGAGGTGATTGGGCATAATAATTGAATAATGCCATCAGAAGTGCGGTGCTTCGGTGGACGCGCAGTCCTGTTTTTTCGTGATAATTTTCGTCTCTTTTGTGTTGCTATTTGTGTGCATGGGGTGATTGGTTTTATGTGAGTAGGTTTTATTTTTTATGTTATTTTCTTTCTCTCCATTTCCTCAGTTTGATTTGCGATGCCTTTCCGTCGGGTCGTGTTTTTTTTTCGCGTTCGTCGTCGGTGTGTTTTTTGTTTTTTCGCGTGCGTGTATGTGTGTAAAAGTGCGGCTGGTTCTGGTTGTCATCGATGACAATTGAGCCAGTCTTATTTGCGATGCCTTTCGGTCGGGTCGCAGGGTTTTTTCGCGTTCGTCGTCGGTGTGTTTTTGTTTTTTCGCGTGCGTGTATGTGTGTAAAAGTGCGGCTGGTTCTGGTTGTCATCGATGACAATTGAGCCAGTCTTATTTGCGATGCCTTTCGGTCGGGTCGCAGGGTTTTTTCGCGTTCGTCGTCGGTGTGCAATAACAACAAAACCTTATCATACCATTTCAGCTCGATAAACATCGTAACTCGTCGTTCGCTTCGTTAATCAGTACCCCACTAAACATGAATCATGTAAAACTCGTAAAAACATCTCAATTAAAAAGTCAGACTGTTAAATTCTTCATCATTTAATTACAAATAATTTTGGTTCTATCTTTCCACAGCCGGCTGTCTAAGATAAATCCATTTCAATTAAAAGTTAACAGCCGATAAACGGGAAATGACTCATCCGCAGCATCCGATTGCTTGCCTTGAGAATAAAACATAATACCTTTCAACAAACACTATGATTTTGGGTCGCATCATCATCTTCTATGGTGAATCCTGACCAAACACCCTATCCTACTAACAAATTTTCAGGTTCCTGGCGCTTGTGGGGTGTAAGCACAGAGTTAATCAGCTGCCCTAGTAGCAACCTGCGCTAACTAACATTCCCGTCCCTTAAAATCGAGATCTACAAACTGACATGGCGGGCGCCGTTGGTGGCCAATGACTGTTACCTATTCGCAACTGATCTAGCTTTAGCAATCATGGTGTTTTATCTTTTCAGCGCATTCATACATGCTGTTGATAAGGGAAACACCACTAGATCGTCGAAGCATATAATCAGTAGTGCTGAAAGGATATTACGGTTCTGTTCAGCAACGGAGGGGCAACCATGGGTGATCTCTCATGCTCATGCTCATGCTCATGAATAAATACTTGGACAATGGAATACAGTAAACGGTAAACAACAAATCAGTCAAATATTTTTGTTTCCAATATTACGTCCAGAAATTTTCGGGATTTCAAACTCCAACCCCAATCCCCCCTGTCACGTACTTTTCCTTTCACATGGTCTGTCATAAACTCCAGACCCTCCCTCCCCCTATTCATGGACGTAATTTTAAAACGAACCCTAAAATAATTATTGCTGTAAACCCCCAGCAAAGATAAATGATGAGCAATTCTCTTAAAATTCGGTTATATGAATTTTTATGGGTTCAAGAAATTAGTGCCCACTTTAAAGTAATATATTTTGAAAAGCATGTTTAACATTGAAATTCGGAACATTAGTTACTGAGATATCGACAATAGAAAATGGTGGGTTGTTTGAGTGAGACTTGGAAAACTTCAATTTTCATGTTTCTTTTTCTTCAAGCAGCTGTATCTCAGCAACCAGAGGCCCAAGCTTCAATGTCTCTAAGACAATTTTATAGCAAATTTTCTGAACTTTTCAAAAAAAATATATATATATTCAGAAATGATCACTCATGGTCACTAAATTTTAAAATCGAAAACCTGAAAATAATTCGTTTAAATCAAACTTTCGATGGCTATATCTTGAAAACGGAACCCTTTATTCAAAGTTGCGTATTTCAATTACGAAAATTTCGGTACCCTCACATGTATAGGTCATCGCTAAAATTTTGAAGTTATCGCAGTTTTAGTGAAATAAGTCGATTTTTCCCGTTTTCGTAATTTTTCCATTTTTGCGCGTGGCGCGTCGAAACACCGTTTTTATTTTCAAAAAAATCGTATCTCAGAGTATTGAAAACATAACTTCAATATTTTTTGATATGTCATGTAAAACTTTCCGAGGAATCTGATAAAAATATTTTCAGACATAGGCTCTTTGGCGGGACCTTTAAAACAGCATTTTAAAGTTTTCATACGACCTTTTCAAATGTTAAGCTGGATTTTTGGAAACTCTTACTATTTTTCACAAATAGCCAAACTAATCACCTTTCTTTTGCGCCTAAGACAACTAAAATCGGATGAAAAGGCGCGGAGATATGATTTTTTGAAAAAAAGTGTTTTTTTTGCGAAAAAGGATGAAAATTGACATTTTTCGGACCACCCTAACACGGCGTAGGTCACCCTAATGACCAAACAAAAAAATACGGGTCTAATTGTATCGACCAAGGAACCCCAGAAAAATTTTGAGCCCGATCGGAGATCTTTTTTTTCGAATCATGCTGTTTTCGTGGGGAATTGCTGATTATAAAACATGAGTTCTTTTCGATTGCAAATTTTATTTCACATAAAAAAATGAGGTCTATTTTTTGGTGTAAAATTTAGATTTTTTTTTCAAAAATCAATATTTTTTTTCGAAAAATCATAACTCGACGGCAGGTTTTTTTTTATTTTTGATTTTTTTTATAGCTCAAAGATACTGGTTATTGTCCTCTAAAACATATTAAATATCTCGAAAATAAAAAAATACATATTTTCGAAAATTGAGTATTTGACCCCCACAATGATTGAGCCAACGTATGGTTTGAATTTTCACTATGTAGCTTTTTAATGCCTTCGTTCGAAATTTTAACAATTTAAATGTATGAATTTATTCCTTATCATTTCTATGTTGATATTTTTTAACTGAAAAATGTCTTAAGAAAAAGAAATTTCCATTTAATAAAAGTGTGAAATATATTAAAAACATGGATTGTTTTCTAAAAAAATACAAAAAGCCATTCAATATAAATTTCTTTCAGTAAACACAGTCAACTTCAACTTTAAGTTTTTCTATTTTGAGAAATTTGCCTAAAAATGTTTTTTTTAATAATAGCAATCGCTGCAAATTAAAAATATTTCAAGATTGAGACAGGGAGCAAAAAATATATGTTTACATAAACCTCCTAAACCTTATTTTAAAATATTTTGTAAATTATTTCAATAAAAAATGCACAAAAATGTAGAAATTTTACGCTACTTTGTACGATTTCTGCTATAAAATGCGTAATGGTTTAGTCTGGGACATTAATAATTGAATCCTGCAAACTGAAATATTTTAACTGAACCCTCTACAACCCAACCCTGCCTTTAGACGAGCTTTGATCTAAAAAATCGTCCAAAATTAATTTTTCAACCAATTTTTGATCCAAGAAAAGCATTACAATGCAGAACTCTTAAAATTTTAGAAAATTTCAGGGGTGAAAGTTTGACTTGTTTTATGTGACTTTGCCAATGTTTAAAATATTTTTATTTTTTTAGGGGTCAACTATGGCTGTGTTTGAAATTGAAAATCAAAATGAAAGGTAAAGAAAGGAGAGCAGTTCTCTAGGATTTCGGTCATTCGATTTTTTTTGTATTTTTTAATCCGACTGAAACTTTTTTGGTGCCTTCGGTATGCCCAAAGAAGCCATTTTGCATCATTAGTTTGTCCATATAATTTTCCATACAAATTTGGCAGCTGTCCATACAAAAATGATGTATGAAAATTCAAAAATCTGTATCTTTTGAAGGAATTTTTGATCGATTTGGTGTCTTCGGCAAAGTTGTAGGTATGGATACGGACTACACTAGAAAAAATAATACACGGTAAAAAAATTTGGTGATTTTTTATTTAACTTTTGTCACTAAAACTTGATTTACAAAAAACACTATTTTTAATTTTTTTATTTTTGATATGTTTTAGAGGACATAAAATGCCAACTTTTCAGAAATTTCCAGGTTGTGCAAAAATCATTGACCGAGTTATGAATTTTTAATCAATACTGATTTTTCAAAAATCGAAATTTTGGTCGTAAAATTTTTAACTTCATTTTCGATGTAAAATTAAATTTGCAATCAAAAAGTACTTTAGTGAAATTTTGATAAAGTGCACCGTTTTCAAGTTATAGCCATATTTAAGTGACTTTTTTGAAAATAGTCGCAGTTTTTCATTTTTTAAAATAAGTGCACATGTTTGCCCAGTTTTGAAAAAATATTTTGAAAAGCTGAGAAAATTCTCTATATTTTGCTTATTCGGACTTTGTTGATACGACCTTTAGTTGCTGAGATATTGCAATGCAAAGGTTTAAAAACAGGAAAATTGATGATTTCTAAGTCTC
Source organism: Culex quinquefasciatus (assembly GCF_015732765.1). Lineage (NCBI taxonomy): Eukaryota > Metazoa > Arthropoda > Insecta > Diptera > Culicidae > Culex > Culex quinquefasciatus. Next base: position 176,006,638 of record NC_051863.1, read on the forward strand.
ACCCAAACAACCCACCATTTTCTATCGTCAATATCTTAGCAACTAATGGTCCGATTTTCAATGTTAATATATGAAACATTTGTGAAATTTTCCGATCTTTTCGAAAAAAATATTTTCAAAATTTTCAAATCAAGACTAACATTTTAAAAGGGCGTAATATTGAATGTTTGGCCTTTTTGAAATGTTAGTCTTGATTTGAAAATTTTGAAAATATTTTTTTCGAAAAGATCGGAAAATTTCACAAATGTTTCATATATTAACATTGAAAATCGGACCATTAGTTGCTGAGATATTGACGATAGAAAATGGTGGGTTGTTTGGGTGAAACTTAGAAAACATCAATTTTCCTGTTTTTAAACCTTTGCATTGCAATATCTCAGCAACTAAAGGTCGTATCAACAAAGTCCGAATAAGCAAAATATAGAGAATTTTCTCAGCTTTTCAAAAATATTTTTTTCAAAACTGGGCAAACATGTGCACTAATTTTAAAAAAAAAACTGCGACTTTTTCAAAAAGTCACTTAAATATGGCTATAACTTGAAAACGGTGCACTTTATCAAAATTTCACTAAAGTACTTTTTGATTGCAAATTTGATTTTACATCGAAAAATGAAGTTGAAAATTTTACGACCAAAATTTCGATTTTTTGAAAAAATCAGTATTGATTAAAAAATTCATAACTCGGTCAATGATTTTTTGCACAACCTGGAAATTTCTGAAAAGTTGGCATTTTATGTCCTCTAAAACATATCAAAAAAAAAAAAATAGTGTTTTTTTGTAAATCAAGTTTTAGTGATAAAAAGTTAAATAAAAATCACCAAATTTTTTTACCGTGTATTATTTTTTTCCAGTGTAGTCCGTATCCATACCTACAACTTTGCCGAAGACACCAAATCGATCAAAAATTCCTTCAAAAGATACAGATTTTTGAATTTTCATACATCATTTTTGTATGGACAGCTGCCAAATTTGTATGGAAAATTATATGGACAAACTAATGATGCAAAATGGCTTCTTTGGGCATACCGAAGGCACCAAAAAAGTTTCAGTCGGATTAAAAAATACAAAAATTAAAATTGAAGAAAAAAGACCGATTTCGTAGAGAATTGCTCAGGAGGTTGTCGAACAAGCCAAATACTACCAAAAAGAAACATAAACTAAACATGATAGTTGTAAATTCAAAATCTAAAAATAAAATAAGTGAAGTAATGTTCTTCGGAGAACAAAAGTTGCTCAAAAATGACCTCCTAACCATGGGAAAAATATAAAATTCCGAAAAAATGGACAGTAGACGGTTTAAATATTGTTCAGTTAAAATACCATGTTCAAAATTAACCCTCTACAACCTAACCCCGCCTTTAGACGGGCTTCGATCTAAAAAATCGCCAAAAATCAATTTTCCAACCGATTTTTGATCTTTAAAAAGCATTGGAAAGAAGAACACTTCAAATTTTAGAAAATTTCAGGGTTGGAAGTTAAACTTGTTTTATGTGACTTTGCCAATGTTTTTAAAAATTTCATTTTTTTAGGGGTCAACTTTGGCAGTGTTTTTTACTAACATTTCCTATATTTTCAATAAAAAGAAGTATGCAGTAATTTTTGTAGTGTCCCAGACTATGCCTCTACGCATTTTTTTGCAATTTAAATGATGATGGTGCGATTCTATAGCAGAAAATGTGAAAAACATGCAAAAAATTTAAAAAGTGACTGTAAAAACATGAAAAAATAGGTAGGCTAAATGTAATTATATTAGGTGGTAGAGTAGGCCAAATACTACCAAATACAAACATAAACTAAATAAGATAAATGCAAATTAAAATACTATAAATGAAACAAGAAAAACATAAAACAAGAAAAGTAAAGTTTTTCGTAGAACAAAAGTTGCTCAAAATGACCTCCTGAACATTACAATGCAGAACTCTTACTCGAAAAAAAAATTTGGGCAGTATAGGGTTAAAGTCAAATATGGCAAATCAGGCCTGAATTTTCAAAATAATATTTTCTTAGTAAATGATGGGAAAATGAACCTGAGGACCAAACGAAAATTTCAGGCTACTTTAGAATATTTTGATGTTTTGGTCATTTATGACCCACCAGGCCTGAAAGGGTTGAACTGTGGTCTTCGTTATAAAGTGTCGGTCCAGATTCACGAATTGTAAATACAGTCCAGAATTCGAAGCCTCGATTATCTGAAGGTATGTATGCGTTCTTCGGATAATCGTTTTTTTTGTATTTTTCCATTTTCTTGATTTTAACATAATTTTTTTCAATGCAACATCACCGCCATTTGGCCGCCATCATGGATTAAAAAAAATTAAATCATTTTAGCGTAGTTTAGGAGTCATACTTAAGTTCGACAAACAAAAATTAAACAAGAAATTTTTTCGAGGTCTTCGAACAATCGAGTCTGGACTATATTCAGTTAGTGTTACGTGTAACTATTCATATTACTCCACTGATGTTAAATACTTACGTCATAGCAAATAATTTTTGAGATTTATGTCCCTCGACTCTGGCTAAAGTCGAGGAGGCGGGGGCAACAAAAAAAAAACAGAATAAAAAATGAAAGCAATGATATAAAAAATTGAATGTTAAAAGTGTTTCAAAATGCATTTTACACTAGCCCAGTTGTGTTGCTTGATTTCAAAATATTTGAGTATTGACGTTTTGTTTTCGCCGAAAAAAATGTTTTTGCGGTACTGCACAACAAAATTTCACAAAAAATCAAAACATTTTTGATCGATTCCGGACTCTACACACAGAGACTCATTGGAAACATAGGGAATTCATTCATTCCTTCAGTGAAAATTAAGAATCGCAATTCAATAATTCAAATCCAAATAGTTGTTAGAAAAAAACATAAAAATCTGTAGGTGAATAAAGCAACGTTTTTTTTCCAAACAACTAACTTTTGACTTGACCCGAAACTTACTTCCTGCTCCTCTTCCTGACACCCTCTTTACCCTTCACACCAAATCTAACAGCCAGGTATTGTGAGTGTGTGCAGCACTTTTCTGGTGATGCCGAAAATCACCTCAAATCTGTTTTCTTATTACCTCAGGCAAGATGTTAGGAAAGTGCCCTCGCCCCCTACACTTTTCACACCCATCGTTCCTTTCCAAGGGTGCTTTCGAGAAAAGCTCCCAACAGCCACAGCCTTTGTCATCGAAGAAAGCTGTGCTTGAAGCTTTACTGTCCGGTGATTGTGCTTTGGTTACCATTTGGCTTCTTTGTGGGCAAGTGTCGTTGTGTTGCGTGTGAATGTGTTTGTTGTGGGGCTCTTTTGTAAATTTATAGTATAGCTGATTTTCGTTTTGCCAAAGTGTGGGATTATTTTCCATTGTTGGTGTTAGCTATGTGACAGGGGAAACTATTTTCCTCTTAGCATTAATGAAAACGAGAACCCTTGTATGGAAGGTTGACATGGTTGAAAACCTTCCAAAGGTTTAAAATGTGAAAACTAACAATTGAAGCTCTTCTTGCAAATTTGAAGTTTTAAATATATATTTAGTTTAATGATTTTAAAGTTACAATTGTTAATAATAGCTATTAACAAATGGTAAAAAGAATTTGTGTCGTGTCACAACTTAAAAATTACCCTCAAACATAAAGTTAGTGTTGCAAAAGCAAGCATATCAATTTCATTATAATGCATCAAAGCTGCCAAAGCATGTCCTCTATTTTGAAACTTTGCAAAACCAAAACAGATTACGATAAAAGGTAGCTGCTCTTCTTCGAGCACATTCCCTCCACGGGGAGGGGACACCATGCTGCTCTTCAGAGCGCATAAAATGCAGCTTCTGCTCGATTCAGCTGATCGGTTTAAGTTGAAACCCCCTTAAGGCACACTGCTCTACACTGCCTGAATACGTGCATGTGGCTGATATGATATTCTGTAAAATATCGCCGCAAGCCACTTTGCAAAATGAGCTTTTTCTTACAGCAAGTGAGCGGAATTTTTTTCACGGCATCGTAAGGTGATTTGGATCATGTCTTGAGCTTTTGCTTGCAAAAAAAACATGTGATGGTTTTTTGATCTCAAAATTCGTTACTATAATCATAAGTTAAAATCATCTAGAATTTTTTGTTTATTTTTTATGAATTTAATTTATTCAAAATGCATGACTTGACATTCTCTGTCCCATCGCGAATTTTGCTCAAGCAGTTGAACATGGGTTTCTATTCCCAACCACGAACCCTCGTCCAGGTCAATAAGGAGGGGACAATATTAACTGGCACTTCCTAAAACATCCACAATGACTTCCCAAAATTTGAAACCACTGTAAAATTTCCACCACGGCCAAACACTAAACCAAAATTTAATCCTCTCAGAATTTACTGAGCAAAACCCCATTTTCGAAAGCCTCCAAATCCAATAACAAAATTGGCCCTTGCCACAGCAGCAGTTGTGGGGGGGAATGGAAAAGCCTAATCCAATTGTTGGACAAATCCGATATCCAATTTCCACAATGAGCTGATAAAGTAAGGCCTGCGCTGCAGATACCAGCATTGGGAAGTGTCGACGATTCCGCTCACGTAGTGTCCTTTGGTGACTCCCCGCGGGATGCCGTTACAAATGTCCCGAAGTGAAAAGTATTTGCGAATTGAAGTTATTTGAAGGTGGGGATTTGCGGTGTCGTAATCAGAGAAGGAATTTTTCTGAATTTCGCTACTGTTTTTTTTTTGTGTTTTTGAATCAAATTTATATCGCATCGCATCAAATTTTAAACAACATTTTCAAAACTAACAACTCCCAGTTTGATTTCCCCGACAGCATTTGACCTACTTCTTAAACCCTCATCACAAGTTCTGAAAAATCTTCCCCCCCCCTTCCAGCTAGAAGAAAAATTCCACCCAGCTAGAATCAAAAACCACCAGCAATCGTTTGCAAAGCCCTTGATGGAAATTAAATTTTGTGCTTTATGAACTGCCAGTTGGTGAACCGAAGAGTTTTGAGTTGAGATCTCCTTCTTCACGCACCCATCCTCCCACCCCCTCTCACCCCTTCCACATCTTGGAACTTGGATGAAATAGCATGTTAATAAATGTGAAAAGTTTACCAAGGCGAAGGGAATCTGCGCATGCAATTGTGGATAACCGAAGGCATTCTCCGAGCAAGGGCTGTGTGTGCGATTGTAAAGTTATCAAGTGCATGACAATTTTCAAATTCCATTAGAAAACTCGACTGATTGTTTGCTCTTTTGAATCTTTTGAAGCAAATTTTTAGGGTGTTACAATGAGAAAATCAAAGGTTTCTGGATTCTTGTGCCGTGTGTTTTTTTTCGGGTTTCTATTTTTTTTCGTTTGAGCTTAATTTGATTTATGAATAATTCCATGTCAAAAAGGGATTCGGTTGTACCCGACCCTCTCCGATTTCAATGAAACTTTATAGACATGTTATCCTAGACATATATAAGCAATTTTTGTGTATGTGGAGCCAGTTACACTCAAGAATGACATTTGAGAAGGGCGTAAGTGTTTTAAATATTTTTGTATTTCGTAATTTAAATATTGCTGTATCTCGAAACCGTTGCATCGTGTCAAAGTGGTCGAAGACAAAATTGTAGGAAATTTGACGGGCTTTCCGAAAAAAATACACTGAAAGAAAAAAACACTCCACTTTTATGAGATTTTTCCATTTTTAAGTCAAATTGGAAGGTGAGCCCACGATTTTTTTTTCGTTCAATTTTTTTGTGAAAATAGCCTAAGATGTTACAAAAAGACTCACGAAAAATGCAGGATAGTGCAACTCACATAAAAAAATACAAAAATCGTTTACAAAACTGTTTTTTGAAAAGTGCTCTAAACGTCAAAACTTTCAGAAACCGAACTCGAGAGTCGATTCTCCAGACAATTTTACATGAAAGTTTACATATTTATAGAAATTGCCAAAAACCATCAAAAAACCTATTTTTTAACATTTTTATTTTTAAACCACAGTAACTTCACTAGGATTGGACTAAGGACAATGGTCAATATGGAGACTTTTATGTAAAATCGTCTGGAGAACCGACTCTCGGGTTCGAGTATTGAAAATTTTGACGTTTAGAGCACTTTTCAAAAAAACAGTTTCAGTAAACGATTTTTGTATTTTTTAATGTGAGTTGCACCATCCTGCATTCTGCGTGAGTCTTTTTGTAACATCTTAGACTATTTTCAAAAAAATTTTGAACGAAAAAAAATCGTGGACTCACCTTCCAATTTGACTTTTAAACTTAAAAATAAAAAAATCTCAAAAAAGTGGAATGTGCTTTTCTTTCAGTGTATTTTTTTCGGAAAGCCCGTCAAATTTCCTATAATTTTGTCTTCGACCACTTTGATACCATGCAACGGCTTCGAGATACAGCAATATTTAAATTACGAAATACAAAAATATTTAAAACACTTACGCCCTTCTCAAATGTCATTCTCGAGTATAACTGGCTCCATATACACGAAAATGGCTTATATATGCCTAGGAAAACATGTCTACAAAGTTTCATTGAAATCGGAGAGGGTCGAGAAAAAAGTACCTAAAAAATTCCTGTTTTGGGCTGGAATTGCTCAATACTTCTTTTTTTAGTTTTTAGGAATGTTAGTTAAGTTTTTTGATATGTTAGTACCCGAGCAGACGGAAATTTCTTGGGAATAACATTTTTTGAAATTTGAAAATTCCAGGCCAATAACATTTGATGTTATTTATAACAAGATTTGTCGTTATGATTTTTTAATAGATCTCGTACAGAAAATGAGTCGGTGGCGACAACTTCGAATTATCTTGAGTTGTTTATTCAAATCTTGCTGTTAACTTCTCGAGTTATGACGACCTTTGAAACAGACTGCATATCATAGGAAGTTTATTCCATGATCATACTGCGTTATCTACATTTGATATTGAGCTGTTATTAATAGTTTTTGTTGACTTGGCGAAATTTTCGATAATTTTTATTTTTCCTTAATTTTACACAAACATCATGCAATGATTATTTTAACTTTATTTCAAATTTCTCTGTATTAAGCAAAATTTGCAGTAACTGACAGAATTTTCAATTTCCGACATTTTCATATGGTATGTTCTCAACATGAGCTGATATTTAAAAATTTTATCTTCGAATTTTTGCGTATATTTTTGAATTCTTTATGTTTACTTAAAAAGACATTTTTTGGATGTTTGGAAACATGATAAATTGTTAAGATGTTTTTTTTGCTTTGTATCAAAATTTCGGAAAAATCGTATCAATTATGGAAAATTTTCGTCCGATCTTTACCAAAAACATCAGTTTGTTCCTAGAATAATGTCCCTAACAAAACGTCTTTATTGAAATTCGAAAGTTGGATTTTAATAATAATTGATACCCCCTATCCCCTACTAATATCATTCCGGCACTTAGAACATTCACGGGATCCGTATCACGACAAGATTTTTGGTAGAATTTATTAAATATTCTGGACCACCGAAAGTTTAATTTTAGCGAAATATTCGCAGTTTTCAATTTTTTTTAAATAGCTCAGCACTAAAATTGTCAAAAAGACATTGAAGAATGGACCTCTGGTTGCTGAGATACAGCAGATTAAAGAAAAAAAAAACAGGAAGATTGATATTTTTTGTGTCGCACCCAAACACACAGAAAAAACGTTACTTTATCCACCCTTAGGTGGTTGGCGCCTTCCTCACATTTAAAGGGTGCTATCCAAAATGCAAAAAAAGCGTAAATAACACTTAATTGCATATAACTTTTGATAGGGTTGTCAGATCTTCAATGTTTTGGACGCGTTGGAAAGGTCTTTTGAATACCTATCCAACGATAGGTCGCATGAAAGATCCGGACAGCATTTTCATCAAAATATCTGAGATCCGGCCTAAAAAAAAGTGCGTAAATAACACTTAAGTGCTTATAACTTTTGATAGATTTGTCAGATCTTCAATGTCTTGGACGCGTTGGAAAGGTCTTTTAAATACCTTTCTAAAAATGATGGGTTATCTTACAAAAACCACCCTTTTTACAATCTTCCGGATTTTTGTTAAAATCGTTTTTTAAGCATAACTTTTGAAGTACTTAACTAAACTTCATGATTTTTAATTGCGACTTATGTGACCCCAAGACGGATCGAATGACGCCAAAACGGACAAAATCGGTTACGCCAATGTCGAGATAATCGAGTGACAATTTTTTGATCAACATCCTACCACACACACAGACATTTGCTCAGAATTTGATTCTGAGTCGATAAGTATACATGAAGGTGGGTCTAGGAGGTCTAATTGAGAAGTTAATTTTTCGAGTGATTTTATAGCCTTTCCTCAGTAACGTGAGGAAGGCAAAAAACTATTCTCGTAATCAAGAATTGAGTTCACGAATGTGAGAAGAGTACCCCGAAGGAATTTATTCATGAGTATGGTGCATTTGCACTATAAACGTGAATATATTCCTTCGTGGTTCTCGTATTCGTGAATTTAACTAACGATTTCGAGATTTGTTTTTTTTTTTCAGTGCAACCCGCCATTTTCTAATGTCGATATCTCAGCAACTAATGGTCGCTTTTCAATATAAAAACATAAAACTTTCGTGATATTTTAGTTATTTTTCGAAAATAATATTCTATTTTTTTAAATCAAAACTAACATTTCAAAAGGGCCAAACAATCAATATTACGCCTTTTTGAATTGTTAATCTTGACAAAAAAAAATTGTTTCCGAAAAGATCGGACAATTTTACGAAAGATTACGTTTTAACTTTATTTAATCGGACCATTAGTTACTGAGATATCTACATTAGCAAATGGTGGGTTGTTTTGGTGAGACTAAGAAAATTTCATGTTTCCAGTTTTTTTATACGCCCCTGTATCTCAGCAACCAGAGGTCCAATCTTCAATGTCTCTTAGACAATTTCATAGCAAATTTTCTGAACCTTTCAAAAAATACTTTCACCCATGGTCACTATTTTTAAAAAACGAAAAACTGCAAATATTTTGCTAAAATCAAATTTTTGGTGGCTATATCTTGAAAACGTAGCCCTTTATCATAAACTTTGTAAATTACTTTTCGATTGCAAATTCAATTTTACATTGAAAAATTTAGTCGAATTTGTTTTTGAATAAAATCACATTTTTTTCAAAAACTCATATATCGGCGGCAGATTTTTTGACCATACTACTTTACAGTTCAAAAGTTGCGGGTTTTTGTCCCCTAAACATATCCAAAAATCTAGAAAATCAAAAAAATACGTATTTTGGGAAATTTAATTTTTGAGAAAAAAAAGTTAGTTAATTTTTTTTCATTGTACCTATTTTTTCTCCATTGTCCTCAACAATATCTACAACTTTGCCGAAGGCACCAAATTGATCAGAAAATTTACTCAAAAGTTACAGCTGTTTGAATATGTACGTACCATTTTTGTATGGACAGCAGCCAAAATTGCATTAAAACTTGTAGTACTACAAACCAATGAAACAAAATAGCTTTATAGAAGAACCTTTTTCAAAAAACACAATCCTGCTCACACAAATTCCTCCAATCCCCTCGAGTGCAAGTGTAATGCGCTGTAATCCATAAACATTCCTTCCGCTCTCCAGCTTGGGAATATTTGCCGTGTCTGGAAATCTCTGCCCTTGTGAAATTTTTATAAAGCAAAAAAAAAAAATCACTTAACACAACTATTCCACAACCCACACCTTTTTTCTTTCGTTTTGTTTCTAGCGAAGCAGACAAAACACTATTTTTTTTGTTGCTCCCCTTCCGTGTAAAAATGAAAATCCAAATTCCACCAGTTTGCTGAACTGACAATGAGCGAGAAAGGTCCGCTTGGAAACAGGGAAGGGGAAATTCCCTTTAGTGTTGGTTAATGGTAGGAGGGTAGGAAGGTCAGTGGGGGTAAAGCAGTGCACTAATTTTCCACATTCCGACACCGACGCGTGAAAAGTGCTTTTAAGTGTAAATTATCCTCTTTCCCCCACGTGAAAATGCCGCTAGTTCTTTTCCACTTTTTCACCCTTTTTTTTCGTAGAGCTTGGAGAGTTTAACGAAGAAGCCCTCTCTAGACAGTCGTGGCTGAGGATGGCGCGCGGTCACAGTCCGTAAGCGCTCTTGTTCCGGTGGGTCGGCGAAGGTGGCGTGCGTACCACGATGGTTTTACTCATGTGAAGAGTGACGGAAAATCTTTGATTCAAATTTTGTAAAGCAAGAAACAAGAAACAAGAAACAAGAAACAAGAAACAAGAAACAAGAAACAAGAAACAAGAAACAAGAAACAAGAAACAAGAAACAAGAAACAAGAAACCAGAATAAAATTAAAAAAAAAAACATTAAAAGTGTTTAAAAACTGAACTTTTAGTTTCCGTGCCGGAATGACAAAGAGTTGTGAGAACACAAAAGCGTATGCGCGTGAGTATGTGCTCACACGGAAGGAGGAAAAACTGTGTGAAAATTGCCCCTAATGGGGTTATGTAGTAATCTCTTCTTCCCTACGGAGAGCTAGTTTGCAGCGTAGAGTAAAAATCTGCGTTTTAAAGTTTTTTTTCTGTTTGCTTCTCTACAAAAGCTTTCGGTTTGCCATTTCTCAAGAATTTCGCCCCCAGCTCTTTAAAAGCTGGTGGTTGTTTGCTCTTCCCACTACCCTCCCCCCACATCGTTTTTCAAATATCGTTTCAACTTTCGAAACCCCTTGGCCTAAGAGGAGGTTAACTTCAAGCATTCACAACTGATCTCACTCTAGGAAGGTGAAATTGATTCTGTGAAGTTATGGTATTTGCTGACTAATCGCTCCCCCAGTAAGCCGCATTAAACCACACACACAGTGCGGACCTCGAGGTTGGTGGTCAAATACACATCCATCATAAACCCCCCTCCACCCCTCCTCTACCCCACTCACCCTGTTGGATTTGGAAGCGAACCCGCAGAACAAATTGCAGAGGCCATAAAGTGCAACCCCTAATGGATGGCTTTCTTCCCTCGACTGCAAACCTCAAACTAATGGTGGTTCATTAGGAAGAGACAGCGTGGTAATTGCTGCTGCTTCTGTTGCTGTTTTGCGATAATTTTACCTGCAAGTTGGGGAAGATTTTCGAACAAAACTGCGTCGATTAATTACACCCAGGAACTCTGTGCTTTGCAAATAATTGGAATCTTTTGTTCATAGTTTGTTCGATTCAATTTAATTTAATTTTAATTTTGTTTACCCTGAAAAATTGTCATCGTCTTGAAAACGTTTTATTTAAATATTCCGGAATAGTGATGGTACATAATCCATAAAAAAATGTACGTAATCCACAAAAAAATTTAAATAACAAGCCATATGAATGAATAATGTGTTGTGAAATTCATTTTACGCAAGTTCAGTTGATTTGCAATCATTAGCTTAAAAAAATTAACATTAAACGAGAACACAAATTCCAGCGAAAATTTTTGCGGTACTGTACATCGACAAATTTCAAAAATTCAAAAAAAAATTCTAAACGCAAGGGAATGCATTTTGAATTCATTTAAGCTAATTACAATCAAATTTTCATAGGCATTTTGGAGTTTCGGTTAAAAAAAAAGCCAACTGCCAAATAATTATTAATTATTTTGATTTTAAGCTTGTAATTCGGTAATTCAATAATTTTTTAAGTAGTTTTTTAAGTGGTAGTTTAAATAATAAAATGTTATTAGGCTTCATCCATAAAGTACGTCACGCAAAAATCAGCCAAAATTTACCCCCCCTCCCCCCCTTTGTCACGCTTTTCCTATACTTATAACATGCAATGTCACACTTGCTCAGACCCCCCCTCCCCCTCTAGAGCGTGACATACTTTATGGATGACGCCTTAATGAGTCATAAATAACAATTGAAGCTATTAAATATATTGAAAATTGTAGTTGATACACGAATCTCGCGAATCGCTTCTATCGGATGGTGAAGTAAAACGTCGGTCCCGGTTTCTCCTGTCTCGTCAGAGGCGCTGGAGCAGAAATCCCACGTTAGAGGAAAGCCATGCCCCGGGGGGCGTAGTGCCAATAGTTTCGTTTTTTTCACACGAATCTTTTTAACTTTATTTGGAATCTGTTACAGCAATAATTAATCAAGATTTTATTTCAAATAAAAATGTCACACAAAGATGCCATAAAGACATGAATTGTAGAGGGAAAATCATATTTAAAAACTTTTGTACAATGTTGTCCAACTTTTTTTTTTCTTCTGAAAGAAATTTTGGTAACTTTAAACCTCTACCTGACTCGTTTCTGAAAAACACACTTTGGTTGCTCGGTTGTATCATTTATTATACTCGACCTCCAAATGAACACATCAAACTCATATCAAATCATTTAAAATGAATTAATTTTGTTATTGATTAGAGAATCTGCTTAACACCAAAGGAAACGCCATGATTTATTTCCAAGAGGAAATGTTTTAATCATTAAAAAAATCATCTTTCGAGTTATCGCTGTTTAAGTGAAAAAAGTAGTTTGTTTCCAATTTCGTCAATTTCTCGTTTTCACGCGTGGCACGTCGAAAATCCGGATTTTATTTTCAAAAAATCATATCTTGTAATTGTTAATGAACCTCGCCCAATTTTTGATATGTTTGTAAATTTGCCCGAGAAATCCGTTAAACATATTTTCAGATATAGACTCTTTGGTCCAGACACCGTCAAAACGGCATTTGATGTTTTCATAAGACTTTTTCAAATGTTTGGCTGGATTTTTGAAGCTCCACATAATTTTTTTCTTGTCTTTCAATCACAGAAACTACTCTTTATGCTTCATTATAATTATCCTTTAATAAAATAAAACATTTTTAATAAATTTGAATATGACACAACAAAATTCTCCTTATATTCAAAAAAGAATTCCACCTAGTTTATGGATGTGCTCTATATATATTTTGAAATAAAATGTAGGGCATTTGTATTCTCATTTATTGAACTGCTTTTTTAAATATTTGACTAAAAAAATTGAAAAGTTTTCGCTGATTTGCATTATTTTATTTTATTGCATAACAAAGCAAAATTTGACAATCTTGTCCAGCAAAAAATGAGTAGAATAATTTAATTTTTTGCGACATTTGGCACATTAACATTTTTTAAAGGTTTTTATCTCCCTTTACAAAATTTAAATTTTTAATCAAAAGGCAAAAATAATATAATTTTTAACGAAACGACATTTTAATTCAAATTAAAAACAAAACAAAAAGTAGTATTTTATCTTTCACGGGGATCGTCTACCCAAATCATCACAAATCGTAAAATTAAACAGAACTCAGAAAAAATCTGGAATGTTTTTAAAAGTTGATTTCAAAGCTATCATTTTGTTTGAATTAAACAAAGCTTGATTCTTTTAATTTCTTTTGAAACAATACCTTTCAAATAAAATAGCAGTAAAATTTTCAAAACGGCGAACGAAAATATTACTAAATTTAGTAAAAAAAAAACAGAAATATCTAATTCTTCAAATGGTTCATATCAAGCTTTTCAATTGAAAACTATTAAAATTTACTTGTATAAACTGTATGGATGAAATATTCATTATGTTGTTATTTTGAAAAAAAAAAATATATATTGAAACATAAATATATATTTTAGAAAATTGATAAATTTTACGAATTTTAAGCCTCCATCGTCAAAAATCACTAACACTATGTTCGTAATTAAACAAGGGTATTCATTCGCTTAATTCTAAAGTAGTTCATAAGATTACGGTTATTCCTATTCGAGCTTGATAAATCTTTCTGAGAAAAATCGTTACAGTTTCACACAAACATAAAAATTCACGGGATTTTGCGGAAAAAAGCCAAATTTCACGGATTTTACGCTGTCCACGAAATCGCGAAATTTCACTTACCCTACCCATATTGTAAAAAAACTAAAATGTTGAGTTTTTTTTGTGAATTTTTTGAGTGTTTAAAAAAAACAATATAGCATTCAAAATGAACAAAAAATCCCGATCAGCTCCCTCCGTGTACGCACGAGAGCATGCAGCTAGTGCTCAGTGCTCCATCGTTTTTTCGATTTTTTTTGCCGTAATTGATTGTGGTTACCCGCGAGTTTGCTTCTCCAGCATGCCAAAGGCCGGCCGTGGCCGTGGCAGTTCGAGTGCGGCCTCGAAAAACCCGCGAAGTTCGTCTGTGCAAAAAGGTAAACAAACCAACGCCGTGTCGGCCGCCATCGCGCAGGGGAGCGTCAGCGCTGAAGGCATCGACAAAAAGTTACTACATCCCGGCTATGTCCCAAGATCACCAGTGCGAACCCGTTTCGGTACTTCCGGTGCCACGACCAGTGGCACATTAACATCCGCCAACATCCCCCCCCAGTTCCAGATGCTGAGCGACGACGAAGAATATAACAACTCTGACGGTAGCAGCACTACCGACGATGACGACGACGATGATGGTCGCGCACGGAAAAAAGTGCCAACGTCAAAAAAGAACAACTCTCCAGCGGAACGTAGACCACCTCCAATTTTTGTTTTGGACACGTTAGCGGACGATGTTGACGAGTTGCTGGAAGGCCTCGGATATTGTCTGAAAATCGGTAAGTCGGCAGTGCAAGTGATCACACTGACCAAAAAGAATTTCGACCTGGTGTTTGAAGAATTGAAGCGTAGCAACTTCAACTTCTACACATTCAACCGCGAGAAGCCCCCTGTTAAGGTCGTCTTGCAGGGTTATCAAGACCGTCCGATCTCCGACCTGAAGGGTCACCTTTCGGACGCCGGAATAAAAACGCGGGAGAAAAAAGTGTTCTCGCGAAAAACAACAGTCACGGGTGTGCACACACTGCACCTGTTGTACTTCGACCGCGGCACCATCAAGATCCAAGACCTGCGGCGGACTAAAACGTTGGACGGTTTTTGGGTAAACTGGCGGTTTTACACCAAGAACCCGACGGACGTAGCGCAATGCCACCGTTGCCAGAAATTCGGCCACGGCTCGTGGAACTGCAACCTCCGGCCCCGCTGCGTGAAGTGCGGTGAGTCACACCTCTTGGAGGCGTGCGCACTGCCACGTAAGGCGGACTTGGGGGACAAGGCAGAACAAACCAAGCCGCGCGTAAAGTGCGCGAACTGTGACGGTAACCATACCGGCAATTACCGCGGATGCGTCGCGCGCAAGGCCTACCTCGAGGAGCAGGAAAAGAGGAAGAAGAAAGCGTCCCACCCTCCTCAGCGAAGTACGAGCGCAGCCGTTCCTGCAGCTGGACAGCGTACGGTTCCAGCGGAAAACTCAGCGTTCCCTCCTGGTTGGGGGCGTTCGTTCGCCAGCGTGGTCGCTGCCGGTAGCGGCAGTACGGCCCAGCAAGAAGTCACCGGGGAAGGTCTCCTCACCCTGCCGGAGTTCTTTGCTCTCGCGGGGGAGATGATGACGCGGTTTCGGAGCTGCCGGAACAAGGCAGAACAATTCCTGGCCCTTGGGGAACTGATGATCAAACACATCTACAAAGGATAAATTACCTATGATCTAGATATAAGCTTTCTCTTCCTCTATCCCCTTTCCTTTGCAATTTCTGTAAGTTTTTTTTTATAGTTTTTTCTTACTCTTGCTAGTGCCTTAGTTAAAGAAATAATTGTTCCTAAATGGATTATGATGCAACACACAGCTGTAAGGAACTCCAAAACTCTGTTATGCACTTCAAAATAACTCATTGTATCTTGATTATTCACCAATAAAACCGAATTAAATTAAATTAAATCCCGATCATTTGATAACCAATTTGCAATAACAATAATTATGAGTTTTTTTACGGAGCCACGTAGCCCAGTGGTAACGCTTTGGCCTCATAAGCGGTAGATCGGGGTTCAAATCCCGGCTCGGACCAACACAACTGGTGAACTTTTCCCTTCTAGATTCGATTGCGTAGTAAAGGGAATGTAGTGCATCGTCACAAACTGGACCTCATCGAGACACCTTAGGAAGACAACGTATGGAATATAACAACAATATAATGTGAAAATTTACCTTAACATGTTAACATTGAGTTGATTAATAAAACTGTTACTGAATCCGCTTTGTAAATGCATTTTTTTACTTAGGAAATAACGTAATTAAAGTAATTTATTATTTTGAACCGGTAATTTGAGTAATTAATCGGTAGACCGTAATAATGGCTTTTGGAAACCCTTGACTTTTTGTCTTTCAGAAAATATCAAAAACGGAAATTTTTTGTCAAAATTGATTTCTAATCATGACCTACATTTTTGCCCAAGACACCAAATCAATCAGGAAATCTATTCCAACAGACGGATTTTAAAATATTTTCACTTCACACTTTGCTATAAACATCCCCCTAGTATGTATCATCATGATGAATGGATGGGAAATGTTTCGTCCAAACAAAAACATACAATTAAAAGTCGATTAGCAAAAACGTAGAGAATTCCTCAGGTTACTTGAAAGAAATTGTTTCTTTTAAATAGTATTTAAGATTTCAACAACAAACACGTTCCATTCAAATATAGTGCGTTTTAACACAAAACAATCCAACATTAAACCGCTCCCTACGTTCAACCAATGTGCGCCTTGAATGTGCAAAGTTTTTCCCTTTATCTTTCGGGCACTTCTCGCGGGACAAGCCCGCCATAATCCCACCATCGTCATCATCATTTTTCTCTGCTGCCTGCCAGGGTCGTGCCCATGTCATTGTGGGTGTGTAATTTTCCCATAACGCTCCGAAGCTCATAAAAATATACCGCAAAACCGTGAATGGGGAATTACCAGCTCCTGCGCCAAAATCAACCAAAACAGGATCCGGTCTATTTATATTTATAGACGCATTTTTTTTTTGAAGATTCTCGTTATAGGAAGTTATGAATCAAGAGGAGATTCTTTTTTTTTCCCCACGAGAAAACGTAATCATCATAAGTATCGTTTCTGATGTGATATGATAAGATGCAAACATGCGAAGACCAGTAAGGGGTGGGGGGGCCTTCCGTGGTTGGAGTTGTTTGAAGATGTTTAAGCTTGATTTCAAGCCATGAAATATTGTAAATTTTCGAATGCAACTAAATTAGTTTTGAGTATTTAGGAATAATTCATTTTAAAATGCTACTCAAGACCCCGTCAACTCAAATTCCAAGCTCAGAGTTCACAACCGAAAACACGACGAGGTGCACGGAGAATCTCTTTGATTTTGATAAATTGAGCTTTCCTCTCGCTGCCAGCGCTGAAGCGTGATTCCGTTACTGGGAGTGCGTGTAAATTTCCACTTCAAACGTCGACGCCGGAGCAAATCATGTTTCGCCAACCTCCCCTCCCACTTGTTCTTATTTCCGGGGCGTGGAGTGGTGTGCCACCACCACACGATCGATGGATCGCTTTGATGGAAATAAATTATGATCGAATTATGGTGCCACCACCCCCTGCTAAAAAGAGGCAGACTGGGAGGGAGGATGAGACTGATTTGGCTGGACTGAGTTGAGTACCGTTCTATGATGTTTTAACTGTTTCAGATTTGATTAAAATTTTCTTCCCAATAAAAAATAATTTTAGTGAAATCAAAATTAAAGTTTTTGTGATATGCTTAAAAACGGTTTATTTTAATTCAATTGAAATTTAAAGGTTATTTAAACTAACTTCACAGAACAGCTCAACCTACTGCTAGTTGTACCCAAATTCTGGCAGTTGGGCAGCAGAGGCGCGAGCTCAGCAACTCTGTGCCAAACGATGATTAATTGGAATCGCGCGCGCGTTAAAACGAGACCTGTCCGTCCGGGACGACGACGACGACGACTCTATTTGCGGATCACGCGATGAAGAGGGCGATTTCGAACCCACCCACAGGAGAGCAATGACTGTCAAATGCTGAGCTTTTTTTGGAACATTAAATAGTTATTTATCATTGCAGCTTTCTTTGAGAAGGGATGTGTTCAATAATTTTAGTAACTATTTTGGAGAATTGTTTTTCGATGTAATTTAAATTAATAACTATAATAATTCCTGAAGTTACTGGTTCTCGAAAATAAAACATAAAATATCGATGTTTAGAATCGTCATTCGATTCTCTGAAATAAAATCAATTTACTCTTCGATTCAACAATAATGAAAATCAGCATCCAAAGAAAAAAAAAACTGCATCAATCAATATGCACATTGGTTATCTGTGATCGAAATTTATCGGAAATGGGAAGGCACCATTGTTGGCACGCACTTGACGGGTTTGACTGGGTTGGAATTGAATTTCACAGGAGTTCGTTTGATACAAATTGTCATGAAGCCGCAAAAAACTGCAATTCATTTTTCGTGTTTATTTGCACCTACGTGGATTTGGATAGTGCAGCTTTTATTTGGAATGAAAATATTAATTGAAAATAGTATTATGCATGCTGTTGGATGGCCTCTTTCGAGAAAATAACTCAGCATTTCTGCTGAAATTGAAAAAATGTTCTCAAATATCCATTTTTTTGCAGTATTTGTCAGCATTGAAAAACATTGTTATTCTCAATATTACCATAAAGCTCCTTTCCTAAATAAAACACGTTCCTTGGGAAAATTTTCGTATGTTTTCAGATTACGGACATGATCGTAATTCGCCATTGAAACAAATCATTTGTCGAAATTTCTCAGACCAACATGCTTGCTCACTTTCCATAAAACAATCTATTACCTGATTTCAGACGGAAATGTCTTGAAAATTTTCACAAAAATACATACTTCTATTTGTATTTTGAAAATGCATTTTTACTCGAAAAAATATTCAAAATGATTGATTTTGCTATATGGATCATTCCAGGTCAACTGGGTACACTTTTGGACTCGATCTCACCGATTTGAACCAAACTTGGAGGGAAGTTCATCTATCGATAGGTAACAGAAATTTCAAGTTTGGTCGTGATTGGACCATCCCTCTATTTCCCTCTTTTTTGACCATCTTCTAAAAAAAAATTCTTTTAATCATAACTTTGCAACTATTTGAGCAAAAAACTTTCAAGTGGTTGCATTTTATAAAAAAATGTACAAGGAATTCGATAAAAATAAAATTTCAACCCTTGAAGGCCCCTTATTTTATATTTTAAAGGTTTAAGTATTAAAATTCAATTCTGACCAATTCCTTATATTTTTATTTGTTTTATTTTATCACCATCGTGTTTTTCCGACAATTTTACATAATAATCAATGTAGACCACAAACTAAAATGAACTATTGGCAAGATACAGAGATTTTACTGAAAAAGTTTGATTTTGCGCAGCATTCGGAAGTACATGATGTATGGGAGAGTGTGGAGACTTGATCCCCTTTTTTGTATCGCACAAAACTCTGTCAATTTCTCACAAAACTGTGAAATTTTTGCATGAATTGAAAGCTTAAACATTCAACTATGTTTGGCTGATAAGGGTATTTCACCAGATAAACTCTTCGAATCATGCCAAGTGTTTTAAAAAAATATTTTAAACTGGCATTTTCAAAATATTGGGGGTAATTTGATCCCCTTTCCATCATTTTGGAAAAATCTTAAGCAAAATGTTTCTTATTCGTCCAAACTTTTAATTTTCTATAAGTTACAGCAATTTCAGATTAAACCTGTACGTTTGTGTTCAAAATATAACAAGTTTAGCATGTGAAATATTTAAAAACTTAAAATTTTCTTTTTTACACCAAAATTGAGCATGTTTACAAAAGCTGGTAATTTTTGTTTACAAAACTTTTGAAAAATGGTTCAAACTGCAGTAAGTTATGTACAACTATACTAAAGGAAACTATGTACGAAAACCCAGCCCAATTATTTAATCTTGAGGCTGATTCCAGTGACTGTAAAAATGCAGGGATCAAGTCTCCCTAAACGCATTTTTTTAAACAATTGATTGTAAAAATAGTATGACGATAAATTTAACGTAAAATGCGTAGGGTTTTAGAGTTGATATGTTTATCAAACAATTCATGTATAAAACATATTTTTTTGAATAATTTTTGAGTGTTTTCCATACTTATCAAAACAAAGAAAAAAGATCTCTTGGAAGTTTTTTGCAGCACTTTTTAGAAAAATGTGTGTAACTCAATCTTAACATTTTTAAATTCTTTTCTTTGTTTTCTACAATGAGTTTTAGTCAATTTCGCACAACTTTCTAGAACAAAGCTAAATGTTTTACCCACATGCTGACGAGATACAGGATTGGGATCAAGTGTCCCCGGGGATCAAGTCTCCCCACTCTCCCCTACTTTTCAACAAAAAGGGATAAATCCCGCATAGCTAGGTTTTTATATATGAGAAACTTATTTCGGATTTGAATTCATAGGACAGAGTGCTGTAACTCGCGAATGGTTCATTTTGGTTTGAGGTTTACATTGATTTTTATGTAAAATTGTCTGAGGAACACGATGGTGACAACATGAATAGAATAAAAATATAAGGAATTGGTCAAAACTGAATTGTTATACATAGAACGTAAAATATAATATTAAAAAGCATTTAAGGGCTACATTTTTATTTTAATCGGATTCCATGGACAATTTTCTGTAAAATGCATTCTGTAGAATGTCTTTTGCTCAAATAATTGCAAAGTTATGATTAAAAGAAAAAAAAAAGTTTTTTTTTTCGAAAATCGTTAAAAAAGAGGGTGATGCCAAATAAAGAGGAATGGTCCAATCAGGACCAAACATGGGATTTCTGTTAACTATCGATAGATGAACGTTCCCTTTATGTTTAGTCCAAATCGGTGAAGGTCAAGTCCAAAAAAGTACACAGTTGACCTGGAATGACCCATATGGGTTTCAAATGTTCGGGATTTTTTCATACATTTCGAAGGTTTTTTCATTCATTTCGAACATTTTTGAAAATTCTCAAAATTTTCACAAAGCTACGTATTTTCGAAAAATATTAGAAAATTCAGTTTTTTTACAATATCAGTATTACATTATCGGAATTTTACTATACAATCGAAAGTTATAACATATTTTTTTAAATACTAAATATTTCATAAAACTACGTATTTAAAAAAATTAAAATTCATGTTTCTACTACATGGATATTAGGCCGTTGCAAATATTTTTTGAAGTTTATTTCCCTCAACTCTAACCAAAAACGAGGGGTGGGGGGGGGGGAAATAAAAAGTATTAAAATTGAAATTACGAGCCACGGTTTCAACACTTCAATGAAAAAAGTGTTTTAAAATGCATTATACATCTGTCCAGTTGTTTTGCCATCATTAGTTTCCAAAATATCTAAGTATTGAAGAAAATTTTATTTTTTGCGAAAAATTAAATTTTTGCTGTGCTGTAAATTGGAATTTCATAAAAATTCTAAACATTTTTAAACAAGTCCAAACATGCTAAATATAATTATCAATGTATAAAAATGCATTCTAGATTGTTTTCAGTTGATTATACTTCTATTTTCATGGAAATTTTGATTTTGTTTGCCCCCTGATTTTTCAAACCGATTTTGAAGGGGGACATAAACTTTGACAAATAATTTCAACGGCCTTAACTGATCAGGAAATTTTGAAACATTTCGATAGTAATAATATTTTTTTGTGAAATACAACAAATTGTCATGACACGAATGCCAAATTATGGTAAACTGTCAATAATAAACTATTAAAATAATAACAACAAATTTTTACAAAATACGTCTTTTTAAAAATTACTTAAGTTTTGTTCTTTCAAATGTTTTTAATATGATCGTGAATTTTTCGTACATTTCGAAAGATTTTTTTTTAATCTCAAATTTTTACAGAACCACGTACTTTTGAAAAAAAAACAAAAAATTTATTTTTTTCTTTTATACGAAATGAAATTTTAGTTTGTAAAAACTGATATTTTTAGATTTTTTTGTAAATAGACTAGTTTTGTGATAATTTCGAGTGTTTTCAAAAATTTGTGTTATTACTTTTGAAGTATATGATTATATCTGGATTATTTGATATCCATTGTTTAAAAAAATCTAAATTTTCAGAACTTTTTCGATAATAAGGAAATTATGTTAAAAAAATTACTATTTAAAAAAAATGTGTTAACTTTGGAAAAAAATGAAAAATTCCGATCATTTGATCATTTAACAATTTGGATATTGCAAAAATTTAAAAAAATAGTTAAAAAAAACAACGAAAAAAAAATAAAAAAAAAATAAAAATTTAAATAACAAGCCATAGTCTTTACATTTAAATGAAAAAAGTGTTTTAGAATGCATTTTACACTAGTTCAGTTGTTTTGCAATCATTAGTTTTCAAAAAATCTAAGATCTGACAAAAACAAAAATTGCATCGAAAAAAAAAATATTGCATCGAAAATTTTCAAAACATCTTAAGTTTTTTTAAATAAACCCAAAGATGCTAAAAATGTTTTTAAACGCAGGAGAATGTATTTTAATTTGATTTCAGCTGGTTGCACTTGAATTTTCATTGAAATTTTGAAGTTTATTGTAAAAATATTTTTGTGCCCCCTGATTTTTCGGGCCAATTTTGAAGGGGGTGACAAAAACTTTAAAAAATATTTGTACCAGCCTAATTCACAAAAAATATTATTCTTTCGTTATATATCTAACTCGCAGTTTTCTGATTTTTTTTTTAGTTTTTCTTAACAAATTTAATTACTGACGAAATATATGTAAAAATCTTGATGCTTTGTTGCCTATATTGTACAAAAATTTAATTTTAGGCATTTTTCAGAAAAAAAAACATAGTTATGTGAACATTTTTAGATTGTTCAAAACTGTGTGTTTTAACTTTCGAAATGTTTTACCATATCCGGATCATTTGATATCTGTATAGCAGAAACGATAATTTTAAGTATTTTCAGAGAATCATAGCATTTTCAAAACGCAGGAAAAATACGCATTCTTGTGAATTTTTTTAACTTATTATAACTGTCTCCCATGTAGCAAAAATCCCATAGTAAGTCAAGTATTTAAAGTTTAGTTAAATAGGTACTATAAAAGTTCTGATAAAAAACGCCATTTTCCGCTACTTAACTGTTAAAATTTTTGGAACGTGTAATTTAAAGGGAAATTTAATTTACTTTTCGAATCTACGTTAACTCAGAAGGGGCATTTTTTCACCTTGAACAAAATTATTCATTTTGTCATTCCGTGTTTTTTAACTTTGCAGTGTATTTTTTTTTTGAGTGTAACAATGATTTACAAAGTTGTAGAGCAGACAATTACAAAAAAATTATGCATCAACATTAGGAGTTTCCTTGTAATCATCATGAACTATCGCGATTTTATGATGTGTTGCTTATCATTGAAAAGCTTTAACCGTGTCAAAAATAAAGTGAATAATTCCTCATAGAGAAAACCTAGTTCAACCTCTTTTGACAAGTGCATTAAAATATGGCAAATCCAAATCACTTTCAAGTGCAGCACTAGAATCTCGTATAAACGTAGCCCATCATTTGAAGATTTTTTTTTTTTCAAGTTCAAACGCAAGTGCTCTGCAAACAGCAAACTCTTGCTTCTTCGACATCGGTTCGACATCCGTCCACTATCGTCGTAAGAGAGGAACATCAGGAAAAGAAAAAGTACAGCAGTGCGAGGAAATCAAACTCCAAAAGAAATCCCTGTCAGGATATTGAATCTTTGAATGGTTCTTGACGATGTTGGACGATTGTTTTCACTCAAGTTTGTTCTTGAGAGGAGCCTTTGTTGAGGGATGTTTTCATTTTCTGGAACATGCAGCACTTGAACCAAATTGATAAAATGTTTTTAAATGATCGTTACAAATGTTCAATCTTTTTGAAATATTTTATTTGCTGAATAGATTTTTTTCAATTCCATTATAAAATGCTTTTCTCGTATTTTGCAGGTTTTGCGCTTTTTTATGCAGTTTTTTATTATCTTATCTAATTAAAAATCATTAAATACCCCATGTTTCAATTTGTTACTTTAGGACTTCTTCAAAATTTCCAAATAAATCATGATTGAATTTCCTTCTTCGGAAAAACCCTTTTCAAGAAACGAAACCAATAAAATGGCATATCTTCCGTGTCTTTCCGGGAGACAGAAATTCTTTTGTGTGCCAGAAAAGTTTCCCACTTTTTTCCCCCAGCACTTCCCGTGTGCGTACACCGAAAACCAGGAAGAATTTTTTTTTATCTTCAAGCCGCAGAAAAAAAGGAAAGTTATCATGACAGCATGCGATGTCGGGGGAGGGAGGAGGCCTTCAAACGCCAGGAGAACAGAGCAAACGTCGACCAATCCGAAGTATTTCCAATTCGTGTGGTTTTGTTTTGATCTTTTTTGTAAAGCAAGAGAGAGAAAAAAATGCAGAAAAAGAGGAAGACTTTTTCCTTTCGATCGTTTTGGGTGGTTCTAGAAATTGATTTGTTTGAAAAGTGGTTGGTTCGATGTTTTTTGGTCCTCTACCCTCAAGGGGGAGGGGGTGGAGGAAAATCGTTTGTACTTGTGCACTGAAGAGGAAAAAATGGTTCGAATCTGCTCCTCGGGAAGAGATATCACTTTGCAGTCGAGTTGCGTTGATGGTGATGTATGGTTTGGCGAGCTATTCTAGATATTTTTGCTCTTTTTTCCACTTGGTTGGACAGTTTGGAGAACAGTTTTTGGTGGCCGGTTAATTTTTGCATTGAACTCTGATGGGCAGCTCGATAAAAGTTTATGATTTTTCTTTTATTTGTTTTGTCTTTTTTCCCTCGGGAGGGATTTGAAGTTTCAAGAGGCTGTTGGAATTGAATTTATTAGACTTTGAGTTGAAGTTTGCATATGGAAGGGTGATTTCTTTGATTTATAAGGTGTTTCCAGTCCCTTAGGGTTTCGAAATTTTATTTTATTCAATTATTACCAATTCAGTATTTGAATTTTAAACTTAAAAACTGTTTAATTCAAATTCCCAAACATTTCTTACTCTATTTAAAAAACAGTACGAATGTGGATGTTTAATTTAATAAAATTAGTCTTTTTAAAATTTTAATTTTTATATTTTCTAATCCGGCTGAAAATTTCTTGGTGCCTTTGGTATGCCCAAAGAAGCCATTTTGCATAATTAGTTTGTCCATTTAATTTTCCATACAAATTTGGCAGCTGTCCATACCAAAATGATGTATGAAAATTCAAAAATCAGTTTCTTTTGAAGGATTTTTTTGATCGATTTGGTGTCTTCGGCAAAATTGTAGGTATGGATACGGACTATACTGGAAAAAAATAATACACGGTAAAAAAAAATGGTGATTTTTTTATTTAACTTTTTATCACGAAAACTCGATTTACAAAAAAAACATTATTTTACATTTTTTTAATTTTTTTATATGTTTTAGAGGACATAAATTGTCAACTTTTCAGAAATTTCCAGGTTGTGCAAAAAATCATTGACAGAGTTATTAATTTTTTAATCAATACTGATTTTTTCTGAAAATCGAAATTTCGGTCGCAAAAATTTTTTAACTTCATTTTTCAATGTTAAATCAAATTTGCAATCAAAAAGTACTGTAGTGAAAATTTGATAAGGTGCACCGTTTTCAAGTTAAATCCATATTTCAGTGACTTTTTTGAAAATAGTCGTTTTCATTTTTTTTAAATTAGTGCACATGTTTGCCCACTTTTGAAAAAAATATTTTTGAAAAGCTAAGAAAATTCACTACATTTTGCTTCTCGGGACTTTGTTGATACGACCTTTAGTTGCTGAGATATTGCAATGCAAGTGTTTAAAAACAGGAAAATTTATGTTTTCTGAGTCTCACCCAAACAGCCCGCCATTTTTCAATGTCGATATCTCAGTAACTAATGATCCGATTCACAATGTTAAAATATGAAACATTTGTGAAATTTTCCGATCTTTTCGAAAACAATATTTTCAAAATTTTCAAATCAAGACTAACATTTTAAAAGGGCGTAATATTGAATGTTAGGCCTTTTTGAAATGTTAGTCTTGATTTGAATATTTTGAAAATATTGTTTTCGAAAAGATCGGAAAATTTCACAAATGTTTCATATTTTATCATTGAAAATCGGATCATTAGTTGCTGCACAACCTGGAAATTTCTGAAAAGTTGGCATTTTATACCCTCTAAAACAGTGTTGAAAATCCGAAAAAAAAAAAAAAAAAAATCCCCTAAAACATATCAAAAAATAAAAAAAATAAAAAATAGTGTTTTTTGCAAATCAAGTTTTAGTGATAAAAAGATAAATAAAAAAATCACCAATTTTTTTTACCGTGTATTATTTTTTTTCCAGTGTAGTCCGTATCCATACCTACAACTTTGCCGAAGACACCAAATCGATCAAAAAATTCCTTCAAAAGATACAGATTTTTGAATTTTCATACATCACTTTTGTTTTTTTTTAATTTAATTTTTTTAATTAAAAAAAAACTTTTGTATGAATATGATTACTGCGCATAATTGATAATTCGGCTATTATGCCAAATCAAGTATTCCGAGAAAAACGCATTTTAGTGTTTGTCACTAAATCTCCGTCAAGGCAATTTCCCATAAGAGTGGCATATTAGCCGTTTGGTTTTTCGCATCGGCAGCCAAGTCTTAACATTTTTTCAGTAAAATTCAAGTTCCAGAAGATGCGTTGGAACATCCTCTACCACCTGGTGCTAATATCTCGTTTTTGCCAAAAGTGGATATTAGCCGTTTTTTCAATGGTGGGCAGATTATCAATGCAGAAAAATGCATTTTAGATTTATTTCAGTTGATACAACCTCTATTTTCTTTCAAATTTTGATGTTTTTAAAAACATATTTTCAAACATATTTTTTAAGCGGATGGGGAGGGGGCGACATAAACTTTGAAAAATATTTGCAATGGCCTTATTATTTTTTTTTGAATAGGTGCCCATGTTTTCTCACATTTGAAAAAAAAATTTTTGGAAAGTTTAATATTGGATGTTTTGCCCTTTTGAAATGTAAGTCTTGATTTTAAAAAAAGAAAATATTGTTTTCGAAAAGATCGGAAAATTTCTCGAAAGTTTCATGTTTTCACATTGAAAATCGGACCATTAGTTGCTGAGATATCGAGATTAGAAAATGGTGGATTGTATGGGTGAGACTTAAGGAGTCATTACACTACCGCAAACAAACAAACAAACTCGCACTGTTTCGTGTTTGACACTTTGCCAAACTCGAAAACTTGTTTAGGGCAAACTCGCAAACAAGGCAAAATGTAAAGCAGCAAACCGCCAAAAAGTTCGATTTCGTTTGTTTGTTTGCCGTAATGTAATGGCTCCTTAAGAAAACATTAAATTTCCTGATTTTGAATCATTGCATGGCAAAATCTCAGAAACTAAGGGTCATATCAATAAAGTTCAAAAATGCTGAATATAGAGAATTTTCTCAGCATTTCAGAATATTTTTTTTTTAAAAGTGGGCAAACATGGGAACTACTTTAAAAAAAATGAATAACTGCGATTTATTTTCAAAAAAGATACCTATAAATGGCTATCACTTGAAAACGGTACACTTTACCAAAATTTCACTACAGTTTTTTTTTTATTGCAAATTAAATTTTTCATAAGAAATTAAGTTGAAAAATTTTTGTGACCACCATTTGAAATTTTTGAAAAAATATTATTTTTTCTAAAATTTATAGCTCAATCAAAGATTTTTTTGCAAATTTTGAAATGAAATATGTATCTTCAGTGTAGTCCTTATCCATACCTACAACTTTGCCGAAGACACCAAAATGATCAAAAATTCCTTCAAAAGATACAATGATGCAAAATGGCTTCTTTGGGCATACCGAAGGCACCAACAAAGTTTCAGCCGGATTGAAAAACACAAAAAAATCGAATGACTGAAATCTCAGAGAATACATGAAATTTAGTACTCCTTGAAATATTTTTTCCGTAGTGTTTAGAAAGTTGGAAAATTTACATGAAATTCCAGTGCCAAACTTTTAACGCACTTTTAACCAATAAAAACCACCCAAAGCACGCGCCATATCCCACTCAAAAAAGACCCAAACGGCTCGCTAATCCCAAACCGTCGAATCGTGAAGGATCCGGAAAACGATACGTTTATAACTGTATGCGGTGCCCATGCTCGACCCATGTTGTCACCCTCCGAGGGACCTCCCCGCAGTGGGGCGTCGTATGAAGATATCACATGACGACGGGTTTTCCAGAAAAAAAATGGGACGAGAATCCAGCGGCCTAACTACAGGCGCAGAAAGCACTGTGAAATGAAGTGAAGTGAAAAACAATACCATAAAGTCAAACGACCACACCCAGCCCCTCGGGGGGTGGTGACGGAAAAAAAATCGAGCACCCGCTGTCAGATATTGTGACAGAGCAAGTAAGTGGGTGGTGCGTTAGATTGTGTGTGTGTTTGCGAGGAATAAACAGAAGAGGAACGAAATAAATGGCGTCTAAACCCGGGGTCAATGGGTTGTGGCCGTGAACATCATCATCATCGTCGCTGTCATCACTGGAGAGGGTTAAGGTTGAACGTGGGATATGTACTTGAGGGTGAGTTTCGTGAATGTTGTGTCATTTATTGAATATTTTTCCAACGTTATATCAAAAAATGATGTGAAAGTTAAGGATAAAAAAAACTATATATGAATTTTCTTATGTCATGTAAGAACTATAACTGAGTTATATCAAAGATATTTGCTAATAAAATCAACCACCCAACATTCAGCCTTCCAAAATTATTTATTTTTTGATTCGTGATTAGAAATATTTTTTTTTACGGAAAAAGCACCGAAAAAGTCTATTTTTTTTAATAAGTTGTAGGTAATAATTTATCTTTTTCTCATTTTCATAGAAATAATCTCATTTGAACCAAAATTTATTTCTGCGAAAATTATCAGTACAGAACGCAAAGGGAAATTAATTTAATTTTATCTGGGCATCACATTTCATGGATGTCCTAGGATTTAATTACATTGCACATTTTGGTGAAGTAGTGTGAAGTGGTTTAAAATTGGTGCAAAATTGCATATTGCAACATTTTGATTACAGCGTTGCGTAGCAATGCTGTCATGAGAACAAAAAAAAAACTGTAACTGTACTGTAAACTGACAAAGAACGGCTTTACTTAGCATTTTTCAATTTATTTGTTATTTAATTTTGAATTTTAATATGAATGAGCCTGCTGAAATTTGCATTCAAATATTTCCTGTCTGATATCATTTGCACATCGTTCAATAATTCATCATAAGCAGCACGTGCCCTTACCTACGGATATGCCAAAGTCCGTGCTCCATAAATGAATAGTTAATCGAGTGTGGCATCGAGCCCGCTGGAATTGCTTCCATATTGTTTTGTCAATACGCCCACCTGATGCAAATGTCCAACAACTGTCCGGACAACTCTTCCAAATCATTGTCAATCATAAATGCAAATATTTCCGTTCAATTTGAGTCCACCCACTTGATGCCACACGTGGCCATCCGTGCCCATCGTAAATCTCCCCCACTGGCAACACTGGTCCTGCTCTCCTCCAACGACAACAACAACAACATCAAACTGTCCTGTTTATTGCAACGTATTGTGCATTAAAATGATACATTGTACCAACAGAGGATGCTTTACTGGGATCGACCAGAGATCAAATTACAACACAAGAAGGCTCGCCGGTGCAGTGTTGCCAGGCACGGACTGCTGGCAAAAAAGGAGCTTCGGGCGCGGTTGAATGTGCAGCAGCAGCGGAGTCCCAAGGCACGACAACATCGTTGTTCATACAAAACCATGCATCATCGTGTCCTCTCTCTCTCTGGAGATGGGCGCTCGAGTTTCGTGTCATCCACGGGGTGCAGGAGTGTTCAATGGATTTCATGTAAGGGTTTTACTGTGGTGGTTGAAGAATTGAAAATTTTGATCATTTAATGATTCTAGAATGTAACAATTTCTGATAATAATTAAAATCAACTTTTGAAATTCAAAATTTAAATTAAAGCGGTTTGTAATGGGGATTGTTTAAGGAACAAACTGATTTTTTTTGTTCAGAGCGGAAGAAAATTTTCTGTAATTTTGACGACTTAATTTTAAACAATCTTAAAATCATCAAGCCATGATGCTTGGGTAAAATTTTACAATTTCTGCTAATACTAAAAATTATAAAATATCTAGAAATGCTATAAATTCAACAAAATCTACAAATTCTACAAATTCTAAAAATGCTACAAATTTTACGAACTTTACAAATTATACAAACTTTACAGATTCTACCAATTCTACAAATTCTACAAATTCTACAAATTCTACAAATTCTACAAATTCTGCAAATTCTATAAACTCCTGAAATTCTACAAAGTCAACAAACTCTACAAATTTGTACAAATTATGCAAATTTAAAAAAATCTGCAAATTCTACAAATCCTACAAATTTTACAAGTTCTACGAATTTTAAAAATTCTACAAATTTTGCAAAGTAGGTATACAAATTCTACAAATTTTTACCACTATTAAAAATTCTACAAGTTCTCAAAATTCTACAAATACTAAGAACTCTACTAATTCCACAAATTCTACAAATTCTATTAATTCTACAAATTTTACAATTTTTACACGTTCTACAGGTTCTACAAATTCTACAAATCCTACATATATGAAAAATCTAGAAATTCTACAGATTATGATTTTTTTTTAAATTCACACAAAGTTTACAAATTATAAAATTTCTAAATTTTTTTTCAAACTAAACCATTTCTACAAATTCTACAAAGTTTACAAATTCTACTAATTCTGCAAATTCTGCAAATTCTACAAATTATATAAATTTTACAAATTCTACATATTCTATAAGTTCTACAAATTTCAAAAAAATCTACAAATCCTATAAATTGTACAAAAACTACAAATTCTACAAATTTGAATAATTCTAAAAATTATATAAGTTCTACAAAAACTACAAAGTCTACAAATTCAAAAAATTTGTAAAATTCTACAAATTTGTAGAAATTCTGAAAATAATACAAATTCAACAAGTTCTACAAATTCTATAAATTCTACAAACTCTACGAAATCTACAAATTCTACAAATTCTAGAAGTTCTACAAATTTTGAAAATCTTACATATTCTACAAAGTCTACAAATTCTACAAAGTTGCACAAATTCAAAAAAATTCTACGAGTTCTAAAAATTCTACAAATTCTACAAATTCTTTAAATCCTACAAATTCTACAAATTCTATAAACTCTACAAATTCTACAAATTCTACAAATTAAACAAAATCTACAAATTCTACAAATTCTACAAACAAGACAAATTCGACAAATTCAAAAAAATATGTAAATGGTACAAACTCATCCAATTTTGAAATTTCCCACAAATTTCACAAATTTCTACAATTTCTACAGATTAAACAAGTTTTAAAAATTCTTAGGAGCGACCGTGGCTGACTGGTTACGGTGTTCGCTTTCTAAGCGAATGGTTCTGGGTTCGATTCCCATCTGCTCCCAACGAGAAAGTAAAGGAAATATAAATCTTGAAACTCTGAACATGAACGAAAAATCAAAGTCGCTCGAGTCGGGGTTCGAACCCCCGTCCAAATGCAAAAATGCTAACCACTAGGCCATCGCAACTTGGTGAGCTATGATTGGAATTAGGAATACTGTATCTACCAACTATAAACGCGCTGGGTCCTTGTCCATTTGACGAGGGTTCGGAAGTTCTAAATAACGTTTGAATCCGATTGATGCAAACGTTCTTCAGGGCGGGGCTTGTCGACTCAAGCTGAGGGACCTCGCGCTCGGCTAGCCAGCGTAGAAATGGGTCACCGAAGCTCGGCAGAGCTAACACCTTCCAAATGCCTATGCGAGTTATTTGCATGTATAGAATAAAGATCTAAAAATACATGGAAACAACTCAATTTGTAAGAAGCGGCCGCGTGGTCCCGTTTGGTTGGTTGCACACACACACACACATTAAACAAGTTTTAAAAATTCTACAAATTCTAGAAATTCTACAATTTGACAAATTTTACAGAATTTGCAAATTTTACAAATTATATAAGTTCTATAAATTCTACAAACTTCACAAATTCTACAAAATTTACAACTTCTACAAGTTCTACAATTTTAAGAAATTCTAGAGATTTTGACTAATTTTACAAATTTCATAAGTTCTTCAAATTCTACGAACTTTACAAATCCTACAAATTCTGCAAAATCAAAAAATTCTACAAATTCTACAAGTTCAACAAATCCTACAAATAATACAGAATTTGACAAATTTTAAAAATTCAAAAAACTCAAAATTTTAAAAAAATGCAAGAATTTAAAAAAAATAGCATTAGCATTAGCATTAGCATTTGGAGGACGCCCCACCACCGGAAGGCTCCACAACGCTTATCCCACTGTTTGGTCTGGTTGTGTTAGACCCTCATCCGGAATAATAATCCAACACGGGAGATACCATGTCTTCATCTTTTGATGAGTGTGTAATACAGCCAAGGGCATAAGGGGGTCCAGGCCGGGTCCAAGCTATCCTCAGGGAAGGGGAGGATCGTTAGTAAACACCTATCTAAAGTGCGCAAGGACCCCTACGTCACCTTAGTGGTATAGATGTTTGTAGGGAGGTTTTGGACTCAATGTTAGTAGGAGAGGTAAAACCCTAGGATACACCTCGAAAGGCGTTGCGGGTTGGTTGTAACAGTATTCCTAATTCCAGTTTAAGCTCACCAAGTCGCCATGGCCTAGTGGTTAGCATTTTTGCTTACCAATCCAAAGGACGGGGGTTCGAACCCCGCCACAAGCGACTTAGATTTTTCGTTCATATTCAGCATTTTCAAGTTTTTCTATGTCCTTAACTTTCTCGATAGGAGCAGATGGGAATCGAACCCAGAACCATTCGCTTACAAAGCGAACACCGTAACCATTCAGCCACAGCCGCTCCTTAAATGCAAGAATTTTAAAAAATTAAAAAAAAAATCAAAAAATCCAAGAAATTTTAAATCAAGAAATTGTACAACATCTAAAAAAACACCGATTTGAAAAAAATCTAAAAATCTACCTTATTTTAAAAATTTTTACGAATTCAACAAATTTAATTAAAAAAAAATCTACAATTTCTACAAATACTACAGATTTTGACAATTTCTTCCAATTCATGAAATTCAAGAAATTCAAGAAATTCAAGAAATTCAAGAAATTCAAGAAATTCAAGAAATTCAAGAAATTCAAGAAATTCAAGAAATTCAAGAAAATCAAGAAATTCAAGAAATTCAAGAAATTCAAGAAATTCAAGAAATTCAAGAAATTCAAAAAATTCAAGAAATTCAAGAAATTCAAGAAATTCAAGAAATTCAAGAAATTCAAGAAATTCAAGAAATTCAAGAAATTCAAGAAATTCAAGAAATTCAAGAAATTCAAGAAATTCAAGAAATTCAATAAATTCAAGAAATTCAAGAAAATCAAGAAATTCAAGAAATTCAAGAAATTCAAGAAATTCAAGAAATTCAAGAAATTCAAGAAATTCAAGAAATTCAAGAAATTCAAGAAATTCAAGAAATTCAAGAAATTCAAGAAATTCAAGAAATTTAAGAAATTCAAGAAATTAAAGAAATACAAGAAATTCAAGAAATTCAAGAAATTCAAGAAATTCAAGAAATTCAAGAAATTCAAGAAATTCAAGAAATTCAAGAAATTCAAGAAATTCAAGAAATTCAAGAAATTCAAGAAATTCAAGAAATTCAAGAAATTCAAGAAATTCAAGAAATTCAAGAAATTCAAGAAATTCAAGAAATTCAAGAAATTCAAGAAATTCAAGAAATTCAAGAAATTCAAGAAATTCAAGAAATTCAAGAAATTCAAGAAATTCAAGAAATTCAAGAAATTCAAGAAATTCAAGAAATTTAAGAAATTCAAGAAATTCAAGAAATTCAAGAAATTCAAGAAATTCAAGAAAATCAAGAAATTCAAGAAATTCAAGAAATTCAAGAAATTCAAGAAATTCAAGAAATTCAAGAAATTCAAGAAATTCAAGAAATTCAAGAAATTCAAGAAATTCAAGAAATTCAAGAAATTCAAGAAATTCAAGAAATTCAAGAAATTCAAGAAATTCAAGAAATTCAAGAAATTCAAGAAATTCAAGAAATTCAAGAAATTCAATAAATTCAAGAAATTCAAGAAAATCAAGAAATTCAAGAAATTCAAGAAATTCAAGAAATTCAAGAAATTCAAGAAATTCAAGAAATTCAAGAAATTCAAGAAATTCAAGAAATTCAAGAAATTCAAGAAATTCAAGAAATTTAAGAAATTCAAGAAATTAAAGAAATACAAGAAATTCAAGAAATTCAAGAAATTCAAGAAATTCAAGAAATTCAAGAAATTCAAGAAATTCAAGAAATTCAAGAAATTCAAGAAATTCAAGAAATTCAAGAAATTCAAGAAATTCAAGAAATTCAAGAAATTCAAGAAATTCAAGAAATTCAAGAAATTCAAGAAATTCAAGAAATTCAAGAAATTCAAGAAATTCAAGAAATTCAAGAAATTCAAGAAATTCAAGAAATTCAAGAAATTCAAGAAATTCAAGAAATTCAAGAAATTCAAGAAATTCAAGAAATTCAAGAAATTCAAGAAATTTAAGAAATTCAAGAAATTCAAGAAATTCAAGAAATTCCAGAAATTCAAGAAATTCAAGAAATTCAAGAAATTCAAGAAATTCAAGAAATTCAAGAAATTCAAGAAATTCAAGAAATTCAAGAAATTCAAGAAATTCTAGAAATTCTAGAAATTCAAGAAGTTCAAGAAATTCAAGAAATTCAAGAAATTCAAGAAATTCAAGAAATTCAAGAAATTCAAGAAATTCAAGAAATTCAAGAAATTCAAGAAATTCAAGAAATTCAAGAAATTCAAGAAATTCAAGAAATTCAAGAAATTCAAGAAATTCAAGAAATTCAAGAAATTCAATAAATTCAAGAAAATCAAGAAATTCAAGAAATTCAAGAAATTCTAGAAATTTACGAAATTCAGAAAATTTAAGAAATTCAAAAAACTTAAGAAATTCAAGAAATTCAGGAAATTTAAGAAATTCAAGAAATTCAAGAAATTCAAGAAATTCAAGAAATTCAAGAAATTCAAGAAATTCAAGAAATTCAAGAAATTCAAGAAATTCAAGAAATTCAAGAAATTCAAGAAATTCAAGAAATTCAAGAAATTCAAGAAATTCAAGAAATTCAAGAAATTCAAGAAATTCAAGAAATTCAAGAAATTCAAGAAATTCAAGAAATTCAAGAAATTCAAGAAATTCAAGAAATTCAAGATTCAAGAAATTCAAGAAATTCAAGAAATTCAAGAAATTCAAGAAATTCAAGAAATTCAAGAAATTCAAGAAATTCAAGAAATTCAAGAAATTCAAGAAATTCAAGAAATTCAAGAAATTCAAGAAATTCAAGAAATTCAAGAAATTCAAGAAATTCAAGAAATTCAAGAAATTCAAGAAATTCAAGAAATTCAAGAAATTCAAGAAATTCAAGAAATTCAAGAAATTCAAGAAATTCAAGAAATTCAAGAAAATCAAGAAATTCAAGAAATTCAAGAAATTCAAGAAATTCAAGAAATTCAAGAAATTCAAGAAATTCAAGAAATTCAAGAAATTCAAGAAATTCAAGAAATTCAAGAAATTCAAGAAATTCAAGAAATTCAAGAAATTCAAGAAATTCAAGAAATTCAAGAAATTCAAGAAATTCAAGAAATTCAAGAAATTCAAGAAATTCAAGAAATTCAAGAAATTCAAGAAATTCAAGAAATTCAAGAAATTCAAGAAATTCAAGAAATTCAAGAAATTCAAGAAATTCAAGAAATTCAAGAAATTCAAGAAATTCAAGAAATTCAAGAAATTCAGAAATTCAAAAAATTCAAGAAATTCAAGAAATTCAAGAAATTCAAGAAATTCAAGAAATTCAAGAAATTCAAGAAATTCAAGAAATTCAAGAAATTCAAGAAATTCAAGAAATTCAAGAAATTCAAGAAATTCAAGAAATTCAAGAAATTCAAGAAATTCAAGAAATTCAAGAAATTCAAGAAATTCAAGAAATTCAAGAAATTCAAGAAATTCAAGAAATTCAAGAAATTCAAGAAATTCAAGAAATTCAAGAAATTCAAGAAATTCTAGAAATTTACGAAATTCAGAAAATTTAAGAAATTCAAAAAACTTAAGAAATTCAAGAAATTCAGGAAATTTAAGAAATTCAAGAAATTCAAGAAATTCAAGAAATTCAAGAAATTCAAGAAATTCAAGAAATTCAAGAAATTCAAGAAATTCAAGAAATTCAAGAAATTCAAGAAATTCAAGAAATTCAAGAAATTCAAGAAATTCAAGAAATTCAAGAAATTCAAGAAATTCAAGAAATTCAAGAAATTCAAGAAATTCAAGAAATTCAAGAAATTCAAGAAATTCAAGAAATTCAAGAAATTCAAGAAATTCAAGAAATTCAAGAAATTCAAGAAATTCAAGAAATTCAAGAAATTCAAGAAATTCAAGAAATTCAAGAAATTCAAGAAATTCAAGAAATTCAAGAAATTCAAGAAATTCAAGAAATTCAAGAAATTCAAGAAATTCAAGAAATTCAAGAAATTCAAGAAATTCAAGAAATTCAAGAAATTCAAGAAATTCAAGAAATTCAAGAAATTCAAGAAATTCAAGAAATTCAAGAAATTCAAGAAATTCAAGAAATTCAAGAAATTAAGAAATTCAAGAAATTCAAGAAATTCAAGAAATTCAAGAAATTCAAGAAATTCAAGAAATTCAAGAAATTCAAGAAATTCAAGAAATTCAAGAAATTCAAGAAATTCAAGAAATTCAAGAAATTCAAGAAATTCAAGAAATTCAAGAAATTCAAGAAATTCAAGAAATTCAAGAAATTCAAGAAATTCAAGAAATTCAAGAAATTCAAGAAATTCAAGAAATTCAAGAAATTCAAGAAATTCAAGAAATTCAAGAAATTCAAGAAATTCAGAAAAAACAAGAAATTCAAGAAATTAAAGAAATTCAGGAAATTTAAGAAATTTAAGAAATTAAATAAATTTAAGAAATTAAAGAAATTTAAGAAATTTAAGAAATTTAAGAAATTTAAGAAATTTAAGAAATTTAAGAAATTTAAGAAATTTAAGAAATTTAAGAAATTTAAGAAATTTAAGAAATTTAAGAAATTTAAGAAATTTAAGAAATTTAAGAAATTTAAGAAATTTAAGAAATTTAAGAAATTTAAGAAATTTAAGAAATTTAAGAAATTTAAGAAATTTAAGAAATTTAAGAAATTTAAGAAATTTAAGAAATTTAAGAAATTTAAGAAATTTAAGAAATTTAAGAAATTTAAGAAATTTAAGAAATTTAAGAAATTTGAGAAATTTAAGAAATTTAAGAAATTTAAAAAATTTAAGAAATTTAAGAAACTTAAGAAATTTAAGAAATTTAAAATTTTTTAAAAATTTAAGAAATTTAAAAAATTCAAGAAATTATAAGATTTTTCAAATTTTAAAATCCCTGCACTCGTACCAATTGTACCTTTTGGTCAATTCAAAGCAAGCCCCTTTCGCAAACCTCACAAATGCAACCATTCATTTGATGCCTCACTGTAAGTGTGAGTGTTGCGGTTGTCCTTTGGAGCTGTCAACTCACACTGTCTCTCGATCTCTTTCCATACTAGCTGTAGTAGTTGTAGTTGGTGGTGGTTGTACTTCCCGAGAGCAGCACCAGATCCGGTCATGCATTATTTATGTCGAATCGTGTGGATCACCCATTGTCAGTCCCCAGCCCCTTTCGGCCACCCCAATTGAAGTTGGTGGGAAGAGGGGGGGGGGATCCTTTTTGAAAACGTGATAAAATTTATACTCAATAATTTATTAGCTGCTTTCACTGCTCATAACAAAACCAGGACCAAACCCCGGAATGGACAGACAGACAGTGCCAAAAAGTGGTCCCAAAAGTTTGCTTAACTGGGTGTGTGTCGAATGTGTCATACTGGTAATTGGCACCCGGAGTTGGCAGCGAGCCAACAAAATGGCCGCCAACACGTGCGTCTGTGACCACAACCCATCATTACTGTGTGTTTGTGTGTGTGTGTGTGTGGGTGTAAAGTAGTGTGATGCATCTGTCAATTTGGGATGCACCAACAACCGACCACCACCAACACACAAGGATGTGGTGCCGGAAATTGTTTCTACCAACTGACACACACACACACACACACGATAAAAGTGGCTTCACTTCGGAAGTGTTGAAAACAATCAAATTCTATGGACGGGAGCGATGGTTTGTGTGTGTGTGTGAGTGTGGACATTTGGGGCAGCCAAAATGTTGCGATTTCACACGTCCGAAAGCTTTCCACTGATTGTCGGCGATAAATTGCTAATTTTGCACGATTCAGGGCCGATTGGGTTTGCTGGTAACTGTCACTTGGGGTGAATTTGTTTTAATTTGAATAATTGGAATGTTTTTTTTTTAACTTGGAATTCAATTTCAATTCAATTAAAGTTCAAGTTCAAGCTCAAGATCAGTTCATTCGTTTATCGATAAACAACTGTTCAATTGGTAAAAGTTTGAATCTCTTTAAAAAACGTTTAATTTTGATATTTTTTCGGTCACATATCAAAACCCCTCCCACTGACAGTTTTCACAGGCTAAAATTGCAACAATTTGGCATAAAATTCGACACAAATCCCTTGCAGCAAACACTTATTGCATGGAAACGCAATTGAGAGAGGGAAGGGGAGAGCTCATTCAAAAACTGAATGCGCCAGGATAATTAATGGTATGTCGCAGCCCAGTGGGTTCTAATAACCACTCTCTTTTTTCGAAATTGTGCGTTTGGCGTTTCACAGAACAACAATTTGTGCTGAGCAATGGGACACTTTAAAAAAAATGCCACTTGGTAATTGGAAAGTTGTGCAATGGAAGCTCAGTTGATTGCTTCAATTGAAGGCATTCATTGCAGTTTGTTTTTTTTTCAAATTGATGCATTTTCTGGGAAGCATGATAAGCATTAATAAAGCTTATTCAAACTGAACTTATTCAATAAATTCAATCAATATTTAACCAACGAACAAATTGATACCATCACTGAATAAATTTGAATACTCATCATATCCGTTTGAGAGTAGCGTGTAAAATTACATGAAGTAGCGTGTAATGTTCCCCGACGCCACCACGCGCTCATCAATCTGGGTGGAATTCATGCAATTATTAGCTTGATTATGAGCGTGAGTGATGCCGATCGCAACCAATCACTGTGAGTCAGCAAATTTCAGCTACATTGTGGGTTGTGTTAATTTTGGTTTGCTCCAGTAACGAGATGATTCAGCTGTCTGCTGGTGGAGGGATTGACATAATGTCGCAATTAGGGTTGGGGACACCCGAAGAAGGACGTGTTATTGGCATTTCGCATTTTTTTTTTTGGCATTCTAGTGTTTATTTCCATTTGAAGAATTCTAAAACTTCAAGCTACAAAATCTTTAAAGTTTTGTTCTACTGTATTTTTGAACATTAGTTCATTTAACTTAAAGTTACGAAAATTTCAATTCAGAGTGTTCAATTATGCCTCTAATTATAATCCTTTAGCAAGAACAACACTCAATCTAGCATATTCATGTTCCATATTTGCATCAAATTGCAGCAGGCATTTGTCAGCTACCATCAATCAAACTAATTACTGATTGTACTGCTCATTGGAAATCTTTGAATTGGTGTTTTGCATGAAGAACTTCAATTTAACGATATAACCCATTTTTATATTTTCTTTCACTTAGTTGAACGCTCGAACAATATTCCATTGTTTACACCATTTTTCAATTGCAAATTCAATTGACAAAATCAAAAATAGTTTTCCAACAAACACCTCCCACTGATCGAGCGAAAACATTCCAGAACACAAGAGCCAATGCATTGTAGAGAAGGTACGTGATTAATAGTTCAATGGTAATTGGAAATCGTTGAGGAAATGAAAAAAAAGCAAAGTCACAGGGGCTGGGATGTCGATCCAAGCGTGGAACGCGTTTGGACAGGAGGCACACCTGCCTTCCATCCAGAAGGACCGTTTCTGAAGGACTGCACGCGCGAGCACTAGCTCTTGATTAATGGATAGTGAAAATTGGCAACCTGGGATGGGATGGAAAAAGATGGAATACCATTGGAGGCAGTGCTGGAAAACTAAAAACTAAAAACTAAAAACTAAAAACTAAAAACTAAAAACTAAAAACTAAAAACTAAAAACTAAAAACTAAAAACTAAAAACTAAAAACTAAAAACTAAAAACTAAAAACTAAAAACTAAAAACTAAAAACTAAAACTACTAAAAACTAAAAACTAAAAACTAAAAACTAAAAACTAAAAACTAAAAACTAAAAACTAAAAACTAAAAACTAAAAACTAAAAACTAAAAACTAAAAACTAAAAACTAAAAACTAAAAACTAAAAACTAAAAACTAAAAACTAAAAACTAAAAACTAAAAACTAAAAACTAAAAACTAAAAACTAAAAACTAAAAACTAAAAACTAAAAACTAAAAACTAAAAACTAAAAACTAAAAACTAAAAACTAAAAACTAAAACTAAAAACTAAAAACTAAAAACTAAAAACTAAAAACTAAAAACTAAAAACTAAAAACTAAAAACTAAAAACTAAAAACTAAAAACTAAAAACTAAAAACTAAAAACTAAAAACTAAAAACTAAAAACTAAAAACTAAAAACTAAAAACTAAAAACTAAAAACTAAAAACTAAAAACTAAAAACTAAAAACTAAAAACTAAAAACTAAAAACTAAAAACTAAAAACTAAAAACTAAAAACTAAAAACTAAAAACTAAAAACTAAAAACTAAAAACTAAAAACTAAAAACTAAAAACTAAAAACTAAAAACTAAAAACTAAAAACTAAAAACTAAAAACTAAAAACTAAAAACTAAAAACTAAAAACTAAAAACTAAAAACTAAAAACTAAAAACTAAAAACTAAAAACTAAAAACTAAAAACTAAAAACTAAAAACTAAAAACTAAAAACTAAAAACTAAAAACTAAAAACTAAAAACTAAAAACTAAAAACTAAAAACTTAAAACTAAAAACTAAAAACTAAAAACTAAAAACTAAAAACTAAAAACTAAAAACTTTATGTTTTATGTTTTATGTTTTATGTTTTATGTTTTATGTTTTATGTTTTATGTTTTATGTTTTATGTTTTATGTTTTATGTTTTATGTTTTATGTTTTATGTTTTATGTTTTATGTTTTATGTTTTATGTTTTATGTTTTATGTTTTATGTTTTATGTTTTATGTTTTATGTTTTATGTTTTATGTTTTATGTTTTATGTTTTATGTTTTATGTTTTATATTTTATGTTTTATGTTTTATGTTTTATGTTTTATGTTTTATATTTTATGTTTTATGTTTTATGTTTTATGTTTTATGTTTTATGTTTTATATTTTATGTTTTATATTTTATGTTTTATATTTTATATTTTATATTTTATATTTTATGTTTTATATTTTATGTTTTATATTTTATATTTTATGTTTTATATTTTATATTTTATGTTTTATGTTTTATATGTTTATGTTTTATGTTTATATTTTATATTTTATATTTTATATTTTATATTTTATGTTTTATGTTTTATGTTTTATATTTTATGTTTTATGTTTTATGTTTTATTTTTTATGTTTTATGTTTTATATTTTATATTTTATGTTTTATATTTTATATTTTATGTTTTATATTTTATATTTTATATTTTATGTTTTATATTTTATATTTTATATTTTATGTTTTATGTTTTATATTTTATGTTTTATATTTTATATTTTATATTTTATATTTTATATTTTATGTTTTATATTTTATATTTTATATTTTATATTTTATATTTTATGTTTTATATTTTATGTTTTATGTTTTATATTTTATGTTTTATATTTTATGTTTTATGTTTTATGTTTTATGTTTTATGTTTTATGTTTTATGTTTTATGTTTTATGTTTTATGTTTTATGTTTTATGTTTTATGTTTTATGTTTTATGTTTTATGTTTATGTTTTATGTTTTATGTTTATGTTTTATGTTTTATGTTTATGTTTTATGTTTTATGTTTTATGTTTTATGTTTTATGTTTTATGTTTTATGTTTTATGTTTTATGTTTTATGTTTTATGTTTTATGTTTTATGTTTTATGTTTTATGTTTTATGTTTTATGTTTTATGTTTTATGTTTTATGTTTTATGTTTTATGTTTTATGTTTTATGTTTTATGTTTTATGTTTTATGTTTTATGTTTTATGTTTTATGTTTTATGTTTTATGTTTTATGTTTTATGTTTTATGTTTTATGTTTTATGTTTTATGTTTTATGTTTTATGTTTTCGTTTCGTTTTAATTTTGCATGATTTTTGACACTCAAATTGAAGAATATCTTTGCTGCATGCAAACTACAATAGAAATAATGCCAATTTTCAGGGCATTTCAATGCATTTTTGATTTCTGTGAAAATTTGCAATATTTTAAGTTGTATTTCTAAAATAATATTAACAAAAGCGTTAAAATTTATTGGATATTTCGCTTATTCAGTTCTTCGAGGACATGTTAGACTAACCAAATAATATATTTTGTCTTTATATTCTAAATATTTCACTTCCCTGTCTCCTTCAGATCAACCCAATAGTTCAAACCAATTTCCGAAATGGTTCCCTGGGCTAGAACATAGCACGAGGGACAATTCTCGGCACACAAAGTGTGCGACACCGAGTCCGCGTTAAAATAATGATTTCAGCTGAAGAAAAAATGCTACGAAAAAGGCACAGAGCAAAAAGCTCGCCAAATACTTGGGCGAAAATTGAAA
This sequence comes from Culex quinquefasciatus, assembly GCF_015732765.1. NCBI lineage: Eukaryota > Metazoa > Arthropoda > Insecta > Diptera > Culicidae > Culex > Culex quinquefasciatus. The sequence continues at coordinate 176,049,241 of NC_051863.1, forward strand.
TCACAAAAGGTCAACCATGCGGAAGCAGAAGCTTGATTTGATGTTATTTTTTTCAGGTTTGGACTGTGGGACGGTTCCCGGACTTTGGTGTGGCACGATGTGACGTGTCGAGGTAATGAGAGTTTGGAATGGGGCGTAATTCAATTATCAACGCATTTGAGCTGGATTCCGAATGGATGGAAGCTGTTTTTTGGAATTCGTGCAAAAATTTATTGAAATTGAAATCGATTTCACTGTGCAATAATTTCGCAAAAAGTGTGTTTTTAATGTAAAACGAGGACATTTTGTATAATTGATTTCTCCATAAAAGTCTTTATAATATAAAATATTTGAAATCGGTATAATATTGAGAACAAATTAGAAAATATAATATAAAGACAACATTTGCCAATAAAACAATGATTTGAAGTAATATTTTTCTCAATATCACAGTTATTCTCTCTTTTTTCCAATATTTCCAACTTTTAATCAAATTTTACTGGATAACCTGGGAGAAACGTGTGAGCTTATGGCCAGTAAACAACTTTTCAGCTCAAGTTTCAAGCATATTTCAGATCGTCCTTGGGAAACAGATTAAAAGCCAAAATTAATTGTCGTCTCCGGTGACCTTTGTTTCCTCCTGCCAGTTTTCTGCCTAGTTTAGCGAATAATGAATTTTATGAAAAAGCTGGCCAGCGTTCTCGTTTCACCATGAATATTTGATTTAATTTTGCTCGTGCCGAAAATTGTTTATTAATTTTTCATCATTGCCGAGCGCAGGCCAGATTGGCCGCCACAGTTTGCATCAAAATTGATGACTTATTAACTCGAGGCTCTAATAGAAGTTTGAAATGGGAGCCGGCGTTTGGGGCGTAGCTAGCTGGATTTCATCAGTGCTGACCACCATTAGCCAAGTTCTAAATCCTCTCTAGGGACAGGTCAGATCACCGAGAAGCGCGGTGAAGTTAATAATATAAATGTGATTGTAATTTAAAATTATATGTTCATGTAAATGTTTAGATCTAAATTTTTGGAATTATATTTAATTATTTTTTTCTTCAGTTTTTCAAACCCTCCCTGCAGTCACATGTCAGCATTGCCCCTGCGCTCATCCCGTCAATTATGAATGAGGAATTTTGATTAAATGAATTGCTAATTTGTCACTAATGACCTACACTGGCTCCTCTGGGACGTATTATGAACTCTCTATCGCTCTGATGTGGGAAAACTTAACTTAATTTTCAGAAACTCTCAAATGCTATCATCAAAAGTCATCCCATCGTCATTACCATCCTGACGTTGAAAGCATCAAATTCAAAGCCCGATCAAAAATTTATCGATTGCCCCCCATCTCATCAGTAACGGCGACCACGTTCCTTTCGGTTCATTTCCCGCTTGATTACGTTTTTCACACGCGCTTATCGAGGGCGAAAAGTAGAGGAAAAACCGCCACCATCATTATCAATGGGAAAAGTCAATGCGCCACGCGCGCGGGGTTGAATGGGAAAATCAAGTCAAGGAACGGGGTTTCGCGCTGGATTTGGAAAGGGATGGGGGTGGGAAAGGGATTTCTTGTTTCCGCTCAAAAGTGACAATCTCATCATCGAAGTGAGAAAAGCGCTTCTTCCTTTCGAGCTGTTCTGTTCTGTGTGCCCTCCGGTTGCGTTGTAACAGATGTAAAGGTTATCTGGGGGCACGGAAAAATATGTGGAACACTCTCAAAAATCTGAAATAAAAAAATATTACAAGTCATCAAACTTTGGCACAAAAAAATGAAATAAAAATTTAGATAATTTGACATGGTTTTGCTCCAAAAATTAACTTCTTAAATACACCTCTAAGATATATCTTCACGTATACCTATCGACTCAGAATCAAATTCTGAACAAATGTTGATAGGGATGTGTGCAGACATGATTTTTTTCCACACGATTATCTCAAAACTGCCTTGTTCTGTTCCTTTTCGGGCCCCTAAGACCCTATTGAATTTTATTCTGTTTATTGAAGTACTTCAAAAGTTATGCCATTAAAAAGTTTTTTTGTAGCTACTAAAAAGGGTGATTTTTGCCTAACCTCAAAGGCCGGGTCTTTTTGCCTACGCGCGAGAGTCGCGCAGCATGCGTATCGCCCGGTTGCCAAATTGCTTAAGCAGTGTCTGCATCTCTTCTGGAAAAAGTCTGTATTAGTTATGTTGCTGAATACATCATTTTGTCTCGACAAAGATTTACACGAATTTTTTACTGAAATATACTATGCATGCAATTCCATCGTGCACCTAATGTTGGCTTATCAGTACTTTTAAATTCAATTACAGCCTGTCCCTAGAGAGGATTTAGAACTTGGCTAATGGTGGTCAGCACTGATGAAATCCAGCTAGCTACGCCCCAAACGCCGGCTCCCATTTCAATTTATTGCAATTTTAAAGTTTTTCGAAAAAAATTTTTTTGGCCCTGATTTTTTGAACTGATATTGAAGGGGGTGGGTGGTCGAAAACTCTAAAAAATATTTGCAACGGCTTAAATTTAAGTAAACTCTGAAGTAACTTTTGAAAATAAGGAATAAGCAAGTATCTATAAAGTGATTTTTTTTTATATTTTACAAGGAGAGCAGGAAATTTTGCCAAAAGTCGTTTCGCGGAATAAAAAAAAATAAAAATAAAAGAAGACAAAAAAAAACAGAATTCTAATTGTGCAAAATAAGTTATCAGTGATAAAAACACAAATTTGTTTGAGTTTGTTTTTCATTTTTAAACATGATTTAACATTCGTTTTTGAAATAATATTTGTTTTGCCTTTTTGCTGTAAATAATTTAATGACAATTAATAAATATATTTTTAAATGTTTCTTAGGGTGCCCAGAATATGGGACTTTTTTTCAAAACCTCGCTCCACAAGCTGAATATTGTTCCTTGACCTATTTTACGACTCTGGGCAAAATATGAGCAAAATAGGTCATTATTTACCCATTGATACTCGGAGGTGAAGTTTGTATGGGAAAAATCGAAAAAATGTATGGAAAGCCCAAGTTTCTTACGGTTTGGTCTGCACGGTGCGCTACTTCCATCCAAATATTCTCAAAAGTGAGATTCTTATTGGAAATTTAATGCTCTACAACTTTGTAGAACATACCAAAGCTGTAAAACTTGATCCTAAAAAGTTATTAGCGATTTAAAAAAGTCACTTTTGTATGAAAAAAATTTTTTTCACTAACTTTAGGCTCGGGTATCAATGGGTTAATCTCATCCAATTTCGCTCAAAATTTACACAGATGCTTAAAATAACCCAAAAAGCCGTTTTCCGCTTGTGGAGCAGGGGGTCATTTTTTTCTGGGCACCCTAATGTTTCTGCATGTTTTGAACGGGTAGTTTCTTTACAAAAAAAAAATACGACTTAATAGCATTGAAATATTATTTTTAGGAACTTTTTCTTTGTAATGATTTTTTTCCTGAATCTGCCAATAATAAAATCGTTTGAGTCGAATTCGGATGGTAAAGTTTGGAAATGATTTCTTTTGCGTCATTTGCCTCCTCTCTCTTTCGTGTGTGAAGGAAGTTCACAAGCGAAAATGTTTTTTTTTGCGATTATTTCATCCCTGATATAATGCAATATTGAGGTTGATGCGAAACACTAAATAACTTATTGACAGCAATATAGAAAACTACCTTGATACAGCAAAATCAACTTATTTCGAATTTAAAAAATATTGCTTTGCTCGGGCCAGGATATGAAAATTGAATCAGCCATTTCCCTCTTAGTAATAATGATGTTTAAAAATTACTTCAAATTTTTAAATGTTTTAACGACTAGTTTACATAATTTGACTTCGATATTTATAAGAATAAAATTTCTCCGGAAGTCTCGATCAAATTCCCCGAGAGGTCCAAAAATGGTCAATTGCCCAGGAGTTCCCGCTCGTCTCTCTCTTTTCAAATACAATTATCTTTTTTAAAACGACTTGAAACCTAAAGATACAAATAATGAATTTCATTATTTTTCCGAAATTCTCAAAATAAATTATTTTACTATTCCAATCCATGTGTTTTTTTCAGCTACAAGTATATACCAAAACAAGTTACTTGTTTTGTCGTTCAAATGTGTGTATTCTTTTAATTTCCTACTGATTTCATTTCTGAAAAAAGAAATTATTACACATGTTGACCTTAGTAGATTTCTCTGAAATCTTTAATAAAAAATCATAAAATTTACTATCTCTTCGACAAAAATGTTTTTTTTTTTTAATTTTTAAGCAAAGCTTGAATGTTTGAATATGAGAATTGCATTTAAAAATTTCAAATATTTTTTTCGTAGCGATCAGATTTTCTAATCTTAATTCAGACCATTAGTTTCTAAAACATCCTCATTAGAGATTGAGTGGTTGAAAGCTTTCAAAACTTTAATGTTAATGCTATTTAAGTCTGTCAACAAAAAATATTTCTGCTTTTAATAGATTTTGTTCTAAAAATTCAACTTCAATAATTCCTAGCTCGGTGGCAAAATGTAAGGTGACAAGAAAAATGGAAAATGTTGGGAATCTCTGGCTCGATTCTTTAGGCAATAATAAGAAACTGTGCCAATTTTGATCCAAATCGGTTAAAGTTTAAGAGTCGCTTTTGTCGTTGAAGTTTGTATGGGGAAAAACATCGCTTCAGGATTTTGGCAGCAGGAGGCGCAGGTTTCGCTCAAAATTGCCCAAGTGAGAGATTCTTACAGGAAAATCACTTCCCTAAAACTTTGCCCAAGGGTGTAAAAAGGTCCAAGTTGATTCTAAAGATTTATTAGCAATGCGATGAAAAACATATCGGCTTATATACTTGAAAGCATATAAGGGGTATATAGGAAGTATATAAGTAAAAACCAGAAAAAATCACCTAAAATCAGGAACAACTCGAATCGGTTTGAACCCTTCGGCAAAGTTGTAAGAAATTAAATTTCCTACGAAAATCTCACACTTGGACAATTTTGGGCGAGACTAGTGTCACCGAGCTGAAAAAAACTAATACGATATTTTTCTGTATACATTTTTGCGATTTTCCCCATTTTAACATTATCGATAAAAAGCGACTTCTAAACCTTAACCGATTGGGCTCAAAATGGGCACAGAAATTTATTTTTGCCTAAGGAATCGAGTCAGAGGGTATCTCAGATGATGATTTTTTTTATTGTCCCCCTAATGCCCATGCTTCTCTATGGTTCAAAACATGCCATTTGTGATCCTCCAAACCATGAAAAAATCGAAAATCATAGAGTTTTGGGAATAGAACTAAGGAAAAATACGTTTAGTAGCTGATAAAAAAATAAAATTAAGTATAATTGCTTTTTATTAAAAACCAATATCTAAAACTTTGACGAAGATAGCAAATCGATTAGTTAATGTCTTCCAAAGAAACAGATTTTAGAATATTATCATTTGTATACATAGCTGCCATTCCCTTGTGGACCATCATTCAGTGAGGTACTCCTGGATTTTAGCTCCTGAAAAGTGCTTAAAAAGTGCAAAAATGCCTCAGGGCAAGAAAAAGAGGCGGTCCTCACCAGCAGGATCGGCAGATTTGAAGAAGCTAAAGAATGCCGAAGCGCTACCTGCAAAGCCAGGCAGTTTGAGCAAGGACGCTCAAAAATTGTCTGGAAACCAGTTCGCTACCCTCCCTGTGGACGTGAGCGAGAAGGAAGAATTTGAACGACGGGAAAAGTTGCCACCCATTTTTGTGAAAACATCGTCATCGGATGCGGTGCGAAAGTGGCTGACCGGATTTATCAAATCTGGTGCTTTACGAGCTTCCATTCGCTTGTGTGCTGATGGACTCAAAATTCTGCTACCTACCAGAAAGGATTACAACTACGTTCGGGATTTCCTGAACAACACCAAGATTGAATACTACAGCCATGACGATCCAGGTAAACGCCCCATGAAACAGGTCCTCCGAGGCCTATATGACATGGATGTGAGTGTGCTGAAAGAAGAGCTCAAAACTCTTAAGTTGAACGTGATCGAAGTCTTCAAGATGACGAGACACAACAAGGACATCAAGTATCGTGATCAACTGTACCTGGTTCATCTCGAGAAAGGATCGACATCGCCGTCTGAGCTGAAAGCAGTTCGGGCAATTTTCAACATCATCGTGACTTGGGAACGTTATCGTCCAGTGCACCGTGACGTGACACAATGTTCGAACTGCTTGCAGTTTGGACATGGTGGAAGGAACTGTTTCATCAAGAGTCGTTGTGCAACCTGCGGAGGTGAGCACAAAACTCAAGCTTGCGAAACAATCAACGAGAACATTGAAGCTAAATGCTTCAATTGCGGCGGCGACCATTCTACCAAGAATCGAAGCTGCCCAAAACGAGCTGAGTTTGTAAAAATTCGGCAGCAAGCGACGACGAGGCACCAACCAAATCGTCGCAAAACACCACCAGCATACACGGACGTGGATTTTCCTGCTTTGGCGTCACCTGGAGCAGGATCTGTTCGAGTGGTTCCAAATCTGCAGCCATTGCCGTTGAATCAGCGGCAAAGAGTTGCGGAGAATACAACACCTCCAGGCTTCAGTCAGCAACCGAGGGAAAACCAACCAACATCAACGGGTGAAGGCAGTAGTGACCTGTTTTCACCACAAGAACTTCTGAACATTTTCATTGAGATGACAACAACACTGCGTGGGTGCAAAACTCGCCAGGAACAAGTAAGAACTCTTGGAGCATTCATCTTAAAATACAGTTCGTAGTTTACTCGTTCTAGTGATTTTGAATATTTCAATGGATTTATTTGTTTAGTTTTAGGTTAGGATTAGTTGTTAAAGTGATTTTTTTTTTTTACCCAAATGTATTCAATTCAATGCAATAATGTAAAACAATTTGAAGCAAATAAATAAATGTGATCAGTTAATAATAAAACGAAAAATACAACAAAGATGAAGAGCATTAGGCCATACCACTTATCATGTAAAAGAAATGTAATTATTATAAGAATGTTCAATAAAGACATATTTAATTTCAAAAAATTTCAAATTACATAGCTGCCATAATGGTATAGAGATTTGTATGGACAAACCAAAAGTTTGACTACACAGAAAAAAAATTATGATAATATTAATCAAGGATTGGTGACAGATTGGTGTCTAAATTACATTAGAAACTGGTGAATTTTAATCAGACTCACATTTTACACATTTTGTAGGTAACATTATTCAAATGAGAGGACATGAATATTAGCAACCAAATTTTTAACCTTCCAAAATTCAACATTTTTTTTTAAATATTCCTTACTTATCATTTGGATTTACTTTGTTTATACATTTTCAGTTAAACTTTCAGTGCCACTCTTTCCGGAAATTCACAGACTCGTCTTCAAACCAGCACAAGTCTTCATTTGGAAAAACCTAAATCAAGTAAAAACAAAAAGAAACGGAACCATCACTCCGGTTGGGAACAATTACGGGAAAGCTCTGATAATACCACCTCCCACCCCTCAATGGTGGTTCCACAGTCCATTAACAACTAGGCCAGCGCGCTGATTAGCTGCTTGTAGCAAGGATGGAACCAGAAGGAAGACAAGAGGAACCTTGACAAGATCAAGATAGTAACGTAATTGATTTTGGGTTGACGTTCGATTGTTGTTTTGGCGTTGTCATCGCCCAGAAAACACACAACTCGAACGATGATTGTCTTTTTGTCTTGTAATTAGGAGATTACATCGCCCATTTTGCTGCCTCCGGGTTGAGCGCAGAAAGTTGATAACAACGGAACCGTGAACAGCTATTTCGAGATTTACTGAACCGTTTTGTTTGGTCGTGGGTGGAAATTGGAGTTTTGTACCTCAACTGACGAACAATTGCTGCGTCGTTTCTATTTTTACTTTTAATCACATTTCCTGGTGTCTTTCAACGTTTGAAAAAAAGACTTCTCTTCAAGCTTCATGAACTGTAATCAAATCGGCGTGGTGGCGGTCCCAGAATAGGTCTAAATTCTTCAGACGAAGCAAAAGTGCGTTGGTTGCGCTATCGGCAGTTCCCGGGAAAATGGGTTTTCCGGTGGTGGTTTTTGCTCTCTCGACAGCAGGCCTCGGAAGTGACACGCTTTGGTGAAGCGACACTTGGGTGACGAAGCGTACAGAGATCCCCTTCGGGAGTGTCACATTTGCAAGGTTGGAGCAAAGTGACACATGAAAGCTGTAATTAAAGCGACTGACTGTTGATTACGGTTAGGTTTGCTGTCAAGGGGCGTTGAGGTTGGAGGATTATTTTGGTGATTGGATTGGGTGGCGAACGATGTTACTCAACGCTCTACTTTCAAAATTTGGTTCTCGACTTTTTTCTGGATTAAGAAAGAAACTTGACGACTTGACGACTTGACGACTTGACGACTTGACGACTTGACGACTTGACGACTTGACGACTTGACGACTTGACGACTTGGCGACTTGACTTAATTATGTTCAAACAAATAAAAGATCGTAGATTTTTGCACAAAAAAAAACAATTCCAATTTAACTTTTCGAAGGCTGATGAAATTAATCCCCCGTAGCTACACTGGAAAAATTCCCCTCAAAATCCGGCACCGTGAATTAAACAATTAGAAACTTTTCTTTCCAGTTCACGACACCAGCGCGATTGCACCACCAAGGCAAATGTTCCCGAAAGTTAAAATGCACTTTTTCGAGGGACTTTTTCTTTCGTCTGCCTGCATTTCTTCCCCAAACACATCTGTCACTTCAAGTGACTTCAAGTCCCGGTGTAATTGTGTCATTGATCCTGGAGGCAGAGCGCCACCACAGCCGTGAAGAGTTAATTTGCTTCCGGTGAACTTTGCGCGTAACCGAAGTGAAAACTTTTAAATTGCTTTGACATTCTTTGTGCTAGGTGGGGTTGACTTTTGACAGTTGGTGTTTCCAGTTTAAAAAAGAAGTCAAATCGAGATCCCAAACTCCAACCTGAAGGAGCAAATCCGTGGTTGACAAGGATTGGTAATTAGAGCAGCAGAAGGGGAGGGGGCGTAATCCCTTTCCAGTTTTGTTACGAGACGAGTCCACAGCGCTTGGAGGAGATTGCCAAGAACTTGTCCGTGGATTATGGAACAATTCGGGAGGAATTATGAGCTGTTTCACAACATCCGTGGAAAAGCGAGGAAAAATCACGACGAAGAAAAAATCAACTGCTAATCCCTTGAAAGCTTTTCCATCATCGTGAGGGGGGGGGGGGGGAGTTGAGGGAAGAGGGAAAATTGAAAGAATTTTCCGATGAAGAGCAAATCCCCGTGAACGGCGAGAGAGAGAGAGAACTAGAGCATTGGTATTGATTGCGAAGCTCGGTTTGATCCGCGTCGTCTGATGGTATGGATTCAGATGTACAGATGTTCAGAGTGAGGTGGAAAAAATCGCTATCTACAGAAAGAACACATATCAAGGATCGTCAAACGAAGTGTAGCATAAAGAATTCATCGAGCAGCTTTCTCCGTCTATTCTTTGTTCAAATATTTTTGCACCAGAAATGCTTTACAGCACCATCACATAGTGATGTTAATATTGATGACGAATCTTATACAGAGCGTGAATCGGCAGTGCTTAAGCTTTTTACAAATCATTTTTTCTGGTTTGTTATTTTAAGTCAAGTTTTTGAACTACTTTGGAGTGCTACGACAATATAAAAAAACAACCTCTTAAAAATATTCTTCAGAAACGATTTTCCGATCGACATGGTGACATCGGGAAATTGTCAGGTAAACCCTCTACAACCCAACCCCGCCTTTAGGCGGGCTTTGTTTCCATTTTCAACCAATTTTTGATCTTTCAAAAGCATTGGAAAGAAGAACTCTTAAAATTTTAGAAAATGTATGGTTTGGAAATTTGAATTGTTTTATGTGACTTTGCCAATGTTTTTATGAAAACAAAAATCAACTTTGGCTGTTTTTTATACCATCATTTCCTATATTTTAAGTAAAAAGAAGTATGAAGTAATTTTTCTAGTATCCCATACTATGCCTCTATGCATTTTTTTTACAATTTATATGATAATAGAGTCATTTTTCGGCAAAAAATGTGAAAAAAACATAAACTAAACAACATAACTGCAAATTAAAATACTTAAAATGAACAAGAAAAACATAAAACAAGCGAAGTAAAGTTTTTCGTAGAACAAAAGTTGCTCAAAATGAGCTCTTGAACTCGGGAAAAATAAAAATTTTCAAAAAAAGAATTTGGCCGATAGAGGGTTAACTGGTAACACGCCAAATATGTTTTATGAAATTGTTTGCAGTGGATTTTTTTTGCATTTATTTTATTCATGTGGGACGATTTGGTTGAATCTATTTTGAAATCCACTGAACAAGGTCGATTATTTAAGGTTTTTTAGAAAACTATTTAAGAGTAGTTCGCTAGACTTCCTCAAATTATTTCACGATTTTTTGATATTTAGATAATGTGCAGTGTTGTAGTTAAAGTCACATTGAGCTTATTTAAAAAATCCATATTTTTAATTGTTTAAGGGGTGACAATGGGACTGGGAAAGAAAGATAGGGTCGCACAAAAAACACACCAAAGCGATAGAAAAATCTGATCTCAAGATACAGATTTTCATACAATTCCGTACTAGTAAAGCCCGCAAAATTGTATGGAGAATTTTTCAGTAAGCGACATACATACAAAGTTGCATTCAAATTGAAAAAAAAAAAAAACTATGAAAAAGTCGATTTGTGAAATCGTAGAGAATGGAGTACCCGCCGTCGAGCAGGTTTTGCTTTTTTCTACAATGTATTTCTTATGGAGCGAACTATCAAAAACTGCTAGACGGCGGGTGCTCCATTACTCATAATGACGTGCAGCATTAAGCTTTTTGGTGCGAAAAACACAAAATTGAAATCATGAAAATTTAGAAAAAAAAAATAATATTTGGACAATAAATTTGAAAATTCATGTTTTAATGAAATATCTAAATCACAATCGAAAAAGTAATTGAAATTTAGATAACATTTTACGAAAATTGTTTTTCTTTTGTATAAAATATATTGAAGTCGGAAATGCACTTCAAAAAATAACAATATTGAATTTGTTCAAATATTTGTACGGTTGATTCAAATAGTTTTCATAGTTTATGTTTATTAACAATACCCAAAATTAAAAACATTTTTCAAAATTCCAGATTCAATAATACATTATAACAGTTGTGCTTTTACCAAAAACTTGCAAAGTATCAAAGAATTTCTGAAAAAAATCTATGGTTTTAAGACTGTTTGTCGATTTTTAATATTATTTTATAAAAAGTGTACAATGTCATTTAAATAGATTGCAACCAATTGTATCAGTATTTTCAAAAAATATCTTAATTTCTCATGCATTTTTTGGACCCTCTTTTTCCAATAATTTTTGAAAGGGGTGGCGGGGAGGGAGTGACAAAAAATAAAATAAATCTTTTTTTTTCTTCTTCTTAATTTAAAAAGTATATAATTTTAGGAACCTTTCAATCAGGAAGCTTGTAACTTTAAAACGTTGCAAACTAGGGGAACAGCATCTTATTCCAGCGTGCCTCTGATGTTGGCAGGTCAAAACTTTAATATTCAATTAAAGCTAATTAAGCGTTTTCAACAGAAATCGAGTGATAAATAGCTCAATAAGAAGTGAGCAAGCCAGTTTCTATCAAAAGTTTTGCAAAATTAGTTGTTTAAATAGTGAAAATCAGCAAATTGGATGGAGCTAGGAGCGAGTGCTTAACCTGCCAAACATACGAGAATTTCCCCTATTAAGAAAAAAAATTGCCATTTTTGATGCTTTGATGATTAGTCTAAAAATGAATTTTTGCAATTCGGTCGTGAAACTACATATTTTTCCTGTCATTGTTGAACAACGAAATAGCCTTCTTTTCTGTACCAAAAATTACAGAATCGAATAGCAATACTTTTCAAAATAAATGCTGAAAAGTTCTACTTCTCAGCACTGAAATGGGTGTTTAAAAGTTAAACATTTTTCAGCACTTGTTTCGAAAAGTAGAATATTTAAAAAAAACTGATTTAAATAATTAATTGACAAAAAACAAGAAAATTTGATTTCTAATCTAATCTAATCTAATCTAACACAAACGCAGCCAGTCCGATGAAAGCATGCTGGAAAGTCTTGCGATTAGATTACGCCCCAAGCACTTTTCTTGTCAGTATTAATAATTGCAGTACATCCGAGAACACCCGAAAATGAATTGCAAAAATTAAAGTGGCCAGCCCTACTGCGTTGTGTTTACCGCAGAGAGGATTCTGTGAACGGATCACATTTCACAGAATCTACAGGGGAGGAAGGATGCGTGGACATACCGTACCAAACGCTCCGAATCAGTTGTGGTTGGGTGTGTAAGTGTAAATTTGGCAAATAATGGGGTTCGTGGAAATGGAGAAATGGGGATTGGGAAAATGGAAGATGGAGAAGGGGTAGGAAAGATATTTCATTTAATCAATAGAATATAATTTATATTGGTATGGCATGGAAAAAAACATTGCAAAAAATAATGGAAAGATCTCACCAAAACCTGGATATCTTCAATAAGCAGCTTCAAACTTCATTTTCCTGCAACCGGAATTGGACACAGCCTGACGTCACCTTCTCTGGGTTCTTGATAGTTTTCAGTCGACGAACCGAATCAAATAGAATCTGCTTCCATTTAGGGGCTGTATAAGTGAAGGAACAGGCTCCGCAGGTTGCAAATAGCTTCTGGCTTTGCCGGAAAGGCTGGAACCATCAGGAAATCTTCACCGTTCCGCCATACTAAAAGGTTCACGGAGAGCTTCACTTTTGTCTTCAGCCACAGAAAGATTCTCTTACAGAATAAAGTCAACCGAAGAACAAATCCGAAACCGTCGTGGAATTTTGTAAAAATTGGCCAAAAGATGCCAACGTGAAATAACTTGAAAAAAAAAACCCCCGAAGAAAACGTCAAATTTACGGCAGCGAAAAAAAATTACGTCCAAACACGCCCATGGCTACTTCGATCCTGACAAAATACATGAAAATTTGATTTAAAATTTTACTCAATGGGTGTTTTCGGAATAGAGCAATTCTCTACCAAAACCGGAAATGGATTTTATTTGCATTTTTTGATTTAGCTAAAACTTTGTGGGGGCCTTCCCTATGACCAAATATAATATTTTGTGTGATTGGTTCATCCATACAAGTCTCCATACAATTTTGGCTGCTGTCCATAAAAAATTGTATGTAGATGTTCAAACAGCTGTAGCTTTTGAGTGAATTTTCTGATCAATTTGATTTGATTTCTTCTTTTGAGAAAAAAATAGGTTCACGGAAAAAAATGCAGATTTTTTAATCAACTTTTTTTTCACTAAAACTCAATTTTCCAAAATTCGTATTTTTTTATTTTCGAGATTTTTTGTTACGTTTTAGGGGACAAAAATCCGCAACTTTTGAACAATAGAAAAACATGGTAAATCTGCCGCCGAGCTATGAATTTTTGAAAAAATAGTGATTTTTGGAAAAGTCGAAGTTTCATGCAAACACAAGTTTGACATTATTTTTTAATGCAAAATTGAATTTGCAATCAAAAAAAACTTTACAGATTTTTTGAGAAAGGGCTCCGTTTTCTAGATATAGCCACCGAAAGTTTGATTTTAGCGAAATATTTGCAGTTTTTCATATTTTAAAAATAGTGATCATGAGTGACCATTTCCAAAATTCTTTTTTTAGAGGTTCAGAAAATTTGCTTTAAAATTGTTTAAGAGACATTGAAGATTGGACCTTGAGTTGCTGAGATAGGACCGCTTTAAGAAAAAGAAACACGAAAATTGAAGTTTTCTAAATCTCACTAAAACAACCCACCATTTTCTAATGACGATATCTCAGCAAATAATGGTCCGATTTTCAATTTTGATGCATGAAAAATTCGTGAAATTTTCCGATCTATTCGAAAAAAATATTTTGAATTTTTTTTAATCAAGACTAGCATTTTAAATGGGCGTAATATTAAATGTTTGTATTTTTGTATGGACAGCAGCCAAAATTGTATGTAGACTTGTATGGGTGAACCAATGACACAAAATAGCTTATTTGGTCATAGGGAAGGCCCCCACAAAGTTTGACCCAAATAAAAAAATACAAAAAATAAAAATGGTCGAAATCGACAGATTTCGTAGAGAGTTGCTCAAAAGCAAAAAATGTTGTATGGAACTCGTTGCAAAACTTGAATTTTTCAGCACTCTTCGTATTTATTCAACTCGGTGAACCTAGTTGAATAAATGTACGACTCGTGCTGAAAAAATCCTTTTTGCAACTTGTTGCATAAACTACTATTTGATAATTTTATTCGGTACAAGAATTTGCACTAAACTATAATTTTGCACAGAAAATGCTTTCTTAGCAAAGGTTTTAAATGCTAAAAAAACACATACACCTGCAAAAAAAAGAATATGGAATTTAAAATTACAAGCCATATTTTCAACATTTTAATGAAAAAATTGTTTAAAATGCATTTAACAGAAGTCCAGATTTGTTCTAATCATTTGTTTTCAGATAATAGAAATACTGTCAAAAAATAAATTTGTGAGAAATATAAAAAAAAAAACAAGGTACTGCACGTCAGAATTTCGCAAAAAAAAAAAAAAACAAAAAATAATAATATGACACATTTTTGTTTTGCTCAAACCTTTTAATATGATTATCAACGCAAAAAAAATGCTGCGGCCTAATCAGTTGCAGGTAATCGTTTTCAGATATATTTTGTCTTTTTTTAAGTTATGAAAGGTGAACTCACACCTCTTTTTCAACTATTTTAGTTTAGTGTTTTTATCATGCTTTGATCAACTGTCTTGAAGACAAGATTTAGTTTTTGTTTTTGTTTTGTTTGATACACTCGAAGAAATTTCGTTAACACTTGAACATGCTTCTTTTCAAACTATGACACTACAAAATTTGACAAGCTTTGCATCACCAAAACAACCCAACAGATTGTAGCCCCACTCAACGGCGGGCTTTAATTTTACATCCCTACACTTTGTGGACACAAAACTGTAAAACCCCATCCCGTGCCGTGCGGTCGGTGACGACAGTATTTTAGCGATGTGGTAAAGTTCTAGTTTATGGCTCTGGTTGATTCCAGCACTAGCTATCTAGACGGCATGTGCGGCGCGATGTGCAAAGTTTTCCCATTGGCCGGGACTTGCTGGAAGGCTCCGCTCTGCTGCTCGGTTTGGCCAGGATGTGCTCATTTGTCAGCATTATTATGCTTCATCGTCACGAGCGAAAGTCCCGAATGGGTCGCTTGATTTAATGAAAAGTTTGTGTGTGTTTTTATAACATTTCCGCATCGCGTCGTATAACTCATCAGCAACATCACCATCAGCAGAGAGAAGTGGACCATGGTTCGTTTGAAAGTTTGAAGGATGCGAAAGTTGCTTTGAGCATGGCGTTTCCGGTTGACTCACTGTGCGGTATTCGCCCGGAAGACGGTTGTTTGCACTGGGAAGAGGTTCAAGTCCACTGGAGAGTGCAGATATGAGAGTGCACTTCAAGGTTACTGTCGTCCATTAGGCTATTAGGAAGTCAACTGAAAAAAAAGTTATCCACGTGCTCCATTCATCCCAATAATCGACGTTAAGTTATACAATACCTCCATTAATTATTCAAGTCAACATCGAATAAATCAAATGTTGACACGATAACCGAAACCCTTTCGGAAGCAAGGACGATCCCTTTTTTCCCACCAGCGGCAAATTTCCCGGAATTTTCCCGACGTTAACCCAGCAAAAAGTGAATTCCCCACATTCGGTCCTCTGTAAACAAATAATTAATATGGGTACCACCACCAGGGCCAGGTGACTGAACGCGGCCGTCAGTTGGAGCGACGTTGGGTTTGGCCTTCACGGAAGATCAATTTATAGTCTGAAGAGCAGAAGATATTTTGTTTCTGTCACAATTAATCGCGCAAATGACTGTTTGTGTTTGAAATTGCAAAGATAATGAATCGCTAGCAAACGAAAAAAAAACAGCCTTCAAAAGGGGAAACGAAAAAAAAAATCAAATAAAAATAGCAGCAGGTGTTCCGGTGGACGTAATAAATCTTCCCCCGGGACGGCTCCGAACGCGTTCATTGCACGGAAAGGGGATCGATCGCCAAACCAGCGACCGAATTTTGCTGGGTTGGTTTTGCTGATATCAGCGAAATTTTTCTCTAAACCAGCGAAATTTTTCGCTGAAAAAGGTGGCTGCGCGAAATCAAATCCAGCAACTTGGTTTCGCTGGTTTGTTATTTCCGAAACGGTTTTTTTCCAGCGAAAGTTTTCGCTGGTTTGATACACATCCTTCCGACAGCCGTCATAAATGTTTGTTATTGTTCACGTTTGGAAGCGATTTGTGGCAATCGAATTGCTTTAGGGTTTTTTTCAAAACAAAAAAGCATGAAAAAGTTCTGCATCAAGTGTTCAGCATTAAAATACATACTCAACAGGTGATGGTTCTTTTCAATGAAAAGAAGCACGTTTCCATAAAGTTCTCGCAGCAGAAAAATACGGTGCAGTGAAGCTGGAGATGTAGGTATTTGTACTGCTGCATAGATGAGTGCACAAATTGTCGCAGGTGGCAGCAAGAATCGTAGGCGAGGAACTTGACCATGGCCGCGGAACAGTTTGTGCTGTGGCAAGTAAGTACAACCTGGCTGGACTTTCTTTTAATTCTGCTTCCGTTACTGCGAAATCTTTTCCGACGATTGTTCCATCCGTAAACCTCCGCCAAAACAAAAAAACAAACGTCGGTGATAAAAAACGCTGATCCAGTGCAAAAAAACACTGGTCCAGTGGAAACATTCGCTGAACCAGCGGATTTTTCGCCGAAACCAGTAAAATAATCTCCTGGTTGATTTTGGTACGAGCTGCTGCCGCCGGAAAAAAAAAACTCGGACGTCAGCGATAGAAAACGCTGATCCAGCGTAAAAGAACACTGGTCCAGTGAAGAAATCCGCTGGACCAGCGAATTGTTTCCCAAAACCAGTACAATAATCTCCTGGTTGATTTTGGTGCCCTGCCGCTTTTTCTAAACCAGCGAGAAAATTTTCTGATTTTAGCAAAACTGATCCCCCAAACAGCGACATTTTTCACCAAACAGCGACATTTTTCACCAAACCAGTGTTTTTTTTCACTGGTTTGGTAGAATTTCATCGGTTTCCAAACCAGCGAAAAAAATTAGCGATTCTAGGTAATTTTTGTGCAGGCTGAGAAATTAGCGACATTTTTCGCTAGTTTTAGCGAACTTTATCGCGATTTGGCGATGGATCCCCTTTCCGTGTGGTGCCAAGGAGCGCGACGACCACTTTTCACCCCGGCAAGCTGGCAATCTATGTGTCAATTATTTTCCGATCCAGCAATTTATCTGCAGCTGGGTGAGGATAAATTTTCACAAACCCCCAAGCCTCGACCGCCCCAGCAGCGATGGCTGAAAATGGAACAGGACCGCGCGGTTTGCCGGTCGGTGGGAGGAAAGGCTTCGTTAACCCTCAACTTTTGAATGTTTTTTTAGAATAACTCATGAGCTTTCGTTTCATATTTCAGCTAAAATTAAATAACTGTACTGATGTGTGACCAAAACAACCCAATAAATAAATTACATGAAATTCATTTCGCTCTCTAGAATTTTTATTCATGCTGAATGGCTCTGTAATTGAAGAAAACCATAACTATAGATTGAAATAATGTTTATTCTAAATTATACCCAATTTAATTAAACAAATGCAAAATGTAATCGTGATTCATGAACTTTGAAAATTACATTTATAAATTTTAAGCAGCAAAATACCATTGTCATTATAAGGGAAAGTCTTAGATAAGGTTTAGTAATTTTGTATGCTAAACAAAACAAATATCACGGGGACCATACGGCTGGTAGAAATATTATAAAAAGTTTTTGTCACTTTCAAAATCGGCCCGAATCATATAAAAAAAAACTTCGCAATTTCAATGGAAATTAATGGACAAACAGCTGAAGCATCAATCATAGATGCTTTCCCATTCGTTTGGAAACATTTATAGCAAATTTGGGTTCGTTCAAACATCTTTTTTTTAAATTTCCGATGAACAGTAACGCACACTGTTTTCATTCAAATGTTGGCTTAGTATATATTTTTTACTATTTTTTCAAAAATTAAAACGAACATTTTGAAGGGCTTCCGTAAAATTTTCCGATCTTTTCGAAAAAAATATTTTCAAAATTTTTAAATCAAGACTAACATTTCAAAAGGGTGATATATTGAATGTTTGGACTTTTTGAAATGTTAGTCTTGATTTAAAATTTTTGAAAATATTTTTTTCAAAAAGATAGGAAAATTTCATGAATGTTTCATATTATATTATTGCCTCTCATGATTGTTTGAAATGAATCAAAAATGTTTTTAAAAATTTCTACATAAAAAAATGAGTTTTTTTTCATATGGAAGACGAAGAATAATAGACACATTCCGCCGTGACGTTGCAACGCTTTGACTTTTCTTTTTTCAGTATTTCGGCTGTAACTCAAAAGTTACATTGAAAAGGTACATATGTTATTACAGATTCGGAAAGTACATTAAATTTCCTATAAGAAACAATGTTGAAACATTATTTTAAGCGAATATTCTATTTTTGAGAGGGGGATATGTAGCGTGACGTTGCAACGCGTGACTTTTTCTCAATCCTGACCCAATTCATGTTTCGCCATTAACTCTGCTCTGTTAAACGGCAAATTTGGAGTTCTTCTTCCATTTTTAGTATAAATTGGCCAAAAAATCGAATGCAATCATTAGTTTTTCGAAAAAATTATACCTATATTTTTGAAGACCGCTTACATTTCGTGACGTTGCAACGCTCTGTTTTTGAAAACAGGGTTTTTCGTTGCGTTGCAACGTCACGAAATTCTAGTTTCATAATAAATCAAAGTTTTTGTTAGGCTGAACAACTGTAGGTTAAGATTTGATTATAAGACAATAATAGACAGTACAGTTGTCCCGCCCGTGTGGATCAATCGGACCCCGCACTGGACTCACAATCCAGAGGTCGCCGGTTCGAATCCCGCGGCGGGCGCTCTAAAATTCATTGTGTAAAATGGGTATTCGGCGCCGTCGCTCCGTGCCATATTTTCATACACTTAGGAGCCCAGGGTGGCGAAGTCCTTGTAGATTAAAAGGAAGACACTAGTGGTTGGTACTAGCAATGGTGGCCGACAGCTATAAAGTCAACTTCGTTAATAGACAGTACAAGGACATGTGAATTGATTGGCCTGCCCATGTTCTGCTTTCACAGTTGCAGTACGATTTACGAAGTTTTCCAAAGTGTTTTCAAAATATTTTTTTGTATTATTCCATTATCACGAAGGAAACCCCCCCCCCCTCTCCCGTCCTCTATCCATGTAACGGGACGTCCATGCATTACGTAACGGCGTAAAAATAAGGGGGAGGGAGGAGGGTTCGAGGATTTATACAAAAAAAAGTGTATCGGAAATGTATTTCCAGGGGGTGGAGGGGGTCTAAAAATATAAATGTTTTGTTACGTAATGCAAGAACGCTCCCTTAATATTTTAATGGTTTTGGGCAACTTACAAAACACGTGGAAGTTTTAGAAGAGAGGTGAGGAGCTTCAAGTTTTCAGGAGGGCTCATTTTGAATTTATAAATAAAGTGCCCATATCGTTTGTTCATGGCCCCTAAGGGGTGATCTGCAAACAACGTAACTTATTTTGTTGACTTTTGTGCTTTTGAAATTAAATTTGAGGAAATAATATAACTGTTTAAATGCGCAACATAACATTTTTAATTGTGAACATCAAAACGTTGCATACAACTTATTTAATTAAGGGTTCGTCCAACAACAGAGTGACAAAAGTTTGTGAAAAAAAAAACAATCGAATCACGTGATTTTTATTGTTTAATGAATTTCACTGTAATTTGACTTACATAAAGATGCGGGATAAAAAAAATCATTGCGTTGTATTAGAATGAACCCTCACGTAAATTAGTTTATCATAAAGGGGCCATCCAGAAACCACGTGATTAATTTTTTGAAAGTTTTAGAATTTTTCCCCCTTGTGAACATCGGTCTAATTTGATTTGTTCAACAAGTTTCATAAAATACTTTATTTTTCGAGTTGCATCAAACTTAAATGACGGAATTTGTGAATGACCCATGTACAATTCTTCTGTAAATATGCTCGGAAACATTATATGATAAATATATAATATTTAGTACCCTTTTATCTTCAACAACCAACTACGCATACACATTTTTTGCCATGTGACCAATATGATTTAAAATTTCGTGACGTTGCAACGCAAACTTAAACCTGTTGTAACTTTGAATCTAGACAACCAATTAAGTCGCTCTAGATTGCATTTGAAAGCTCTTTCCATGTACAAAGAGCATCCGAAATATCAAAATGATTGAATGTTTAGTTTTTTGTTGACATAAACAAATGTCCCTTTTTCGTGACGTTGCAACGCAATAAAATGGTAAACTTATCCTAGTTTGAAAAAATACTTAACTTAGGATAAACTGCAAACCCATGACATTTCCGTTTAGTACAACTAAAAACCTACAAAATGCAATCAAAAGAATATTTTTTGGATTTTATTTCGCTGAAACCAGGAGTTTTTAGAAAAATGTTTTAAAACGATGATTTTATCACGAATTGATGCATAACCTAACCAACTTGTACAAAATGATATTCAAATGATCAATCAATGAAAACCATGATTTTTGAAGCTTCAAGTAGTCTAGAATTGAGGAAAAACATCCAAATAGCTCATACACGCTTTTCAAAATTTCATCCTAAGGTGTACATTGCCGGAGAATGTGTCATAAGTATTTTAAACTTCCAATTTCTTTAAGTTGTTCAGATATAAGAGCGAATCCACAAGCAACGCAAACCCATCTCGCATCGACCTCACCAATCTGCCTGGAATTTTCAGAGGTTGTTTGTACGTATAAAACAAGCATCTGGCCAAAATATGAGCACTCTAGGTCAACGGGAAGTGGGTCAAATCGGGACAGAAATTTTTATGGTTCAAAAACGTCAAAAATATTTGAAAAGCTGTAGCTTGGGCATAGTTCAATTTAACTTAGAAAACTCAGAATGCATCTGAAAGGGCTTAAAAAATCCTACAAAATGCGGGGTGAAGCATCCCAATTGGTTCGCATTCGCATTCGCATGGAGATGGTGATCTTAGCGGGTTGCAGACTGGATTTCGTCATGTATGTGTGATAATTGTCCAGCCCAGGTTGCTTAGGAATTGATTAGTGGGAATTAAAACCAATTCTACCAGTACAGGACATGTAGCACCATGAAAGCCATCCATTGCTGGCCGCTCCCATCTCCACCATACACCGGGAGAAGAATAAGGATTAGGAGCACGGGAAGTGTTGATGCTGAACTTACTTAGAATAAGGTAGCGAAACCGCAGGCTCTTTTCCCAACCTTATTGTGGAACTCGATCAAACTGACCGTGTGATCAAATTTAATCGAATTTAAACAACAAGGATGCGTAAGTGTCGCGTGGAGTTGGTAGTTGTGATGGGTAAAGGTCTGGGATTCGCCCTAAGCAAGCGATACGACCATTGGCATAAATGAGGTTAGCTGTTAGATTTTTATTCTCAAGGCAAGCAATCGGATGCTATATGGTTATATTATTTTAACAGGGTTGAAAATTTATTCTCAAAGCAAGCAGTCGGATGCTGCTGCCGAGGGCGTGTTATTATTATTTCAGTGTATTTTATATTTATATCCCGGCGCGAATATTTGTTTGAGATCTAATCTTAGACAGCCGGCTGTGGAAAGATATGATCCATGCGCCTAAAAAATAAGTCGAGAATTCGCAAGTGTTAAATTCAATAACTGTGACGCGTGCCGTGTTAAGTACTTTAACATTAATTATTGATTAATTCTACTAACTCTTATTTTGAATGGCGGAAAATGCAATTGCAGCGAGTGAAAGAACAAGCATTCCGGTTCAACGACCTATCAGATTCGAACGAGATACGCGTAGTTTTGTGAATCAATTGTAGATTTTTTTCCCTGAATGGCTAAAAATTTGAACTATTGTAACAACAACACAATCACACCATTCTTCATACATTAATGAATCATTTTGAAAACTATTTAATTATTTTTTTGCTCAAGTGTTCCATTTGTCATTCATTTTGGCTAATAAAAAGCGCCTCAATTTTCGCACAAAATTGAATAAATATTGATAGAAAATTTGTGTTGAATAATTTTAGAAATGATATTTATTTATATCATCTGCTTTTGATTAAAACATGATCATTTGTTTTACAAGTGCACATTAAAGTAAAATGTTGTATGCAAGTTTTAAACCAACCTTGTCACAACGAAAAAACCATGATCCATTCGAGTGACAGTAAAGATTCAACCAACCACACTCTCTCATTCTCATTTTCGCACTTACACTACACGACTACCTACACATAAAAACCAACACCAATACACATCACAAATTCAGAACGAGCTCACCGAGTTTCTCATGCACCGTCCAAATCCATAGCCGTCGAGATGCTAGCAGGTTTCGTCGTTGGGGGGACGAGCTCCCACTCCCCAAGCTAGCAACGCAGCACGGCACCGTCGGGGAAGCCACGTCATCGCATCGCAGCATGAAACAGCTTCTAAAACCTCGTGGTCAACACCCGGCACACACACCTTCAGAATGCAAAACATTCTTTTCCTCACCCACAACTGTGTTCGTTCCCACCCACCCACACACAATCCCTCGCACACAACCGACTGCAACGATCCGTCATCGTTATTCCTGTATTCCTGCGAGCACCGTGCACCAACTCTCTCCACGAACACAACCGTCTTGCACAAGCCGGAACACAAACCCCCTGTTTGCGAAAAACACTGACGTAAGAGACCACAAAACGAAGGGGACTGGTTTTCCATTCAAAAACCCACAGCTTCAAAATTTATTTGAACAGAAAATCTTCAAAATAGATCGAGAAGAACAAATAACACTACTTCACAAGGTGGCAAGGAGCCACCCCAACCACCACCCTCTGTCACGATGCACTAGTTACACACACAAAACAACATTCTGGCAGCTCCACACCATCAAATGAGACTTGCGGACGAAGAGAGAGCTCTCTCTTTTTTTTTCTCTCTCTCTCTCACGAACTGTAAAAGCTCGAGAAAAGAAAAAAAACATGGCTGCTTCGGCAAAATTAGCACTTGCTCAAAATTAAACCCGTTTTTTATCACTAAACCAATGAGAATTTCACGAGAACTCCATTACAAATGCATGGAGGATTATATTAATAAACACTTCTGCACGATTTTTAGTCGGAACTCTGCATAATTCACACAGAAAAACTATTTCCAATCACGCCCGACGTCGAACCGAACCGAACCACACGAAAGCACACGAGCCATCCGGGGTGAAGCATCCCAATTGGTTGAATCTAATGCTACCTAGTTATTGGCATTTTGGTGACAAAATGGCACAATTTTCATACTGAAATAAAAAAAGTGCTCCATCCAGATATCAACTCGATTCGACCTACAGCTTGTAGGGGATATCTGGGACTACCATCTGAGACTAATAACACTTGTGGTAAAGCCTTTCAACACATAAAATATAAGATTTTGCTTTTAGTGATTTTTTAGTTGTAAAATTTTGCTTGGGGAACCCTTTATATCCCTTTTTTTGGTGATAATGTAATCATAATCGTGTTCCTGACACAGTTTCACAATAGAAATATGCAAAAAATAGTTTATTTTTATCCATTCGAACCATTCAAAAAATTAAAGTTCAAAAAATTTAAAAAGGTGTTATTTTTCTTGGAAATGAACTTGTTTGTCAATAAATGTGAATCGAAGATTTTTTCGAACTTTAATTTTTTTAAAAGGTTAAATGGATGAAAATAAACCTTTTTATGCATGGTTCTATTGTGAATGTGCAAATTTTATGGAGGTTTGTCCAAGTTACAGCCTTTTTAAATAAAAATGACGTTTTTTAACCCTAAAAATTTGTATCCCGATTTGATCCACTTCCCGTTGACCTAGAGTGCTCATATTTTGGCCAAATGCTAGTTTGTGAATTTTAAGTAAAAACGTAATTTAAACGAAAAATATTAAATAAAATAGAATGACAACCAACAATCACAATTCAGCCGAGAGTTCATTTCGTTCAAATGCTCCAAATCCCGCTCTCTCTAGATCCACAACAACAGGTCCCCCCCTGCGATGCCTCCTAAATCCGGCTAAATTTACACACGTATGTTTGCGTTCGTCTTCTTGGCTCTGCAGCAATCGACCAAACCACTAAAAGACAGGTTTCGAGTGTATGTGTGTGACGCTGCTGCCATCTGCGGAGGTGGGCTTGGAAAAGTCGATTGCGTCCCGGAATAGCTCGTCGGCGGAAGGCTTGTGCAATTGAGCAGCCGGTTGTCGGACGAACGGGAACGAGGCTGCATCTGCTGCTGCCGGTTTTGTGTGGCCTGAGTATTTTTTTCGGAAGGTTTAAACCGCTCTTTGGTCAGGTTGTTGGACTTTCAAAGGCTGGCAGTGTGCTGGGTATTGTGAAGAGAAGGTGTTTTGAACGGGATGTTAGGGTGGCAAATTATTGGTTCTGCTTTCCTTACTGAAAGCATGTAACTTTGATTGAGTTATAAACCTGAAATAAAAAAAAAACGAATTTATTTATGTAGTGATGTTTTTCATACCACCCTATCAGAACATAGACCAATATTTTGAAAACGTGAATCTTTCGAACGAGGGATGGTCAAATTTATAGCTGTTTAATTTCATTTCGGTAGCATGTGAACATATCCGTGCATGTCTGTGTTCGTTCCAGTGTATGTGTGTGCACTCATTCGGTAGGCTTTTTACATTTATTCATCTCAGCTGTAGCTGCTACCATTCATGTGGCCTACCAATTCCATTCATGAAAAAATCTTCCGGATTGCAGGAAATCGGTAAGGTTAAAACTCCAGAATTATTTTTTTATTTAGAATTTTTTTAGAAGTTAATGAAATTTCTTTTAACTTTTTTGTTTAAAATTTTCTAATTTACCAATTTTGATTTTTTCAAAGCAAAACTGCCAACACTGTTCAAACGACCAGTCTAACCCAAAAAGACAACGGGATGCGTTCCCTCAATGGAAAAATGGCTTGCACCAGCAGCTGCGTGTCAAACGGGCTTCCCGGAACATGCCAATCCACGTGTGTACCGACGTGGCATGGGCAGAACATCCTACCTCGGCCTAGTTCTGACCAGTTCCAGCTGCAGCGCCACCAACATGCACCCATTATGATGCCCTGGTGCCAGAATTGTTGTTTTAAGTTTTCACTCCGACAGCACCCCCAACTTGGAAAACACACGTGTGCGTAAGCCAACCCCAATTTGGACAAACATTGCCACGTGCATTTGGGTCGATTGCGTGATTTTGGGTCGATTTGCTGGCGTACAAAAAAGTGGCCAGGGGGAACCACTTCCGAAAAATGGAATGACCATTTAAACCGATTGGTTTTCGATGTGGGGGACTTTACGTGTCGTAATTCAAATTTGAGAGATGATTTGTTTGCGAAAGGATTCCGGGATAAATTGTGCGAAATGTGATATTGACCATAAAAAATCATCCATTGAACTAATAATCTCGGAGCCCAGTCAACAAATGAAGATCGATAAATCTCCCACCGACTCCAAATGAAACTTTGTCTATGTTTAACTCATTAACACCACCATTGGAAACAGCTGTCAAACAAGCAAAAAGTAATATCGAAGCAGAGGAAAACTTCCTCCCACGCAACACGACAAAAAAAAAAACAAATTTCTCCCCCATCAAAAACCGTCACGTCGCAAAAATATCTGATTAGTTTATTACCCCTCCCAGCACCCCCCTTGCCACCGCCAACTTTGTTTCCGCCAGAGGGCACGCGCGATTCGACGTGG
This sequence comes from Culex quinquefasciatus, assembly GCF_015732765.1. Lineage (NCBI taxonomy): Eukaryota > Metazoa > Arthropoda > Insecta > Diptera > Culicidae > Culex > Culex quinquefasciatus. The sequence goes on from NC_051863.1 coordinate 176,075,112, forward strand.
GGGTGGCGGCGCTCGTCTGGTCATAAATTTCGAATGACACTTTATTTTCTCCCACGGGGCCCCCAAACAAGTGCCGAATGACGGTGGAGTGACAATCGAGCGGCCAAGATTGGAACGAAATTGAAATCAATCAAAATATGGTGCTGCCGCCAGACGAGCAGGACGTTCAGAAAAAAAAAGAAGGATGGTGTGGGATTTTGGAGAAAAAAAAACTACAGCAAAAAAACAAATGTGCGTGTGCCACGAAAAGCAGTTAAAAAGTATTGAGTGGGTGGGAATTTTTTTTTTGTTTTGATGAAGTATAACGGAAAAATCAAAACTTTCAGATCATTTGTTTACAAAACTTAAAAATAGCAAGCAAATCTGTTCATTGAAATGTCTGTATTTAATTTGAAAAATATTTTATTTTTTTCAAAAAATTTCAAACAAAATCGAAAGACATGATTTTGTAATTTTTAAGATTTTTTCAAACAAAGACGCATACACAGTCCAGACTCGACTATCTGGATCCGATCCTAAAGCTTTGGCAAAATTCACATTGGATAATCGAATAAAAAAACATGTTTGATTATTGAGCTAAAGTATGAGCGCACGGTGCTCAAAATATCGTTATTATGAAAAAATATGCAATCCGAGATTTTGAGAACTATTGATTCTTTACACCATAGCGCACCTTCGGCAAAAAATAAAAATATTCGCTGATAAAGTTTTCGAGATACAGCCCTTTGAAGATGTTTGGTCCGATTTTCAATAAGAAAACCAAAACAATCTATACAATTGTAGCATTTTAAAGAATATGCAATACGAGATAATAATGTATTTCGCTTAATATGACTGTCAAGTGTCTCTGGGTCAAGTTTCAAAAGGTTTACTGATGTAATTCTCGAGATGTAGCCATTTTAAAATGTTATTTCCTACTTTTTCTAAGAAACTCTATAAAATCAATACAATTTCAGCACTTTAGAGATGTACGTATTTCGAGATAATGATGAATTTTGCTCCATAAGACTGTCTAGTATCTCTGGGCCAAGTTTCAGAAAGTTTGCTGATGTAGTTTTCGAGATACAGCCATTTTAAAATGTTATTATATTATTGTTTAAACTTAAATCAAATTGAGTCATTTTTCAAATCGCTCCAACGAAGGTTTACAACGAAATCGTTCGCTTTTTTTTAAATAAAAAAACACTGAATATACTCTTATTGTTTAAAAAATCACAAAAGTTTCAAGTTTCTAGATTGAAAATCGGATCAAATTTTTGAGATATATTGAGTTGAAAAATAAGGAATAATTTACGTTTTTCTCAAAATTAAACTTTAAGAGGACAAAATACATTATTTTGAATAACATTGACATTTCGCTGAAAAAAAAAGTTGTTGCATTATATAACTGGTTTAAATTAATATCAACGCGATAAAGCATTGTTTTCAGGTTAATGCGAGTCAAATTGCATTGGAATTTTGAAGATTTTTGAAAAGAATTGCCTTTTAATTATAAAGCCAAAAATCTTCATAGAAATTTTTTTTTGATTTTTTTTTGTTTTTCATTATTTTCGATTTTTTGCATAAAAAATAAAATCAAGTGCGAAAAAAAATCAATTTGCGAATAAAAATCACGATTTTTATGCTGAATTTGATTTAAATTTTTACATATTTTTATTCCTTTTTAAGAAATTTGAGGTAATATTAGAAAAAACTGTGTTTAAAAAAAATCAAGACGAACTGATTTGAAAATGGTAAAATTGCATGCAAATTTTAGTAATTTATTTCTATGTAATTAATATTTTACATTAAAAATTTATACATAATACGCGGAATATGAAAACCTTAAAGCTGATTTTGAATGCATTTAAAAAATATGTAACTTTTTTTGCAAGACTTTTTGTAGCTCAACAACGAACTATTCGACTTCTCAGTAAATGAGATCAGCTCAGTTTGTTCAAAGAATTGTTTCCCTTCTTTCTGGTTTTCTGCAAATTTCTGGAGATTTTAAAATAAAGTCTTATTTTTTATAAATAAAATTGCTATCAATTAAAAACTGTGCTTTCACCAAAGATAATTAAAAACAATTTCTATTGATTTTAAACAACGCAACTCACCAATCAACTTGACAAGGTTAATTGATTTTAAATGATTTGATATGAAATTGTTGTGTTCATACGGAGTAAATATGGAGTACTTATATTATAAGTACAATATAGACCTTTTTGACAGATTAGTAATTCTCCGCCAACTCACACAGCAGTTGCCCCGACCCCTCTTCGATTTGCGTGAAACTTTGTCCTAAGGGGTAACTTTTGTCCCTGATCACGAATCCGAGGTCCGTTTTTTGATATCTCGTGACGGAGAGGCGGTACGACCCCTTCCATTTTTGAACATGCGAAAAAAGAGGTTTTTTCAATAATTTGCAGCCTGAAACGGTGATGAGATAGAAATTTGGTGTCAAAGAGACCTTTATGTAAAATTAGACGCCCGATTTGATGGCGTACTCAGAATTTCGAAAAAACGTATTTTTCATCGAAAAAAACACTAAAAAAGTTTTAAAAATTCTTCCATTTTCCGTGACTCGACTGTAAAAAAATTTGGAACATGTCATTTTATAGGAAATTCAATGTACTTTTCGAATCTACATTGATCCAGAAGGGTCATTTTTTCATTTAGAACAAAAATTTTCATTTTAACATTTCGTGTTTTTTCTAACTTTGCAGGATTATTTTTAAGAGTGCAACAATGTTCTACAAAAATGTAGAGCAGACAATTACAAAAATTTTGATATGTAGACAAATGGGATTTGTTTCTAAAGATCACGAGTTATCGCGATTTTACGAAAAAAAGTTGGTCGTCATCGATCATGACCGTTCATGGTCACCCGCGACAGACACGGACGACGAAACAAAAAGAAACGCAAAAAGTTACTTTTTCAAAACTTTTTTTTTCGATGAAAAATACGTTTTTTCGGAATTCTGAGTACGCCATCAAATCGGGTGTCTAATTTTACATGAAAGTCCCTTTGACACCACATTTCTATCTCATCACCGTTTCAGCCTGCAAATTATTTAAAAACACCTCTTTTTTCGCATGCTCAAAAATGGAAGAGGTCGTACCGCCCCTCCGTCAAGAGATATCAAAAAACGGACCTCGGATTCGTGATCAGGGACAAAAGTTACCCCTTAGGACAAAGTTTCACGCAAATTGAAGAGGGGTCGGGGCAACTATTCCCGATTTCGTGTGAGTTGGTAGAGAATTACCCAAATAAAAACACAGTTCAACCCAAATTTGCCTTTCAAAACTAATAAGGTAAAAGCATAAGGTTTATAGTCCCCAAAATCACCTTTTTTTAGGATAAAAACTAACTTAATCCACCTATGTGGTTGATGCCTTCCTCACTTTTTACCAAAAATGGGTATATGAGTGGTTTCATCATTTTTTTAGATCCAGAAAAAAAGAACACAATGTATAACTTATGTGGTAATAACTCGATACAGGGTTGTCAGTTCTTCAATGCTTTGGACTCATTAGAAAGTCCTTTTAATTACCTAACCAACGATGGGTTGGATGATGGATCCGGTCATAGTTTACATACATTTAAGTGAGATCCGGCTTCAAAAATGTACATGAATACCACTTAAGTGGTTATAACTCGAGACAGGGTTGCCAGATCTTCAATGTCTTGAACTCATTGGAAAGGTCATTCAATTACCTAACCAACGATGGGTCGGATGATGGATCCGGACATAGTTTACATACATTTAAGTGAGATCCGGCTTCAAAAAAGTACATAAATATCACTTAAGTGGTCATAACTCGAGACAGGGTTGCCAGATCTTCAATGTTTTATATTCATTGGAAAGACCTTTCAATTACCTAACCAACGATGGGTCGGATTATGGATCCGGACATAGTTTACATACTTTTAAGTGAGATCCGGCTTCAAAAAAGTACATAAATATCACTTAAGTGGTCATAACTCGAGACAGGGTTGCCAGATCTTCAATGTCTTGGACTCATTGGAAAGGCCTTTCAATTACCTAACCAACGATGGGTCGAATGATGGATCCGGACATCGTTTACATGCATATAATTGAGATCCGGGTATTTGTGAAAACATATTTTTATACATAACTTTTGAACTACTTATCGAAACTTCAAACAATTCAATAGCGATGTATGGGACCCTAAACCAAGTCGAATGCAACTGGTTCGATCAAAATCGGTTCAGCCAGTGCTGAGAAAACTCAGTGAGAATTTTGGTCACATACATACATACACACACACATACACACACACATACACACACATACACACACACATACACACACGCCCCCCGAAGTTATACCGAAAGGTGGTCCCGGGGGGACAAGGGCACGGCGTTCAAGGACTGGTTTAGTGGGTCGGGAAAATTCTTTTTTGTTTTCCCAACCCCACACTACCTGAGAAATGAATTCTCAGGTGTCTGGTAGCAGATTCCGACCTTGTAAAAAAAAAAAACACACACACACACACACACATACACACACACAGACATTTGTTCAGTTTTCGATTCTGAGTCGATATGTATACATGAAGGTAGGTCTAGGAGCTTTTAATAGAAAGTTCATTTTTAGAGCAGGATTATAGCCTTACCTCAGTGAGGAAGGCAAAAAAAGTTGGAAAACACTGTATAAAATATTTTATAAAGAATTTTGATGAATGACCCTCTACATTCAGAGCAGTAGTTTTTTAATCTTTGTGTGACACTCTTATTTAAAATAAAATCAAAATTATTTATTGGTATAACAGATTTCTAACAAAAAATGGAAAGGTTTGTTTACCAACTTCAATTTTCAAATTATTGTATTACTTTAATTACTAATTAGTCAAATTACCATTAATTACTTCATAATTATAGAATTTCCGAATTACTGGCATAAAATCAAAGTTATAAATAAATACTCCCTAGTCTGAGGCCTTGCGGGAAACCCTTGCCAAAAATTAAAATTTCAATTAAAAATGATTTGTTCTATTCATTGTAAACCAAACATGAAATAAACCGTCAGTGGGGGTGACATTAGGTCTGGGAGGTGAGATTGAGTCAAAGTAAGTTTTACAGATTTTACCATTTCTCAGGTTCTTCGGGACCATCCATAAACCACGTGGACACTTTTTTGGGAATCTGTTCCCCCCCCCCTTCGTGGACAATTGTCCATACAAAAAAAAACATTTTTTGTATGGATCGTGGACAATCGCCATACCCCCCCCCCCCCACCCCGCCCTAAAGTGTCCACGTGGTTTAAGGATGGTCCCTTCTCAATGAAACTGAATTCTGTTAAAATGGTTATGTAGGGGACATCTTAAGATGACTTCGCTGAAAAAATCTCGTTCCTAGAGCGAATCCTGTTATTTTGGCAGCTGTCTCAATTTTAGGTACGGTTTTGGCCAAAAATGACCTATCGAAAAATAATTTTTCTAACATTTTTGTTGGAATTTTTCGAAAACTCCTCAAATAATTGAAAATACCCACTTCAAACATTGTAGCTGCCGTGGTTGACTGGTTACGGTGTTCGCTTTGTAAGCTAATGGTTCTGGGTTCGATTCTCATCTGCTCCCAACGAGAAAGTTAAGTACACAGAATTTGAAATTATTAATATGAACGAAACATCAAAGTCGCTCGAGGCGGGGTTCGATCTCCCGTCCTTTGGGTTGGTAAGCAAAAATGCTAACCACTAGGCCATGACGACTTGGTAAGCTTGGACTGCAATTAGGAATACTGTTACAGAGAGCGAGTTGTGGCGCTATAACCACGGCAAAAAGAGTCCAGGGCATTCGTGGAAATACAATGTCCCATCCCAGAGAATCCCGGAGTACTAAACCTCTTTAGCATGGTGCTCCCAACGAATACAACCAAAATCTCGGAGCGTATGGTGGTGTGTTCTCACGCTTCTTCCTCCCCTGTCGATTCAGAATTGTGTTGTTGTTCGAACACTCTGTGCTCAAACTCAACACAATTACGAGTCATCTCTGCGATACGGCTTTACGCAGTAGGCCTGGCCGCTTTAACGCTTGTGATGTTTCAATGCATTCTAATGCAATGGCGCACTGCAAATGTTAATAAATGACAAGAAGAGCTCTAGGCGTCATCTAACCTAAGGCACTCTCCAGGATCCCTTCGAAAGATTGGCTGCGCTATGGTCTGATTAGATTAGATTAGATTAGATTAGACTTCAAACATTGTAGCTTGCCAATACGATTCCCTCGAACAAGAAACACTGTTGGATGGCTTGTTTTTACCATATCGTTGTATTTGAGCATCAGATTTGATCAATTTTCAAATTATTTTCATTTAAGGTAGTGTTCATCAAAATCCACTATATTTTGCGAAAATGTGAGTAAACTATTTGTGAACAAATCTACGTTGAAAGATTTACGCTGTTATTTAAATTGTTTTTGTCATTAAGAAATTACGAGAGTTGTATCGTTTTTCTACCCATAGTCAACCCCACTGACGGTAATAATACACAGAAAAAAAAAATCATTGTAATATTACATCTGGGAAACGGTGCATCTTTTATGTCAGTAAAAAGGTGTAATTTTACCTCTGGAAATGTGTAATTTTGCCACTTTTCTGGTGTAATGTCACACGCAGTTTTCTCAGATTTCGGTCATTCCATTTTTTTTGTATTTTATAATCCGACTGAAACTTTTTTGGTGCCTTCGGTATGCCCAAAGAAGCAATTTTGCATCATTAGATTCTCCATATAATTTTCCATACAAATTTGGCAGCTGTCCATACAAAAATGATTTAGGAAAATTAAAAAATCTGTATCTTTTGAAGGAATTTTTCGATCGATTTGGTGTCTTTGGCAAAGTTGTAGGAATGGATAGACTACACTGAAAAAAATGATACAAGGTAAAAAATTTTTTTGTGATTTTTTATTGAACTTTTGTCACTAAAACTTGATTTGCAAAAAAACACTTTTTTATTTTTTTTTATTTTTTGATATGTTTTAGAGCACATTAATTGCCAACTTTTCAGGAATTTCCAGGTTGTGCAATAAATTTTTGACCGAGTTATGAATTTTTTAATCAAAACTGATTTTTTCAAAAAATCTAAATATTGCTCGTTTTTCAACTTCATTTTTCGATGAAAAATAAAATTTGCAATTAAAAAGTACTTTAGTGAAATTTTCATAAAGTGCACCGTTTTAAAGTTAAATCCATTTTTAGGTGACTTTTTTGAAAATAGTCGCAGTTTTTCATTTTTTTAAATTAGTGCACATGTTTGCCCACTTTCTTAAAAAATATTTTTGAAAAGCTGAGAAAATTCTCTATATTTTGCTTTTATGAACTTTGTTGATACGGCCCTTAGTTGCTGAGATATTGCCATGCAAGTGTTTATAAACAGGAAAATTGATGTTTTCTAAGTCTCACCCTAGCAGCCCACTATTTTCTAATGTCGATATCTCAGCAACTAATGGTGCGATTTACAATGCTAAAATATGTGACATTCGTGAAATTTTTCGATCTCTCCAAAAAAAAATATTTTAAAATTTTTTTTTCACAACTTTGCCGAAGACACCAAATCGATCAAAAAATTTCTCCAAAAGATACAGATTTTTGAATTTTCATACATCATTTTTGTATGGACATCTGCCAAATTTGTATGGAAAATTATATGGGGAATCTAATGATGCAAAATGGCTTTTTTGGGCATACCGAAGGCACCAAAAAAGATTCAGTCGGATTAAAAAATACAAAAATTAAAATTCCAAAAAAAGACCGATTTCGTGGAGAATTGCTCAAAAGAGGTAATATTCAAGCTTCCAAAATTACAGCTTCCAAATTTACCTTATTTTTTTCTGTGTAACGACACTTGTTTTAAACATCTCGTTTAAAAAAATGATCCGCATTTTTAAATGAAATTGAATCAAGTCAGATAAAAAATAACTAGTCTGAATAAAACATTCACATTAAAAGTTTGGACAGCGTATAAAGATGGAATTTGTTGCAAAATGTTTAAATAAAATCCAGTGTTAATCAGTTTGATCAACGCATTCAAAATCCAATTTTAAAAATAATGAAATTAAATTTGATTCATGTTCAATTTCCGTGCACCAGCGTTTGACATCACTCACAACAAAAATAAGTACATGTTGAATAAAAGAGAACAGTTCTTGTTGTTGTTGTTGTATTATTGATGGGCAGCGTGCTTTTGAGCATGGCAGGGCCACAGGTGTTTTGAAAAGCTTGCAAATTTTGAAACTGCTGACAAATGCAAGGTTACTTGGCTATAAATTCGAGATTAATGTTGGCGAAACAGCACAAAAAGAGTGAGAAACAGAGAGAGAGTCCATCGGATCAAGAGACTCGGTTTGGCACAGAAAACAAGTTTATGTTTATGGATGAAAGTTGGATTTATGATTCGTAAAAGATTGACGGCTGGATTTTTGTGTTTGTGTGTGTGTTGGAACACTTGTTTGGTTAGCTGAGGAACAATGCAGAACTTATTTTAGTTAGCAATTTCTGAGAGATTGGGATTGTTTTCAGTTTTCCCAATTTTAATAATTGATTTCGTTGATTTTTTGTTGATCATCGTTACGTATTTTAAGCATGTAACAACTACGCAAATTCACTGTTTGGTTCCCTTAGCAGTTGGCGCATTTGTAGCTTGGTTTGTTTTCAAAAGGAGTTACAAAAGCCATTTTCCGCATGATAAATCCCGAGAGTAACACAACTTGCAATTAGAACCCAACTTCCTGAACTCCCGCAACCGAGTTGACAATTTCCCTCGAAGCACCGCACACTTTCAAACAAGAACCACTTTTCCGGGCAAAATGTCACCAAACCAGAGAAAACAAGCAGCACGCGTGAGCAGCAACAAAACCACGTGGCGCGCGCGTGTAATAATGAAGACGGCAAAAACGGCGCTAAGTAAATTGTGGTTTTCCCACCTGCGGGGCGCGTTGGGCGGGCAAAGAAAAGTTGCTTTTCCCAACCGACGACGACGTCGGCGCCTTGGGCCGTGCAAACCGACCGTGAAAACTCTGCCACCCCACCGTCTTTTTGGGGGCTGGAAGTTACGACGCGGAGGCAAAATTGGGCGCTCTACCGGGGCGTGTAAATTGGGCAGCCACATTTTAATTAAACTAAAGTCGTTTTCGAAACTGGTTGGCAAATGTTTGAAGGCTTGCTTGCCTAGAGTGAGTGAAAATTTCGTTTGTTTGATCTGCCTGTGGGCGGAGGGGTTTTTTGCTTGAGCTACTCTATTGCGTAATCGAGTGAGAATGTCTTTGGCATTAGACGAGCGTTAAACTAGCAAATATTATGCTTTTAGAAGGCTTAAGAATGACTTTAGTGATAGATAAGAGGCGAAACCACACTTTTTGAGCATCCATTTTAGTTTTTCTTTACCTTCAAAAAAAAATAAAAAATGATTTTGATAAAAAACGAAAAAAACAAGCAATTTATTTTTTTATTTAGAATTGAAAATATTGAACCTCAATAATACCGACCTAAATACAGACTGTTATTACTGTTCTTGAAAATCTACTTGGCAGGTTATGATTCTTTTTGAGAAGATATTGTTATCGTTTCATTCGCTGGCCACGATGGTGTCGGTTTGTTGTCACTGCAATAATGTAGACGTACATTTTAATTAGATTTTGTTTGGAAGAGCAGCTTGAAAACTTTATCAACAAAGCAAAAACAAAAAAGAATAACAAACAATTGTCATGTTCAGCATCAAGTGACGCAAAAATTTAAATTTATAGATCTGTTTATTTTTTTCAAGCACACACAGACACACACCCACACATGTAGAACAAACATAAATTTAGCTTTCCAACCTCACTTTGGGACTGTGTCACCGTAAATCACTCAAACTCACACACCTAGCCACGACACGACGGTGGGAAAGGGTTGAAATAAAGTTAAAATGCTGGCTTGGCTTGGAAAAAGTTTTCCCCTTACCCTGACTGACTGACAGTGTGCAATATACATAGGTACAAAGCAAGTAGCTTGTCGTGAAGTTTTTTTTTCTTTGTTTTGAAAAAAAGGGTTAAGAGTAAGTTTTAATGAGTATTTTGTCAGGATTGTTTTATCACCACATGGTTCACCCACACAGTAAAAAATAATGTAAATTTGGAAGCTCTAATTTTGGAAGCTGGAATATTACCTTTTTTATGATGTAATTTTACCTCAATTTAGACTTAAAAAGTGACATTACATCAGAAAAGTGGAAAAATTACACATTTCCAGAGGTAAAATTACACCTTTTTTCTGACATAAATGTTGTACCCCTTCCAAGATGTAATATTACCTTGTTTTTTTTTCTGTGCAGAAAAAAGCTTATCTTGTTGAAATTTCATAAACTTACTGACAAAAGTCTTCAGACAGAAGTAAATCACATTTAAACATATTTTTTTGTATAAGCATCTACAAAGTAGAAAAAAATTACGTCTTAGAATATTGACTAATTTTGTGTCAGAAAAGAAGTGCGATGTTAACTGAGTGAGTAAATTTACATCTGTTCATGTGTGATTCGAACTACCGTCTATCGGAATTCCATTGATAGACTGGTTAAAGAACTCAATTTAACTACGTACGGAATGGTATGGAAGCACACTGACTTTGGTTGAGAGCTGTTCAAAGTATCTCAAGAAATTGTTTTCAGCATATTTTGATAAGTTTTACGAGTTAGTTACTAGTTTATTATGAAAACATTGACTGTTTCATTGTTCTCAAAGTGTCATGTATTTCTCAATGAATATTAGTTCTACATAACTGGAAAACGAACTGCATCGTCAAATTCTTTGGAAAATTTTACACAAAGAACAATTTATAACAGTTCATTAGAAACATTTTTAAGTGCTTTTGAAACAGAATTATTTTCATTAAAACAACTTGTGAGCAATTCCAGCCCAAAACAGAAATTGTTTAGGTACTTTTTTCTCGACCCTCTCCAATTTCAATGAAACTTTGTGGACATGTTATCCTACGCTTTTATAAGCCATTTTTGTGTATATGGAGCCAGTTACACTCGATAATAAAATTTGAGAAGGGCGTAAGTGTTTTCTATATTTTTGAATTTCGTAATTTAAATATTGCTGTAACTCAAAGCCGTATCAAAAAGTGGTCAAAGACAAACTTATAGGAAATTTGACGGGCTTTCCGAAAAAAATACACTGAAACAAAAAAACACTCAACTTTTATGAGATTTTTTGATTTTTAAGCATAAAAGTAAAATTTGAAGGTGAGCCCACGATTTTTTTTCGTTCAAAATTTTTGTGAAAATAACCTAAGATGTTAAAAAAAAGACTCACAAAAAATGCAGGATGGAGCAACTCACCTAAAAAATACAAAAAACATTTACTGAAACTGTTTTTTTCAAAAGTGCTTTTAACATCAAAATTTGCAGAAACCGATAATGGGAATCGATTCTCCAGACAATTTTACATAAAAGTCTTCATATTGACCATTGTCCTAAGTCCAATCCTTGTGAAGTTACAGCGGTTATAAAAATTAAAATGTTGAAAAAAATCTGTAAGCCCATACATCCAATTGAAATGTGGTCAAAGACAAACTTATGGAAAATTGGACGAGCTTTCCGGTAAAAATATTTTCGAGACTGCAAAATCAAGTCTGTCTTATAGAAATTGCCAAAACCATCAAAAAACCTATTTTTTCAACATTTTTATTTTTAAAACCGCTGTAACTTCACAAAGATAGGACTTAGGACAGTAGTCGATATGAAGACTTTTATGTAAAATTTTCTGGAGAATCGATTCCCATATTCGGCTTTTGAAAATTTTGACACTTAGAGCACTTTTCAAAAAAACAGTTTCAGTAAATGATTTTTGTAATTTTTTAGGTGAGATGCTCCATCCTGCATTTTTCGTGAGTATTTTTGTAACATCTTAGGCTATCTTCACAAAAATTTTGAACGAAAAAAAATCGTGGGCTCCCCCTCAAATTTGACTTTTAAACTTAAAAATCAAAAAATCTCATAAAAGTGGAGTGTTTTTTTCTTTTAGTGTATTTTTATCGAAAAGCCCGTCAAATTTCCTACAAGTTTGTCTTTGACTACTTCTTGATACGATGCAACGGCTTCGAGATACAGAAATATTTAAATTCCGAATTACAAAAATATTTAAAACACTTACGCCCTTCTCAAATGTCATTATCGAGGGGAACTGGCTCCATATACACAAAAATGGCTTATATAAGCGAAGGATAACATGTCTACAAAGTTTCATTGAAATCGGAAAGGGTCGAGAAAAAAGTACCTGAAAAATTTCTGTTTTGGGCTGGAATTGCTCTTTTAAAAATAAAAAAATGATAAAATAGATTTTTGATGGTTTTTTGCAATTTCTAAATGACAGACTTGATTTTTCAGTCTCGAAAATATGTTTACTGGAAAGCTCGTCCAACTTCCTATCAGTTTGCCTTTAACAGCATTTGAATCGGATGTATGGGCTTACAGATATGACTTTTATTACATTGCTCAAAACTGAAAATAGAATTTTATTTTCAGTATGGTAGAAACCTGGATGATAAATCAGCTTACGTAAATATTAAATTGAGTGAAATTAAAAAGCTGCCAAAGGCAACTTTGTAGGAAATTGGACGAGCTTTTCGTTAAAAATATGTTCGAGTCCGAAAAATCAAGTCTGTCATTTAGAAATTGCAAAAAATCATCAAAAACCCTATTTTTCAACATTTTTATTCTAAAAACCACTGTATCTTCAAAAGTTAAAGGTCAATGGTTAATATGGAAACTTTTTTTGTAAAATTTTCTGGGATCCGATTCCCACTATCGGTTTTGAAAAAAAAACAGTGTTAGTAAATGATTTTTGTATTTTCGTTAGTCTTTTTGTAACATTTTAGGCTATTTTGTCAAAAATCTTGAATGAAAAAAAATCGTTACATAACCTTCAAATTTAACTTTTAAACTTAAAAATTGAAAAATCTCCTGGAGGTGGTGGGTTTTTTTCTTTCAGTGTTTTTTTTTCAAATAACAAAATACAAAAATATTTAAGTAACTTACACCCTTCTCAAATGTTACTTTCGAGTGCAATTGGCTCCATATGGCTTATATAGGCCTAAGATGACATGTCTATAAAGTTTCATTAAAATCGGAAAGGATCGGGTACAAAAGTACCAGAAAAAATCATGATTACAGCTGGAATCGCTCTTTTTTACATTCAAGCTTAGCACACGAGTTGTAACCCATTTTTAGGCTATTTTGTTCTGTGAAACCATTGTTCCTGACATCCTAGTCTATCATTCTAAGAGATTTTGACTACTTTTTTGTGACGGCCTAATCGACAGTTCCCAAATTTAACATTGATGCAAAATGTTTATTTGGAATCAATGCACAATGTTCAGGACTTGTTATAAAACAAAATTAAGAATTGCTCACGTTTCATTTAACGTTTTCAAATTTTCCCTAGATTTTTAGAATTTTTATCATAATGAAAGGCTGGGTTACATTTTTCATTTTTTTTATTTCTTGGAAGAAAAATCGCTCAAAGTAATAATATATGCTCAAGTCAGGTGAGATACTTTGAAAAGACATCATATATTTCATTATAATAAAATGGTCCAAACACTCATTGTTAAACGTGGATTGTCCGAAAAACACATGCGATAAAAAAATGAATCGCCAATTTTAATTGAATTCGCACGATTGATTGCATATTGCATTCGTCATTTTTAATTACCAGATTCGTTCAATTTGTCTTTTTGAATGCAACCGTGACTGGTCGTAACTCTGGGCAATACATTAAGAAAAACTTGATTTTTTTTAGTTAAATTGTCATTCAAAAATGTATTAAACGAACATGCGTCCATTTTGTCGAATATTAGAGTGATTCGGTAATAATAAATCAATTAAATAAAATCGGTTTCTATGGCTCAAAACTGTTAAAATTTAAATCAGGGCATCTGTTAGAGTTAGAGTAGTTAGTTTTTGCTTAAATCATTGCAGACTTCAAAAAATCTAAAATTTGAAGCATTTGAACGATTTTCTACGAAATTTTTTTTTATTTAGTTTTTTTTTTAATCCGGCTTAAACTTTGTTGGTGCCTTCGGTATTTCGAATGAAGCCATTTTGCATCATTAGTTTGTCCGTATATATTTCCATACTAATTTGGCAGCTTTCCATATAAAAGTGATTTATGAAAATTCGAAAATCTTTTTCTTTTGAAAGTAACTTTGTACCTGAACAGACGGTAATAACTAAATTCATGCCATTTAATAACAAATACTGTTAAAATAACAAAAACTGTTATGGAATATTCTTACAAAATCCATAATTGCGTAAGAGTTCAATAACAGTTTATGTTATCATAACAAAATTTGTTATTGGGTTGATATTGGTTAAAAGCAAAAAAAAAACAACTTTGGAATAACATTTTTTTTATGGAAATACCGCCAACTGTTATTGGGATTATCGGATTAGTTGTTAAAATAACAAAAAATAATAACAAATATTTGTTCGAAGAATAACTGAAAATGTTATTAGTCTGTTATAACAATAACATTTCAATAACAAAAAAATAATAATCATTCCCAAGTTATTTCCGTCTGCTCGGGTAGGTATGGACAAGGACTACACTGAAAAAAAAGTTACTCGGTAAATAAATTTTGGTGATTTTTAATTTCACTTTTTGTCACTTTGAAAAAAAAAAAAATAATTGATCGCAACAATTTTTCAACTTCAATTTTTGAAGTAAAATCAAATTTGCAATCATAAAGTACTCTAGTGAAATTTTAATTGAGTGCACCGTTCTTAAGTTAAAGCCGCCATTTTTAATTAGTGTTCATGTTTGCCCACTTTTGAAAATGTCATTTTAATTTACAAATTCACCCAACTTAACAATCTCATTACACCAATCACGTTTTTGTCACGCTCGTGGACTCACATCAATTGATTCAAGCGTGCACGCTTCCTCTGCAAATTTACCGGCCCTGAAATTTGCACTGAGAATCGTAATTTGACAACAATTTGATCAGTTTTAATTGGCAACGCACCTCACACAGGCGGCAGGACGATTCGGTTGATTAATTCGATTCAATCAGACTGTGGGCTGCCCCCACAAACAGCAAACAAATAAACAATGGGTAGGTGAACAAAAAAACACAACACTGGAGAAAATTAATTTCCCTCGCACCCGAAACAATCAATCACTTTTCTGTTTGCTTTTTTATGGTCAGCTCCAAGGGGAGGTCCGAAGGGTTCAACCTAGCCCCGGTCGTCACCGGTGGTCCGTAACTAATTGACACAATTTTACCCGTCCGGAATCGGACCACTTCCTCGTGGGGGTGGACGTGGAAGTTCTCTCTAGATTCTATGGTGAATTTTAGATATTTTGAAAACTTTGTTACAATTTTTAAACTGTAATTCCACAAATAATAAGAAAAAACTTCAGTGTTACATTTTTTATGATAATTTAATTAGTTTTCTGATTTTGTAGAGAACTTCCAAAAAAGAGCTTTCTTCTTGTGTTTTTTTATCAGCTTTCCACAGTTGCGCACACAAACAAAACGCATCCAAAACTGAATAGACACTAAAAATAAACGTACCTTTCAACCAAAACCATCATTTACCCTCTTTAGTGCCAGTCGATTGATGTGGGCTTCCGGTTAAATTGTAGTAAAACACCTTCTGTTTTCCAAGATTTCTCTGCCCGATTTTTTTTTCTGCGCTTTTTTTTTAGATGAAATGCGCGTTTTGATCGCAATCATGCCAAACGCGTCTAGACCCTGATTGGAACGAGGGTTCGCAAAGCCCCTTTTTCCGTGAAAGGATTCTGGTTGGAAATGTCTAATCGTCTGCGAACATCCTGGAAAAGGGGTTGCCCAACCGAAACCGATGTTGCTTTCCGAGAAATTTGTTTTTCGCTGTGGATCACTTGACATCCTGACAGCAAGTTTCTGGACTTGATGCTTGTAGAGGAGTTTTTCCAAACTTGAGTTATGATTGCTGGAAAACAGTATTAAATTCTGAAAAGTTTTCTTTTCATTTTGATACCATGAAGCAAAAAAGCAAAAAAGCAAAAAAGCAAAAAAGCAAAAAAACAAAAAAGCAAAAAAGCAAAAAAGCAAAAAAGCAAAAATGCAAAAAAGCAAAAAAAGCAAAAAAGCAAAAAAGAAAAAAAAAAAGCAAAAAAGCAAAAAAGCAAAAAAGCAAAAAAGAAAAAAAAAGAAAAAAAAAAGCAAAAAAGCAAAAAAGCAAAAAGGCAAAATAGCAAAATAGCAAAAAGGCAAAATAGCAAAATAGAAAAATAGCAAAATAGCAAAATAGCAAAATAGCAAAATAGCAAAGTAGCAAAATAGCAAAATAGCAAAATAGCAAAATAGCAAATTAGCAAAATAGCAAAATAGCAAAATAGCAAAATAGCAAAATAGCAAAATAGCAAAATAGCAAAATAGCAAAATAGCAAAATAGCAAAATAGCAAAATAAAGCAAAAATAGCAAAATAGCAAAATAGCAAAAAATAGAAAATAGCAAAATAGCAAAATAACAAAAAATAACAAAATAGCAAAATAAAGCAAAAACAAAAGCAAAAAAACAAAAGCAAAAACAAAAAACAAAAAAAAAAAGCAAAAAGCAAAAAAACAAAAGCAAAAAAAAAAACAAAAACAAAAGCAAAAGCAAAAAAGCAAAAGCAAAAAGCAAAAGCAAAAAAGCAAAAAAAAAAAAAAAAGCAAAAAAAAAAGCAAAAAGCAAAAAAAAAAAAAAAAAAAACAAAAGCAAAAACAAAAGCAAAAACAAAAAAAAGCAAAAAAGCAAAAAAGCAAAAAAGCAAAAAAGCAAAAAAGCAAAAAAGCAAAAAAGCAAAAAAGCAAAAAAGCAAAAAAGCAAAAAAGCAAAAAAGCAAAAAAGCAAAAAAAGCAAAAAAGCAAAAAAGCAAAAAAACAAAAAACAAAAAAGGAAAGAAGAGCTTTTGGGATTTCTACCAGCTGTCATATTTTAACATACAAGCGATCAATCTTCAACTGAACTTGTTGGCACGCATTTGTTAAGCTTAAATAATCCCCATGTAACTGCAGTACACTAACACGCATACCAAACGAGGCAAAAACAAGCACAGATCGCATAAAAATACGCAACATCCTTCACAAAATCTGTCCAATTTCACAGTCAACAAATTTGATCATCGCACCGTATCGGCACCATCCGTGGCAGACAACAGAATCGTAGTCTGATCCGTTCCAAAAAAAAAAAAAAAAAAAAAAAACAACGAAAAAAACTCACCCAAGCCCAAAATCAGAAGCCTCGTCCATGCTCGTCGAGTCCCTTTGACATGGTATAAATTTCATCAGTCCTCCTCTACATGTCACACAAGCCGAATTACAATTTATGACCTGCCCGAATTTTGCGCCGACCGGAGCCGCCACGTGGAAAACTGCAAACGCGAGGGGAAAATTGCGTAAAGTTTCTCGCTTCAGTGACTGGTCCAGGCCACCCACTCGATCGAATTCCCGGCCCGGAGTCGCTTTCACTCGCTCATAAAGCTCCTGTTTATGGCATCAATTTTCCGCAACGTGATATCTGCATTGCCGGTGGATGTTGCCATAGAATCAGAAAGACAGTGCTGAAAAGTGATGCGGCGAGCTACTGGCTACATCGTCGTACTACATGCTTGATGGTTAAGCTACTGCTGCGAGCGTTGAGCAAGAGTTGAGTGGAAATTTGTTGAATCTCATTAAACATTAATTTTTGTATTTTTGTATTTTTGTATTTTTGTATTTTAGTATTTTTGTATTTTTGTATTTTTGTATTTTTGTATTTTTGTATTTTTGTATTTTTGTATTTTTGTATTTTTGTATTTTTGTATTTTTGTATGTTTGTATTTTTGTATTTTTGTATTTTTGTATTTTTGTATTTTTGTATTTTTGTATTTTTGTATTTTTGTATTTTTGTATTTTTGTATTTTTGTATTTTTGTATTTTTGTATTTTTGTATTTTTGTATTTTTGTATTTTTATTTTTGTATTTTTATATTTTGTATTTTTGTATTTTTGTATTTTTGTATTTTTGTATTTTTGTATTTTGTATTTTTGTATTTTTGTATTTTTGTATTTTAGTATTTTGTATTTTGTATTTTGTATTTTTGTATTTTTGTATTTTGTATTTTTGTATTTTTGTATTTTTGTATTTTTGTATTTTGTATTTTTGTATTTTTGTATTTTTGTATTTTTGTATTTTTGTATTTTTGTATTTTTGTATTTTTGTATTTTTGTATTTTTGTATTTTTGTATTTTTGTATTTTTGTATTTTTGTATTTTTGTATTTTGTATTTTTGTATTTTTGTATTTTTGTATTTTTGTATTTTTGTATTTTTGTATTTTTGTATTTTTGTTTTTGTATTTTTGTATTTTTGTATTTTGTATTTTTGTATTTTTGTATTTTGTATTTTTGTATTTTTGTATTTTGTATTTTTGTATTTTTGTATTTTTGTATTTTGTATTTTTGTATTTTTGTATTTTTGTATTTTTGTATTTTTGTATTTTTGTATTTTTGTATTTTGTATTTTTGTATTTTTGTATTTTTGTATTTTTGTATTTTGTATTTTTGTATTTTTGTATTTTGTATTTTTGTATTTTTGTATTTTTGTATTTTTGTATTTTTGTATTTTTGTATTTTGTATTTTTGTATTTTTGTATTTTGTATTTTTGTATTTTTGTATTTTTGTATTTTTGTATTTTTGTATTTTTGTATTTTGTATTTTTGTATTTTTGTATTTTTGTATTTTTGTATTTTTGTATTTTGTATTTTTGTATTTTTGTATTTTTGTATTTTTGTATTTTTGTATTTTTGTATTTTTGTATTTTTGTATTTTTGTATTTTGTATTTTTGTATTTTGTATTTTTGTATTTTTGTATTTTTGTATTTTTGTATTTTTGTATTTTTGTATTTTGTATTTTGTATTTTTGTATTTTTGTATTTTTGTATTTTTGTATTTTTGTATTTTTGTATTTTTGTATTTTGTATTTTTGTATTTTTGTATTTTGTATTTTTGTATTTTTGTATTTTTGTATTTTTGTATTTTTGTATTTTTGTATTTTTGTATTTTGTATTTTTGTATTTTTGTATTTTTGTATTTTTGTATTTTTGTATTTTGTATTTTGTATTTTTGTATTTTTGTATTTTTGTATTTTGTATTTTTGTATTTTGTATTTTTGTATTTTTGTATTTTTGTATTTTGTATTTTTGTATTTTTGTATTTTTGTATTTTGTATTTTGTATTTTTGTATTTTTGTATTTTTGTATTTTTGTATTTTTGTATTTTGTATTTTTGTATTTTTGTATTTTTGTATTTTGTATTTTTGTATTTTTGTATTTTTGTATTTTTGTATTTTTGTATTTTGTATTTTTGTATTTTTGTATTTTTGTATTTTTGTATTTTTGTATTTTGTATTTTTGTATTTTTGTATTTTGTATTTTTGTATTTTTGTATTTTTGTATTTTTGTATTTTTGTATTTTTGTATTTTTGTATTTTTGTATTTTTGTATTTTTGTATTTTTGTATTTTTGTATTTTTGTATTTTTGTATTTTTGTATTTTTGTATTTTTGTATTTTTGTATTTTGTATTTTTGTATTTTTGTATTTTTGTATTTTTGTATTTTTGTATTTTGTATTTTTGTATTTTTGTATTTTTGTATTTTTGTATTTTTGTATTTTTGTATTTTTGTATTTTGTATTTTTGTATTTTTATTTTTGTATTTTTGTATTTTTGTATTTTGTATTTTTGTATTTTTGTATTTTTGTATTTTTGTATTTTTGTATTTTGTATTTTTGTATTTTTGTATTTTTGTATTTTTGTATTTTTGTATTTTGTATTTTTGTATTTTTGTATTTTTGTATTTTTGTATTTTGTATTTTTGTATTTTTGTATTTTTGTATTTTGTATTTTTGTATTTATTTTTGTATTTTTGTATTTTTGTATTTTTGTATTTTTGTATTTTTGTATTTTGTATTTTTGTATTTTTGTATTTTTGTATTTTTGTATTTTTGTATTTTTGTATTTTTGTATTTTTGTATTTTTGTATTTTTGTATTTTGTATTTTTGTATTTTTGTATTTTTGTATTTTTGTATTTTTGTATTTTGTATTTTTGTATTTTTGTATTTTTGTATTTTTGTATTTTTGTATTTTTGTATTTTTGTATTTTTGTATTTTGTATTTTTGTATTTTTGTATTTTTGTATTTTTGTATTTTTGTATTTTTGTATTTTTGTATTTTGTATTTTTGTATTTTTGTATTTTTGTATTTTGTATTTTTGTATTTTTGTATTTTGTATTTTTGTATTTTTGTATTTTTGTATTTTTGTATTTTTGTATTTTTGTATTTTTGTATTTTTGTATTTTTGTATTTTTGTATTTTTGTATTTTGTATTTTTGTATTTTTGTATTTTTGTATTTTTGTATTTTTGTATTTTTGTATTTTTGTATTTTTGTATTTTTGTATTTTGTATTTTTGTATTTTTGTATTTTTGTATTTTTGTATTTTTGTATTTTTGTATTTTGTATTTTGTATTTTGTATTTTTGTATTTTTGTATTTTGTATTTTTGTATTTTTGTATTTTGTATTTTTGTATTTTTGTATTTTTGTATTTTGTATTTTTGTATTTTTGTATTTTTGTATTTTTGTATTTTTGTATTTTTGTATTTTTGTATTTTGTATTTTGTATTTTTGTATTTTTGTATTTTTGTATTTTTGTATTTTTGTATTTTTGTATTTTTGTATTTTTGTATTTTTGTATTTTTGTATTTTTGTATTTTTGTATTTTTGTATTTTTGTATTTTTGTATTTTTGTATTTTTGTATTTTTGTATTTTTGTATTTTTGTATTTTTGTATTTTTGTATTTTTGTATTTTTGTATTTTTGTATTTTTGTATTTTGTATTTTTGTATTTTTGTATTTTTGTATTTTTGTATTTTTGTATTTTTGTATTTTTGTATTTTTGTATTTTTGTATTTTTGTATTTTTGTATTTTTGTATTTTTGTATTTTTGTATTTTTGTATTTTTGTATTTTTGTATTTCTGTATTTTTGTATTTTTGTGTTAAATGGTTGATGCCCACGATCGTTAATTTTAGACTAATGCAGAACTCAACTCAGAAAATGAAGCAATACTTAAAATTTGCCCAACTCGACACTTTGCATGTAGGAGGAAGCTAAATTTTAATCAGGTTCCTGAATTAAATTTCCAATTACACGCTTCAACCACAAAACGGGATCACAACAGAGAGGGTTTTCCGAGTAACTCCATTTGCTGGCAGCAATTTTGCTGCGTGTGGGAGTATCGTGTATGAAATCCGTCAAATAAACTGACAGTGATTGGTGCAAATGGATATTTGAGGATATCAAATAATTTTGATAAGGGATGTTTAGAGTTGTTTCAAAAAAGCTGGAAATTGTGGAAAATATCACTTTCTGGCTCTCAGCCTCTAATAAAATAAATAAATTAAAGAAGCACTCTCAGCCAAACAATTAATTCAAAAATTTCTTGTTTCTTGTTTCTTGTTTCTTGTTTCTTGTTTCTTGTTTCTTGTTTCTTGTTTCTTGTTTCTTGTTTCTTGTTTCTTGTTTCTTGTTTCTTGTTTCTTGTTTTTTGTTTCTTGTTTCTTGTTTCTTGTTTCTTGTTTCTTGTTTCTTGTTTCTTGTTTCTTGTTTCTTGTTTCTTGTTTCTTGTTTCTTGTTTCTTGTTTCTTGTTTCTTGTTTCTTGTTTCTTGTTTCTTGTTTCTTGTTTCTTGTTTCTTGTTTCTTGTTTCTTGTTTCTTGTTTCTTGTTTCTTGTTTCTTGTTTCTTGTTTCTTGTTTCTTGTTTCTTGTTTCTTGTTTCTTGTTTCTTGTTTCTTGTTTCTTGTTTCTTGTTTCTTGTTTCTTGTTTCTTGTTTCTTGTTTCTTGTTTCTTGTTTCTTGGTGTTGTTGTTGTCTTTTCTCATGTTTTTTTTTATTAGCAAGACAAAATCATTAATCCAAATGAAACATCCATTCCATCCTTCAGCCAATTTCCTCAAAAAATTTTGTTATGCTGTGACCATCCTTAAAGCACTAAAACCATTCCGAAAGCCCTAAACATTTCATCCCGAGGCCATCAAAGAAAGTAATACAATTTCAGCATGTATGTGTATCAGTGTGCTTGTGTGCCATTTCGCCTGCAGAAAAGAAAAAAAAGAAGAAGCGATTTCCAATCACGGGAAAATAACTGGCAAAAAGCATCTTAAAAATTGAAGCATATGTTGTCCCATATCGTCAACAATGCCGATCATATTTTCCCTCCCCCACTTCCTCCTTCCTTTTCGAAAAAACCTTCGAAAACCGTCCCATAAAGATGGCCACATTCCGCCGCGATGACGGTCGGAAGATCCAACGATCCGGGTGAAAGTACTGCTCTCGAACTGCGTTTGAAAGAATGTGTATGTATGTGGGTGGGGCGACGGCTACGTAGAAGGTTCATAAAATTCAAAAGGAAGCATACCGCAACGAAAAAGAAAGTGGAAAATCGGAAATGAAATTTTTTATCGACCACTTTCTCCTCGACTGGTTCGACACTGACTGGTGACGGTGAGTGTTCCAGCTGGGGGGATAATTGTCAGTGAAAAGTTACTTTTTGGCTGTGATAACAGATTGTTTGAAGCATGTTTTTAGGTCATTTTTTTTCAATTTTATTTTTTTAAATCATTCAACCCTTTTTTCACCACATCACTTTATTATTTTAATAGATGGGTTATTTTGAATTTATGACCCTCCGGACATACCCCCCAAAAAGCCTTAATTCGGATTTTTTCCACTTTTATAACCCGCATGAAAAAGCGTCCATTCAGCAGTAAAAGTTAGTCATCCCTTCGTTGGTTCACTGAGCCCTTTTCCGGACACCGTTTTGAGGAAATGTCCTTTGATACTATGGCAACCGCGCTGGTGGTGTTGATTCCTTCCTGATGGTCTTTGCATTTCCGGTGAATCGGCAGTAAATGATGGGAAAAAGAACCACTATGAAGGTTCCAGTCTAACGAAAGTTTTGCAGCAAATTCATCTGCACAAAACTAAAAACAAACAATCTTTTGAATTAGTAATCGAATTACAGTGCAGCACCAGTGCCATCGCTAGCACAAAAACAAACGCACCGACACTCGCACACATTCGCAGTTGGGAGAAAACTTTTCCTCCCAGGTCTGCAACTCCACCACCGTCGTGGCTGCTGCTGGCAAAGAAGAAAATTTTGTTTTTCCTTCCCACATTTTCCCTGAGCACCCACTTCAGCCAGTTCAGTTCCGTTCCGAGTCCGTGGAGAGTGTAGTAAAATAAATTTTTATTATTAAATATGTATGCAAATTTTTGGGGTTCTCCTTTCGAAAACGGGGAAGAGCCTGGGGTCGAGGGTTGCTTTCTTTGCCCGTTTCCCGGGCTCCCGGAAGTGAGGCACGACCGCAATCTCTCACTGAAACGAGGGCGGCGAACGCTGAGAGGGGATCGTTTCTTGGCACCGTTGGATTGGGTGAGTTTGATTTTTTTAAGGTTAGAATTTTATTCAAAGTTTATGTACTTCAGCTCTGTTCGAAGTAAAGATTTTTTTTAAAGTTGTCAAAATGCTCTAACGAACGTTCATTTGTATTGTTATTTTACTGTCAAACATTTGCTAGATATCAATCAATCTATGGTAATGAATTGTTTATCAAATGTGATGTTATTTTCTTCTGAAATCATAGTTTATTCAACAAGTTGCAAAAAAAAGATATAGATATATCAAATATAAATCTTATTACTTTCAGCTATTTAACCTCGAGCATTTTTGAATTCATGTTTTGAATTATGCAAACAGTACCTAAAAAAATTGTTTGCTTAAAAAAATTAATACTTAGACAATTTAGAAACTTAAGATTGCAGAACAACTTGGATGATGTAAAATGCATTTGAAACAGATTTGTTTCGTTTAAATGTTAAGATCACTACTTGTAATTTCCCCACCACAAGAATCAAGGGATATAAACTTCAAAAACTATTTGCAATGGCCTTAGGTAAAAAATACAAAAATAGAAATAACAAGTCAGAATTTCATCATTTCAATGCAATAAAGGGCATGAAAAAAGCATTATACAGTTGGTTTGCAATCATTACCCGAGCATGGGTAAATAACAAGGGAAATGCGTAATAATACCTTTCTCTGGTATCAATACCAAATTTTGGTATTCCTGGATCCTTTAAAATTTGTCTTAAGGATTATGCAAGAGCAAAATGTGGTATCATACCAATTTAAGGTATTGTTTTGATATTGCAAATTTGCAGAATTTGTCAATGATCGAACACCGAAAAACGAAAAACGAAACTATTGGCACTACGCCCCCCGGGGCATGGCCTTCCTCTAACGTGGGATTTCTGCTCCAGCGCCTCTGACGAGACAGGAGAAACCGGGACCGACGTTTTACTTCACCATCCGATAGAAGCTCAGTGGATAAGGCGGGAATCGAACCCGCGTCTCATAGCATCATCGGGATCGGCAGCCGAAGCCGCTACCCCTGCGCCACGAGACCCACCCCATGATCGAACACCACATTTTGGTATTCTTTTGGTATTACAGTATTTTATCAAATTCCTCTGCAACTATGGGAAAATTTTGACCAATTTTGACAAAATAATTAATTTTGCGCTAAAATGATGTCTCAAAGCGAATGCTTTAATTGAAAACCGGAAATTTCAAACTTGATTTTAAACATTTTTGATATACCCCCTACAGAAATGACTTGAAATTGTGGAAAATTTTCTAAGTCAGGATGGCACATTTTGGTATTATTTTGGTATTTAAGTGTTTTATCAAATTCCTCTGAAACTATGGGAAAATTTTGACCAATTTTGACAAAATAATTAATTCTGCGCTAAAATCATGTCTCAAAGCGAATGCTTTCATTCAAAACCGGAAATTTCAAACTTGATTTTAAACATTTTTGATATGCCTCCTACAGAAATGACTTGAAATTCTGGAAAATTTTCTAAGTCAGGATGACACATTTTGGTATTATTTGAATATTGAAAGGTTTCATCAATTTTCTCTGAAACTATGGGAAATTTGTTAAAAAAAAATTTACGAGTTAATTAATTTTGCGCTAAAATGACTTGAAACCCAAAAATGTTAATGATGATTTTAAAAATTAGTGTCATATACCCACTAATATTTTTTTCAAAAACGTTGAAATATCTCTAAGTCGGGATAACCAAATACTTTGAAAAACGAGTCAATCGGCAGATTAATGAATTTTGGTGAATTTCAATTCAGTTTCATTTTAATAACACTTATTTTTAAATCTTGTTATTTTTCAGAAGCTTCAAGAACTTCAAGCACAGGCCGTTCATCAATGACAAATGCATTCGGTGTGGTGAAGAATATCACTAATAACAACATGGAATCATCAGGTGAGTAGATTTGGTTGTTGCATAAGGATCATTTACGTTTTTTTCACTAACTGCAACTGCTGCACTAAAAATGGTATGAAAATAGCAAATTTTGGTATTACTTGTGCAAATACCAGCGACCAAAATGTGCTCTTGGTTGCCCAGTAATAGATGGTAAAATTCCATCAAATCATACCAAAATCATGTATGTGAAAGACCACAGAAATACCAAAATATGATTTTCCAAGGGCGCGGGAATACCTAAAAATAAAACCATTGCAATACCAAGTTTTGGTATTCAAGCAATGTTCAAAAATCCAGAAGACCTCAACTTGGTATTGAAATGGTTTTATTTTGAAGTATTATTTTACCCTTGGAATAACATGGTTTGGTATTGTTGTGCCCTTACACATACAAGATTTTGGTATGATTTCATGGTATTTTACCATCTATTACTGAGCAACCAAGGGCACATTTTGGTCGCTGTTATTTGCCCAAGTAATACCAAAATTTGGTATTCCCGTGTTATTTACCCCTGCTCGGGTAGTTAACAAAAAATCTAAGTTTTAAGGAAAATACTTTATTTCTTGCGAAAAAATGATAATTTTTGCCACAACCCGAGCAGACGGTGATAACTTTGGAATCACATTTTTTAATATTTGAAAATTCTTAGCGAATAACATTTTTTGTTATTTATAACAAGATTTGTTTTTCGCTGTTATGATTTTTTTGTTATTGGATTGTTATTGTAATAACATATTAAGTTATTCTTCGAACAAATCTTTGTTATTATTTTTTGTTATTTTAACAACTAATCCGATCATCCCAATAACAGTTCGAGGTATTCTTCCATAACAAAAAATGTTATTTCACAGTTGTTTTGGCTTTCGACCAATGTCAGACCAATAACAAATTTTGTTATAATAACATAAACTGTTATTAAGCCATTATGCAAAAATGGATTTGTCAAGAAGAATCCTTAACACTTTCTGTTATTTTAACAGTACACCATATTCTTTTTTTAAGTCACCTTTTTTTAAACGATTCTCGATTTACGCAACTTTTTTTAAGTCATGACTTAAAAAAAGAATGTCCATGACTTAAAACGAGAATATGACTTAAATTAAGAATCTTTGGGAATTCGTAATTTTTCGGAGAGTTTTCAAAATGTATCAATAGTATTTTGTTTAGTCATATTATAAAAACATTTTAGCATGGTTTCGGAACACCTGGGATGTTCTAGTCCATCCGAAACTTCCGGAAATTTTGTGCAGCAGGCTAACCGAAGAAACAAGTTGAAACTTCAAAATTTTGACAGCGGATCCTACCCAGAGTGCTTCAGTGAGTGCGGTAGGCTACAGTGCATCGTTGTAACAACTTATTGGGATGATCTGGGACATCCAAGGACTCCCTGGAGTTAAGATCTGTAAGTCTACCGCTGCAACAAGCAAGAGGTCGACGGTTATGGACCCCGGAACATATCCGCATAGCTTCAGTGAGTATGGTAGACTACTTTGCTGATGTGTTGGGATGTTCTGGGACATCCAAGGACTCCCTGGAGTTAAGATCTGTGGGTCTACCGCCGTAACAGGCTAGAGGTCGATGGTTTTTGACCCCGGAACATATCCGCATAGCTTCAATGAGTATGGTAGACTACTTTGCTGATGTGTTGGGATGTTCTGAGACATCCAAGGACTCCCTGAAGTTAAGATCTGTGGGTCTACCGCCGTAACAAGCAAGAGGTCGACGGGTTTTGAACCCAGAACATACCCGCATAGCTTCAGCGAGTATGTTAGACTACTTTGCTGGGGTGTTGGGATGTGTTTGGATGTCCTGGGTCCCTAGGAGTCCCTAGAGTTAAGATCTGTGAATCTACCGACGTAAGAAGCAAGAGGTCGACGGTTTTTGAACCCGGAAAATACCTGTATAGCTTCAGTGAGTATGGTGGACTACTTTACTGGGGTGTTGGGATGTGTTTGGATGTCTTGGGTCATCCAAGGAGTCCCTAGAGTTAATATCTGTGAATCTACCGCCGTAACAAGCAAGAGGTCTACGGGGTTTTAACCCGGGACATATCCGCATAGCTTCAATGAGTATGGTAGACTAGTTTGCTGATGTGTTGGGATGTTATGGGACATCCAAGGACTCCCTGAAGTTAAGACCCGTGTGTTCACCACCTTAACAAGCAAGTGGTCAACGGTTTTTGACTACGAGACATACCCGCATTGATTAAGTGAATATGGTAGACTACTTTGATGATGTATTGGGACGTTCTGGGATATTCAAGGACTCCTTGGAGTAAAGATTTATGAGTCTACCGCCGTAACAAGCAAGAGGTCAACGGTTTTTGACCTTGGGACAAACCCGCATAACTTTAGTGAGTATGGTTGACTACTTTGCTAATGTATTGGACTGTCTTAGGTCTTCCAAGAATTAGGACCTCCTACATTTGAAATCACTGAATAGCGAAAGCTACAATATTTCATGAATAAATGAAAGTTGCTAGTATTTAAAATTGAGGTGAAAAGTCATCGTTTGTGATTGGACACTCAATAATATTTTAACTGAATGAATGTACATGAAAAAGAAATTTGAATAAATATAAATTAAAAAAAAAAAGGTCTTCCAAGAACCCCATTGAGTTATAACATGAGGGTCTACGGCTGTAACAAGAACTTACTGGAATGGGATGTTCACATAACAGCAAAGAAGTCTATCATACTCACTGAAGCTCTGCGAGTATTTCCCAAACGTCGAACTCTTGCGTTTTACGTCGATTGACCCACAGATCTTAACTCCAGGAAGTCCTTGGATGTCCCAGAACATCTCAACATATCAGCAAACTAGTCTACCGTACCCACTGAAGCTATGCGGATATGTTCCGGGGTCCATAACCGTCGACCTCTTGCTTGTTACGGCGGTAGACCCACAGATCTTAACTCCAGGGAGTCCTTGGATGTCCCAGAACATCCCAACACATCAGCAAAGTAGTCTACCATACTCACTGAAGCTATACGGATATGTTCCGGGTTCAAAAACCACCGACTTCTAGCCCGTTACGGCGGTAGATCCACAGATCTTAACTCCAGGGAGTCCTTGGATGTCCCAGAACATCCCAACACATCAGCAAAGTAGTCTACCATACTCACTGAAGCTATGCGGATATGTTCCGGGGTCAAAAACCATCGACCTCTAGCTTGTTACGGCGGTAGACCCACAGATCTTAACTCCAGGGAGTCCTTGGATGTCCCAGAACATCCCAACACATCAGCAAAGTAGTCTACCATACTCACTGAAGCTATGCGGATATGTTCCGGGGTCAAAAACCATCGACCTCTAGCTTGTTACGGCGGTAGACCCACAGATCTTAACTCCAGGGAGTCCTTGGATGTCCCAGAACATCCCAACACATCAGCAAAGTAGTCTACCATACTCACTGAAGCTATGCGGATATGTTTCGGGGTCCATAACCGTCGACCTCTTGCTTGTTACGGCGGTAGACCCACAGATCTTAACTCCAGGGAGTTCTTGGATGACCCAGATCATCCCAATAAGTTGTTACAACGATGCACTGTAGCCTACCACACTCACTGAAGCAGTCTGGGTAGGATCCGTTGTCAAAATCTTGAAGTTTCTACTTGTTTCTTTGGTAAGCCTGTTACACAACACTTCCGGAAGTTTCGGATGGACTAGAACATCCCAGGTGTTCCAAAACCATGCTAAAATGTTTTAATTACATTCCTTAACAAAATTCAATTGATACATTTTGAAAATTCTCCGAAAAATTGCGAAATCCCAAATATTCTTAATTTAAGTCATATTCTCAATTTAAGTCATGGACATTCTTTTTTTAAACGATTCTCGATTTAAACACCCCCATTTCGTTGTGTAAATCAAGAATATGGTGTATTTGTGAATTTTGTTGTTACCGTCTGCCCGGGAAAATTATAAAACTTCAAAATATATTTTAATTAACCCAAACATGTTGAAAATGGTTTTTAAACGCAGAAAAATGCACTTCAAATTCAAATAGTATATCAATGTGTGTGTGTGTGTGTGCAACCAACCAAACGGGACCACGCGGTCGCTTCTTACAAATTGAGTTGTTTCCATGTATTTTTAGATCTACATTCTATACATGCAAATAACTCGCATAGGCATTTGGAAGGTGTTAGCTCTGCCGAGCTTCGGTGACCCATTTCTACGCTGGCTAGCCGAGCGCGAGGTACTTCAGCTTTATCGATGAGCCCCGCCCTGAAGAACGTTTGGACCAATCGGATTCAAACGTTATTTAGAACTTCCGAACCCTTGTCAAATGGACAAGGACCCAGCGCGTATATAGTTGATAGTAACAGTATTCCTAATTCCAGTCATAGCTCACCAAGTCGCGAAGGCATAGTGGTAAGCATTTTTGCTTACCAATCCAAAGGACGGGGGATCGAACCCCGGCTCGAGTGACTTTGATTTTTCGTTCATGTTCAGAGAAGATTTATATTTCCTTTACTTTCTCGTTGGGAGCAGATGGGAATCGAACCCAGGACCATTCGCTTAGAAAGCGAACACCGTGACCAGTAAGCCACGGCCGCTCCAAATTCAAATAGTATATCAATGCCCCAAAAATACAGTCCAGACTTGCTTATCCAAAGTCTCTATTATTCGAAGCTTTGTATGGAACTTCGGATAGTAGAATCAAAAAATCATTTTGTTATTTGTTCTTGAATGAATGATTGCCAATTAAATAAATGAAATGCATTTTATCAAAATTTCATCCCCGCTATTTTTGCCGCCATAATGGATTTATAAATTCTAAATCGTTTTAGAGCATGTTTAGGTTTAAAAGGATTACAAACATTTCAAAATTCAAATTAACGATAACATTTTTATTGAATATCCCAAAAAAATCTGAATTCAGCCTGGAAAAAAATAGAAATAAAATAGTAGTTTATGCAACAAGTTGCAAAAAAAGGATTTTTTCAGCATGAGTCGTACATTTATCCAACGAGGTTCACCGAGTTGGATAAATGCGAAGAGTGCTGAAAAAATCAAGTTTTGCAACGAGTTCCATACAACATTTTTTGCAATTCCAAAAAACACACACTGAGTGAAATTTTATGTCAATTTTTCATTTTTTTTTTGTCAATAAATCGTTTAAATCAAAAAAATGTTGAAAAGTGTTACTTTTCGAAACAAGTGCTGAAAAGTTCAACTTTTCAGCACCCATTTGAGTGCTATTTTGAAAAGTGTTGCTATTCGATTATGTTATTTTTGGTACAGAAAAGTAGGCTATTTCGTCGTTCAAGAATGACAGGAAAAGTAATTAGTTTCACGACGGAATTGCAAAAAATAAATAAAACGTTTGTAATTTTTAAATAAAAAAATAAAAAAGCAATTAAGAAAAATCCAAAATTCAAAAATTAATTTAAAAAATATGAAGACTGAAAATATCAAAAATAAAAAAAAAAACTATTTAAAAAAAATCAAAAGGCAAAAAAAAAATAAATCGAAAATCCAAAAATTAAATAATTGAAAAAAAAATAAGGCCGTTGCAAATATTTTTTAAGATTGTGTCACTCCACTCTGACTTTACGAGCCACGGTTTTAACATTTGAATGAAAAAAATGTTCAAAAATGCATTATACACCTGTCCAGTTGTTTTGCAATCATTAGTTTTCAAAATACCTAAGTATTTAAGAATTTTTTTTTTTTTGCCAAAAATGAAGTTTATGCGGTGCTGTACATTGGAAATGCATAAAAATTTAACTCCAGTCTAATCATGCTAAATATGATTATCATTGCAAAAAAAACTTCGATATATATTTGCAACGGCCTAAATAAAAAAATACCGAAAAACTAGAAATCAGAAACACATAACTTATAAAATTTAAAAATATTAGAATTTTGAATTAAAAAGCTTTTTTTATACTTTATTTGGAATTTTGAAGGTTTTTGATTTTTCTAATTTTGTTAATAAATTGATTTCTTGATTAAGCAATTTTGGAATAATTAAATTTTAAAACTTTAAGCATTACGTAAATTTGAAACTTTCAAATTTCTAAAATTGAGAATTTTATGGTTTAAGACAGGAGTGCCCAACCTTTTGGCCCCGCGGGCCAGATCTAATTTTTCTGAATCAGTGGCGGCAACTTTTGATGAAATTTGAAAAAGTAAACACATTTTTTAATGTTTTTTTCTATGGTTGGGTTCATTTAAAAAAAAAATAAAAGAACTAGTGTTGCAAATAAGATTCATATATCTTGATATTAAGAATGAGATTCAAAGATGACCTGCAAAAATGTGTTTGTTTGACTTATTTTATTTTTTGTTTGTTTCAAATTGTTAAGTTATTGTTTTGACGATTGTTATCAAAATCCCATATACATTTTTTTATAAAAAAAAAAAAACATTAAAATTTCAATCCCCGAATTTCTTGATTCAATTTTTAATATTTTTAAATATTAGCAGCGATCTTTTTTTAATCTTTATCACTGAACAGTTGTTCTAGAATTATAAATTAATTTTTTCCTTAACTAATTATTAAAAAAAAAGAAAATATAAAAAAATCTATTTGAAGTAAACAGAGATAAAACTAAAGACATTTAAATTTAGTGTCGTTTTGTATATTTTTAAACAAAAATCCATGTTTTCAAATTTCGCAATTCTACGAAATGGATAATTTTGTTTTTTAGCACAATTTTTCAGTTTAAAAATAACGATATAGAAATTATAAGAATTTAACTCAAACATGAAGAATGTTGTTATAATACATTAAAATTTGATCTCAAGCTTTTTTTAATGCAGACAATCAATTTACATATTTGATATTTCATGAACAGCCTTAAGGTCCGGTCATAGAACTATTTTGAAAAGCCGTCGCGGGCCGGATAAAATGGCTAAACGGGCCGGATCCGGCCCGCGGGCCGTACGTTGGACAGGCCTGGTTTAAAACTTTTGTTTCGACATGAAATTATGATTTAGGATTTTTTATTTTCGAAATTTGAAATTTTGTAATTCAGAATTTCTTGAATTTATTTATATTCATTTTTTATTTCCATATAATTTTAGGTTTATTTAATTTAAAAATTTGAAAATTAAATTGAAATTGATAGGACATAGTTAACATACAAACAAGTGAGATCCGGCTTCAAAAAATGACATAATTATCACTTAAGTAGTCTTAATTTGACACAGGGTCGCCAGACCTTCAATGTTTCGGACTCTTTGGAAAGGTCTTTTAACTTTTAAACTATTTATCGAAACTTAAATTTGGTTGAAACTCGATCTATGAGACCCTAAACTGAGTCAATCTCGACAGGTTTGGTCTAAATCGGTTCACCCAGTGCTGAGAAAACTTAGTGACAATTTTTGTAACCCAAAGACACACAGACAGATAGACATTTGTTCAGTTTTCGATTCTGAGTCCATATGTATACATGAAGTTGGGTCTACATAGCGTGGCTCACGGATATATGAAAAAGACAAAAGTGTTCAATTTCGAACGCCTCGCCCGGAATTTTGTAGCATTATAGCCCCAGAAGCTAGCCTGAAATTTTGAGCGCATTTGGTTAATGATAAGTAGTTCCACTTGAGAATAGGAAAATTTGATTGGGTTATGGGAAATTTTCTCTAAGATGAGGTTAAAAGTGAAAATTTCCTATAGTAAATTTTTAGAAGTTCCATACTAACTTCAGGCCAATGGTG
Organism: Culex quinquefasciatus; assembly: GCF_015732765.1. Classification (NCBI taxonomy): domain Eukaryota; kingdom Metazoa; phylum Arthropoda; class Insecta; order Diptera; family Culicidae; genus Culex; species Culex quinquefasciatus. Next base: position 176,108,180 of record NC_051863.1, read on the forward strand.
GAAGTACTAAACCTTAACCTAATGCGCTCAAAATTTCAGGCTATGTTCTAGGGCCATATTGCTACAAAATTCCGAGCGAGGCGTTCGAAATTGAACACTTTTGTCTTTTTCATACATCCGTGAGCCACGCTAGCTTGTAGACTCTACAAGCTTTATGTAAAAAGTTCATTTTTAGAGCAGAATTATAGCCTTACCTCAGTGAGGAAGGCAATATAAAAATCTTGAATTCTTTCTGATGTCAAAATCATCACAAAAGTCACACCAACGAACGGTGTCCCCAAAACAACTTCCCTCGAAAGTTTCCCCCCTTTTCAGTCGCAGCGTTCATTTTGCGTTCTTTGAAGCAAGTCAACTGGGGGGTCGGTAGACTGAGGACTGTTCAGAAATTACTCTTGAATCCTTCGGAACTTTGCGCTGCACCTTTGTGTGTGTGTGTGTGTGTGTGTGTTTGTTTTCTCCGGGAAGAGTCCTGAGTCCTGACGGTGAGTTGCTGCTGCGTTGATTACCTTCGTGGTTTTGGGACGAGACACGGCGACGGCTTTTCGATGCTCCAGGAATGCCGGAGTACACACCCGGAAGCAACGCAAAATATGATTATGTTCGACCGGTTTCAGGTGGGGGTGAAAGTGGATTAGCAAATGCCGGGAAACAAGGGTCTTGCTGGGGCCGCCGTAATCCCCGCCGGATAGTCGTGACTAATCGAGTTTTCTGGGAGGTTGAAGGGGGCTTTTTTATTTTTTAAGGAAAGGTACAAGTTGATCTGGATTATTTTGCAATTTCTTGAGAAATTTTTAAGGAACAAACTTTTTTATTTCATTTTCATCAAAGATCTTATGACAAAATAGCAATGACATACTTAAAGATAGCATTTTATCATCACTTTTGCATAATGGAAATCCCTAATGCAATAGCACTCTTCTTGGAAGCAGGAAAAACTGTAATCACTTTTGATCAGCTCGCCGTCTTCCAGCAGAGTTGCCCTCCGAGAA